>NC_065551.1:1022366-1333933 GCF_022605725.1 Anthonomus grandis grandis | reverse complement strand
ACTGGTCGTTCTGGACCAATAACCTTTAGAAAACTGTTTTTCAAAAAGTTTTTAAATACAGTTGTCTCCATCCACCCTTTAGGAGTAGCAGCGTAAGTAGTATCTAAAAACTCCGTACCCCGTGGAGCAGTCCACTGCTCCCAAACATGTTTACCTTTAAAGATAATAAGTGGAGGCGCTTTTTCACCACTTGCGCTGCAGCACATTTGAACAGTTGTATTTTGTTTTCCAGGCCCACTAATGGTTTTTGTCGATGGAGCTCCCGACAATCTGTCCGACAATTTTTGTTTTTGAAGGATCTGTACAAAAACTGCTTTCATCCAAGTTCCAAATCTGTGATGGGCGCTGTTGCAAACCAAGCTCATTTATTGTTTTTTCAAGTAAATCAAAATAGTCGTAGATTAGGAATTGGTCAAGATTTTTTTTTTTGGTAAATTCAACACTCTGGGGTTTTTTAATAGAGAGGTTATGCCTACGCTTGAAATTAAAAAACCAGTCTTCTCCTGGTTTACCATCTTTAAACTGTATTTTAATGTTATTTTCTTTGACGAAATCTGCTACAAGCTGCAACACTTCTTTCCTAGATAGGCCAAAACCCCATTTTTCCATGGTGCGAAGACCATTTGCAAGTTTTTCTTCTTCATGTTGAGGAATGTCTTGAGTTCTTCCATAGCTGGAACTTTTTTGTCCTCTTCTGCCTTTAAGATGATCATGAAGAGTACTTCTTGGAATTTTGTACACTTTGGTAGCTCGGTATAAAGTTATTTGGCCTGATTTTATTGCCGACAATGCAATTTTGAAACTCTCTTTCGTATATCCTTTGCCTCTGTTACTTTTCCTTTTGGAATGTAATTTCTCAGCATAGTGGAACTAAAATTAAAAAGAAAGGTATGTGAAACTTGGGGCAAGTGCGTAACTATGTGTCGCTCTTACCCCACATTTTTATCCGCACTAGCCCCGATTTTAAAAATGCTTGGGGCAAGAGCGGTATATCAAAAAAAACTGTCAAAAAAGTAATTATTTAAAAAAATATTTTGTTGAATATAAACTATTGTATATAGCATACTTACTTACCAGAAATAATATAATAATATTAACGGATTCGGTAAATATAAATGGATTAATTTTCGCCCGTGATCTTGCTCGAGAAGTTGCAAAACACATGTAACACTCGCACACCTATAACATCAGTGAAACAGAATAAATCAGCTCGCTGTTGTTTAAGATTGACGTCACAATTAAAGATATCAAATAATAGATGGCAGCACATCTTTCAAAAGTAATAGGTTTTTAGGGTCAACTTCTGCACTTGCCCCGGTAACGCACTTGCCCCACCTTACCTTAAATAAAAAAAAGTTAATTTTTTGCATCCTCGTTGGTCCTTATACCATGTCTGCAATCAATGTAAACATTGAGACCAACAAAGGATAAAAATGAAGACTTATTAAGTTGGTCTCGTATTAATTAACATTAATATAATCTATTAAATTAATTTTAAAATAAAAAACTTAATAGACAATGATACATAAGAAAATAATAATATGTATTTCAAAAAAACTTTAAATAAAAAAAGTCAATTTTTTGCATCCCTGTTTGTCTCTGTAATGCCTATTTCGCGTTAAGTAATCCCTGTAAATATTGTGACCAACGAGGGATAAAGATAAAGACTTATTAAGATGATCTCGAATTAATTAAATTAAATGAATTTTATAATACTAAACTTAGTAAACAATTTTTCACAATAATAACATTTAAAAAAGAAGTCTAATTATTCAAATAAAAACACTAAATTTTTTGCATCCTCGTTGGTTCTTGTAAGATGTTTGATATGACGTACAGCGGGTTGCCTATGCCGTGCTTGCAATCTATTTAAATAGTGTGCCCAATGAGGGATAAAAATGAGACCTATTAAAATATTGTCCGATTAATTAAAATAAAATATAATTTAACTTAACTTAGTGGACACACTTTCATGATATACAGGGTGTCAATTTGAAAACTTCCCACCTCTATTATCTCGAAATGGGAAGGAAAGTTCACTAAATACTATTTTAAATTTCGGATCATATCATCGAACTGTATTGAGACGAATTCCATTGCAAACGAAAATAAACAAAAAAGAAAAAAAATTAAATGTTTATCTTTCATGACCAAAAGAATTTGTCGGATTGATAAACACTTTCAGTGAGAAATGCACCGGTTCGCTTTATGGTCAAACACGTTCCAATAGAAATCATAGCTTCAACGTATTTAAAACACTTACAGGAATAATGTTTAATAATAAGTAATTTAACAATGTTTAAATAACCCTAACTTGGCAACGCAGCACTCAAATTTAAAAAATAAGGTGCCAAAATGTAGAGAATAAAAAGTTCTTTCAAATGAGGTATCACTCAACCCCTATTGCCATTTAAGATTTTTGAGAGGGAGGTTCTGGGGGGTAGGGGGTTGAAAGAGGCGAAGTGATTTCTGCATAAAAATTGTTCCCCCTCGATAATAAAATCGACGTGTCCTAGCGATTTTATAAAAACCTAACCCGTTTCGAGATAATAGGGGTGGGAAGTTTTCAAATTGACACCCTGTATATAATATTATTAGAAAAAACCTGTTAATAATGACATAAAAAGTCAAGTTGTTGCAGTATCGTTGGTTCCTGTAATAGGTCTGATGCGACGTATAGCGGGTTGCCTAGGTCGCGTTAGGTAATCCATCTAAATAATGTGACCAACAAGGGTTAAAGGTGAAGACTTATTATCGGTACCATCATACCGGATTAATTATTTACTTAATTTATTATTTGAAAATAATACTAAATTATTTAAATTTAAAAAAAAATCAATTTTTTGTATCCTCATTGGTCTCTCTAATAGGCCTGGTACGATGTATAGAGAGGGTTGCCTATGCTGTGACGTAATCAATATATGTATATAGTATGACCAACAAGAGATAAAGATGAGGACTTTTTATGATGGTGTCTAATTAAAATAAATATGATTGCTCTACATTAATTTTTAAATTAGTAGCCAAATTTTTATGTAACTTAAGAAAATAATACTATTTCAAAAACCTTTTAATTAGTCATTTAAAATTTTTTTGCATCCTCGTTGGTCCTTGTAATACCTCTGATGTAACGTATAGAGGATTGCCTATGACGCGTGACACATGGGCTTGGGATATTTAAAAAAATATATATATGTTTTCCTAAAAATAAATACAACATAAGTTTGTAAGAACAATGACGTTTATTTCAAGTTGTTAGGGTCATAGACGCCGACGCGACGCGACGGTGTATTGTAGAGCGCTCGCTAGCCAGCCAGCCACAGCCTAGTGCCCAGGCGTTATTTTGACAGGGTGGTTTTGTTTGTTGACATTTTGACTTTTAACTTTTATTATTGACGTATTTTGCTTGTTGACTAATTACAATGGAGCAGGGATTTGTTCGTGGTCAGTCAGACAACTTACCCATTATATAAAGGTAAATAGTTTAAAACTATAAATTCTATTCAAAAATAATTAAAAATAAACTTTTACTTTGACACCCTGTTTTTCAAAAACTAAGCATTTTTCTTAGACAAGGAAAATGAGTGGACCTGTAATCACGCACCTGAAACGAGCTGCTTGCCACCAAATCTGCAAAAATGTCATCTGGCAATTATTTTTCCTACGAAATTTAAATCAAAACACTGAACACCCCACTTTGATGTAATATCCGAAAAGTATAGATTTAACCAAAAATTTTACTTAAAAAAACCAAGAATCTCTTAAAATACACTCAAAATCAAATAAGCGTGTCAACATAATGCAAGAAAAATTCGGCTCACTTCGTTAACATTGTAAATATAGGCTAATACCGGTCCAACCATTTTCCTTGTCTAAGGCGTTTTTCGACGTAGAACATATGTACATATGAACTTATTAAAATACAATACAATATTTATAGCAGGTATGTGGAGCAGACATTTTGAAAAACACAAACAACAGCAAAAACATGCATAATAATATTAACAAAGCAGCGTGCGCGGTCAACATGCTAGCGTCGGTCGTCGCGTCCACTTGGGCGCCTGTGACGTATCATCCCGGCCGCGCTGGTACAAGGAAAAAATTAAACATGGCGTATTTATTCGAACTTTGAAAATTAATTGTGAAGTAACTATAAATGCTAGAGAACTGAAATAAATTGCTAAATTTAAGTTTGAGCCTGCTCTTTTTTACTAAAAAATAATCGAATTGTCGTTTCCAAGCTCATTTAATGTAGTTAACCCTTTCATCCCGGCTAACGCATATGTGCGTTACTTACTGACTTGCCAACAGGACGGCTGACGCATATGTGCGTCAGGTATTTAAACTGCCCCCTCCAACTGTGTTTTATGACGTAATATAATGATTCTAAAAAAGCATTTCTGACAGCCGGTTGACGCTTTGTCGCGTATTTGCGTCAGCCGGCTGTACGGGATGTTGTTTTATAAGGCACGTGTCGCGTGGTTGTGGTGTCGTGTAGTTGGTTTGTTGTTGTCGCGAGTTCAACACGCGTGGTGCGGTCTGGATGTTTACGTATAGTTTAGTGTTCATTAAAAGTAAAACTAATAATTAAAGTGACAATGAGTAGTGACAATGATCAGCCAACATGTTCAAAAAGAGCAAAGAGAAGCAGAAATAATTCTTCTTGCTGCGGACTTACATAGATTGATAAAATTTTTGCTGTTTTGGGGGATGACAATCCGTTCATAGATACCGAGGACGATATTGAGGAGGAGGAGGACCCTTTCCAGGATAGTGGGAGTGAGTATTTACCCAGCGAAGAAAGTGATAGCGAGCTTGAGCTGTTGGATAACGATAAAGAGGTTATAAGTGATTCTGAAAATACTGTATCTGACGAACATGATGATAGCCATGGATCTTGTGGAAAGGAGTGCAGCAATTTAGATATAAATTGGAAAGATACTGGAAATTTTTTATTTATACCCACCAAGTTTCAATTTAGTAATGACAAATCAGGATTGTTAAATGAATTTCCTGAAAATGCTTCAGAGGTAGATTTTTTTTTTGGCCCTTTTAACCCAAGATATGGCAAATATGATTGTTGAAGAAACAAATATCTATTTGTTTAGGCTGAAGACCAAAATATAAAAGGCTGGAAACAAATGACCATAGATCAGTTTTATGTTTTTATTGCCTTGAGCATGCTGATGTCATGCAATAAGAAAACAGATGTAAAACAGTACTGGTCGACCGATCCACTTTTATACTCTCCAATTTTTGGGCAGATTATGCCAAGAGATAGGTATTTCAATATTCTTAGAGCTTTACATTTTGCAAATAACGCGTATGCTCCTCCTCGTGTAAACTCTTTGTATAAAATTAAACATTTCCTAAATACTATGAAACAAAATTTTAAAGATCAGTTTTACCCCTTTGAGAATTTAGTCATCGATGAGAGTATGGTTTTATTTAAAGGACGATTACACATTAAACAATATATTAGAACTAAAAGGCATCGTTTTGGAATCAAACTCTTTGTGCTATGCGATAGCGAGACTGGAATTATTTTGGACTTTATAGTTTACGTGGGTGCAGAAACGAAAATCGAAAAAAGGGACTTGGAGTTTCTGGTTCAGTGGTGGCTTCACTTTTACAACCTTATCTAAATAAAGGCCACTCACTCTTTACGGATAATTATTATAGTAGTCCTGCACTTTCTACATTTCTTTTGGAAAACAAAACTAATTCTTGTGGAACCGTACGTCCTGGAAGAAAAGTAATGCCAGATCTTTCTAAAAAACTTAAGGAAAACTTAACTACTTCATTATAAACTGTTTACACAATTACAAATAATTTAGATATTAATGTAAGCTTTAAAAACATAAATGTAACTTGATTTCTTTTAGATAAATAATAAATATCAAAAAAAGAAAAATATAATTGCGACGCCCATGTGCGTCATCCGTCTCCCAGGCATGCTATTTTTTGCCGTCCATGCGGCATAACAATACATGTTCGTACCGTATTGAAAGGGTTAATATGACCAACGAGGGATAAATATGAAGACTTATTAAGATGCCTTTGGTGCCGGATTAGTTAAAATAAATATAAATTAATTTTGTATTATTTAATTTTTACCTAATTAAAAGGTATAAGAAAATAATGATATTTATAAAATCCATTAAATAAATAAAAAGTCAATTTTTTGCATCCTCGTTGGTCTCTGTAAAATGTCCGATATGACCTATAAGCGGGTTGCCTATGTTGGGCTACGCAATCAAATTAGATAGGGTGACCAACGAGGATTAAAGATAAAGACTTATTAAATTAGTCTCGCATTTTTGAAATCCTGAAATAAAATAGACAATTTTTCACGATAATAAGATAATAATATTAAAAAAAAAATATTATTAAAATTAAACGAGTCAATTTTTTACATCCTCGTTGGTTCATCCAAGAATTGGATGCATAGCAATGTTGCCTATATCGGGCTACCAATTGAAATAGTGTGACTAACGAAAGTTAAAGATGAAGACTTATTGGGACGGTCTTGGATTAATTAAATTAAATAAAATAAATTTTTTAAATGCGTAACTTTTCATAAAACATCAGAAAATAATAATATTAAGAAAAAAAATGGAGAAAAACTTTATTTTATTTCTTACTGATTTTATACTTTAAAAAAAGTGCCAAAGTTTCGAGCTTTATTTAGGCAATCTTCAGAGCTACTTTTGTTTAAAAAACCAGTTTTATTTGAAGTCGAAACCTACGACATTTTCTCCCCATTTCACACTACTAAGGACAATTAATCAAAAAAACGCCTTCGATTTATTCAAATAAAAATAGTCAATTTTTTGCGTCCTCGTTGGTCATCATGAGATAATGGTTGCGTTTCAATTTATACCGTTTTAATATAATAAAGGGTTCCACCAATGAGGATAAAAAATTAAGACTTTCTGTTTAAAGTTGAATATCAATTTTCTTAAAAGAAAATAAATTATATGAATTATAATTATATTAATAATTAAATAACTTACCCGGCATTGTAAAACAGAAGAACTTGAGCAGTGATTTCTTCAATATCAAAAGTCCTGGAAAGATCATTTAATTTGGTGAAAACGTCCTTATCATCAGTCACTTTGCCTTTGTTTTTTAACTGAATCATCATATGAATAAAGTCCTTTCTAAAAAACATAACAAATAAATAGCTTTCTCTATTTCTCTCTCTCTCTCTCTTTCTCTTTCTCTTAACAGAAACAGAATAAGAAGAACAGGTACCTATAAATTCTATTTTTCTCCCTATAATTAATGTTCTCTTCTACCATATTCTTAAAAAAATTCTCGGAGACGTGTAAATTGGTCCGTACCCTTCTATGCCCTAAAGTTCTTAAAAACATCATGTAAAGACTTTTAGGTTTCGCCGGTGACTGGTTCATGTTTTTCCCATGCATCACGAATTCGGAATTCGGATCCTCCATGGCGTTACAGTCGATACCAAAACCGGCACTTGCTAGAAAACAAACATAATTAATTACCAATAGGACACAATATTGTTGGTTTCTTCTTTACCAACTATTTCGATGGTGAATCTGTCCAGAATCTCCTTAATGTCGATCGGTTCGTTTTTACTGGAATACTTCTGGATCATGTTGTTCAGACCGGCAGATTTTTCCACGATTGTTTCATACATCATTTTTATTTTACCGGTTGTGAATGTCGGAGTGAGATGCTTTCTGGTCGATTTCCATTTCTCTCCTATACATATTATATATCAGTCGCATCCTTAGTAGATTTTCATAACATCAACAAGTCACACAAATAATTGCTGATTTTATTAATTCATTTAAGTATAACAGTTAAAGCGAAGTTTCTGTATAAAACTACCATTATTATAAAACAACTTTTAAACGCTCATTTTGGTGATTTACGAGATTCACCTTCACTTATTCAAGATTTACAATAAATTAGGCAATCAAATCCTTTAATATTCCTTAGTCGCTTAGAAGTCTTTAATTCATGTTATAATTCAAACGTTTGCAAATCAAAAATAAGCACCGATTACTTTAGTAGAATCTATGTTATTAAATACATTATTAATATTAACTGGTTTAGAACCTCGTAGTGCACATACAGGGTGTTTCAGAACTATGGGATCAAACTTCTAGGGGTTGTTCAGTGCAACAGTAGAATTCATTTGAGTATAGGAACCCATGTCCGGAAATGTGTCACTACTACACTCTACGGTCCTAAGACGCGTTTAAATTTAGAAAAAATATGAATTATCTAAATAGGATCTGATGCATTTATTTTTACCTTTTGTACCTTTTGTGATGGTATCATCACAACAATTATTGTTCAAAATGTCTTCCTCCAATCTCAATACACCGATTTAAACGCCGCACATGATTTCGGCGGACTACACTAAAAATTTGATCCTCGTTTTGAATGATTTCAAATGCTGCTGTTATTCGTCTAATTAAGTCTAGCTCTGATTCTACTGGAGTTTCGTAGACTAAAGACTTTACATGTCCCCACAAGAAACTGAGCGACGTTAAATCAGGTGACCTAGGAGGCCAAGAAACTACTCTACCTCTGGCAATCCAACGGTGCCCAAATCGCTGAGCCAAATATTCGCGTACTTGTACAGCAAAGTGAGCCGGCGCTCCATCATGCTGAAACCACATTTGCTGTCTAACGTTTAGTGGAACATTTTTAAGGAGTTCTGGGAGAACTTCTTCCAAGAAACGCAGATAAATAGGTCCTGTTAACCGTTCCGGTAGAAGGTATGGCCCAATTAAATAATCATCAACAATGCCTGCCCATACGTTGACAGACCAACGATTCTGATGTTTTCTTGGAAAAATTGCATAAGGATTTTCTTCATCCCAAACATGGCTATTCCTACTATTACAAATACCGTCTCTTGTGAAAGAGGCTTCATCGGTCCACAAAGCATATCGTAAAATATTTGGTTGTGCAATGATGTGATTCAGAAGCCATCGACAAAATTGAACTCTAGGATGATAATCGGCTGCAGTCATACCTTGAACTTTCTGGAAGTGGTAAGAATGGAGTTGTTGCTCGTGTAGTACCCGCCAGATAGAAGCGTTACTCGTATTCATTCTTCGTTCTTTTATCAGAACGTGAGGGGCTTAAAAACTAAACTAAAGGGATTTCTCTGTGCGGCCCAAGCAGAAGACTACCACATTCTTGCCCTAACTGAAACTTGGCTGGATCCTACAGTCAACGACGGTGAATTCCTTAGCTCCAATTACTGTGTGTATAGAACGGACCGCAACACTAGTAACAGTTCAAAAAGTAGAGGCGGGGGTGTGCTCCTAGCAGTGAGCAACACCCTAAAATCCCATCGTTTGCCAACTGCTGACAATTCACTTGAAGAAATCTGGATCTCTGTGCGTCTTGGTGATGGCGAGGATTATTGCATTGGCTGCATTTATGTTCCATGGATCTATCGGTGTATGCAGCGCATTGTGCCTCTGTTACCAAAGCTTGCGAGAGCTTTAATAATGTTCTTATTGTTGGTGACTTTAACCTTTCTAATATTTCATGGTTACCTAGTGATGATCATTATGGCTTAACCCCAAATAATGTTACATCTGATAAAGAAAATCTTTTATGTGACACATTCACTTTTCTAGGTTTAATGCAGCTCAATGCAGTGGTTAATGATCATGGAACAATTCTTGACCTTTGCTTTACAACTTTTCATTCCACTTTAACAACTAAATGTAATGGTTTAGTCGGGTCAGATCCTTACCATCCTGCTCTTGAGCTGCAACTACCCAATAGTAAGTCCAATTACCTGGAACTACCTATAACATATTTTTACAACTTTAATCAAGCAGATTTTGTGTCTATAAATAACTACTTTTCTACATACAACTGGATGTCAATAATTGTTAACGATAACTTAAATACCACTGTTGCAAACTTCTATTCTGTTGTTTATGATTGTTTGAATCTGTTTGTGCCAATAAAAAACACTCTCCCAAGAAACATTATCCACCATGGTTTTCTAGAGAACTAAAAAGTCTAGTTATTCAGAAAAAAATAGCACATAGAAGGTACAGACAGTCAGGATCAAATACTGATTACTTAAGTTTTAGTGTTCTGCGCTCAGAATGCCGTTCATTATCTAGTGAATGCTACAGACATTACATTGAAAGAGCCGAAAATGCAATAGAGAACGATAGCAAGACCTTTTGGAAATTTGTAAGACTTCAGTCCAATCAAAGCGATTCTACCGTCCAATCAAAGCGATTCTATGTTCCTTCATGATCTCAGGGCCGATACTGGTATTTCTATTGCAAATCTCTTTGCCACCCACTTTTTATCTGTATTTAACAAGAATACTAACCCTTCTAATGCCTCTGACGGTCTCGATTCCTCATGTAAATTTAACCATATCAACCACGTGTTCCTTAGTGCTACTACAATTGAAACAGCATTAGCTAAACTGGACAGCAGAAAGGGAGCGGGTCCCGATGGAATTCCAAACAGGCTTTTGAAAGAATGCAGCCATTCCCTTTTCCTTCCACTTTTTCATATTTTCAATTTATCCCTAACTTCTGGAACTTTTCCAGAGAACTGGAAGCTATCTCATGTATGTCCTATTTATAAATCTGGGAATAAGAGTGACATAACTAACTATCGTCCCATTAGTATCCTCTCTGCAATTCCTAAGCTGTTCGAGCACTGTGTAGAGGTGGTTCTATCTGGCACATTTCAGGGAATAATTGGAGATCAGCAGCATGGATTCACCAGAGGTCGTTCTGTGGATATAAACTTGTTTGTTTTTAGCAACTATATCTTCAAATCTTTTGCCGACGGTAATGAAACACATGCGATATACACGGACTTTAGTAAGGCCTTCGATAGGGTCAACCATAATATTCTTATCTCTCATATTTCAGATCTCGGCATTAGCGGATCTCTTTTACTTTGGATCAAGTCTTATCTGATGGATAGAGAGCAGCGTGTTAAAATTGGTGGTTTTTTGTCCAACCCATTTTTGACAACTTCAGGGGTCCCTCAGGGCTCCCATTTGGGACCATTGTTATTCAGTCTCTTTATCAATCACCTCGGCTCCCTACTGGAGTCTGAGTTTTTGCTCTTCGCTGATGATTTGAAAATTTTTCGGCGGATTTCCTCCTCTCAGGATCAGTTGGTGCTTCAGAGAGATATAAACAGAGTGTTTTCCTGGTGTAAGTCGAATGAAATGTCATTGAATGTTAAGAAATGTGGGTTTATGAGGTTTACTCGTTTAAGGGTCTCCCCTCCTTGTCAATATGTTATTGATGGTATCCCCTTGAAGGAGCTTGACTCAGTTAAGGATTTGGGTGTCTTTCTGGACCCGAGTCTTACTTTCTCCCACCACTTCGAAAATACTGTAAATAGAGCTAATAAACTGCTTGGTTTTATCAAAAGATCTTGCAAAGACTTTACTAATGTGTCAGCATTGAAGACACTATATATTTGCCTGGTGAGATCTCTTCTCGAATTCTCCAATATTGTTTGGTCACCTCATTTTCTGATTCACATTGAGAGGCTTGAAAATATCCAGCACAAGTTTATCAGGTTTGCCAGATATACTCTTATGAAATCAGGCCTGGATCTTACCTGTTCAGAGACCATGTCCTACCTGAGCATAAACTCCTTATCAAGTAGAAGGCAGTTCTTTGATGTTTGCTTTGCGTTTAAGGTTCTGAATGGTATTGTTAGAAGTCCGGAATGTCTGTGCCTTTTCTCTTTGCATGTATCTTCTTACACAACACGAGGTCAGGCGCTTCTCCACATTCCCTTTTGCAGAACATCCTATCTACTAAACAGTCCTATAAATAGAATAGCTTCTACTGTGAATAGATTTGCAAAAGATCTTGATTTTTTCAGTACATCTTTAAATAAATTTAAGTCGTCAGCTAGGGCAACTATCTTGGGATAGTGCCCTACTCCCACTCTTTGGATTATGTTTAGCACAGTATTGTTTATTAGTATTATAGTTTTTACTTAAGACTACTGTTAATTATTAATAAGTACTTGAAATGTTATATACGTTGATGAATAAATAAATAAATAAATAAATTCATATTCTTAGCGACGTCACGTGTGCTATTTGATGGTTCATCGGCAACTCGCTGAAGCACCTCTTTTGCAAATTCGACCGTTCTTACGGTTCGAGCAACACCAGTATCATGCATCTTAATCAGCGAGCCTCCGATGAACCGCAATAAACTTTTTGTAGCCAGGATGCTATCGTTCGGGATAACGTTCATGATACAACCGCGATGCTGCTCGTGCATTGCAGTTTGTTGCTCCGTCTGCCAAATGCATATCCTCCAATTCTTGATTGGAAAGTTTTCCATTAGCAATAAATGTTTAAAAATTGTAAGCTATAAAATTTTTAAACATGACATTGAGAATTGACATTGATAAGCGTTGATTTTAAACAATTGTTGTTATGGTATCATGTACAAAAGGTAAAAATTAATGCAGCAGATCGTATTTAGGTAATTAATGTTTTTTATAAATTTTAACGCGTCTTAGGGCCGTAGTGGCGTAGTGAAGCATTTCCGGACATGGGTTACTATACTCAAATGGATTCTTCTGTTGCACTGAACAACCCCCAGAAGTTTGATCCCATAGTTCTGAAACACCCTGTATAATTCGAGATGTATTCTCGAAGGTACAATAAGTGAGTTACTATTATCATATTTTAAAAGACAATTACAACCTGTAATTCAAGTCCTGATCAAAAAGAATCAAATATAGATTTTCAGTCAAATTTACCTCTATCAAACTCACCTACTAGCTCTTTTCAAACTGTTATCAATCAATGATTAAGAAAACCTTGAACAACAACAATGTATGTAATTGCTTTTCTTTCAGTAAATCTTTGCTATGTTAATGATGCAATAAACCAATATGAATTATTAATTGATGCAGGTGCAGGAATTTCTATTTTTTAAAAGACAAAGATAACTGATCAAACAAAATCCGTATTAGTACCATTTGATGATAAAAGTGTATTTCATAAAATGTGTATTTATTATGTACGAAACCCATAAATCAGCTACCAAAAACCCACTAAGCTTCAGTGTTATTCGAGAAAGATTATGGTCTTTACAAAATCTTGAACTTAATCAGTGGTTAATAACAGTCTCAGGCATACCATTAAATAATAAAAAACAATGCTATGTTTAAATTACAACCAAGTGTAACGCATTTATTTGTACAACAAGAATTCATTTAATAGACATTGAAACGGGCAGTAATATAGGTTAAGTAAAGAACCTTTATACACATTTTCAGGTCTGTAGGTGCACTGGCTTTTGAGTTATGACCATGTTCGCAATTTTTTAGAAAAAAAAATATTTTTTCAAAAATATTTTTTTTTGCACTCTGTATATTTTTCAAAAGCCCTGAAATAGGTGTCTAATGAATTTAATTGGAGAACCTGTATACAAATTTTCAGATTTGTAGGTGCTCTGGTTTTTGAGTTATGACCATGTTCTCAATTTTTTAGAAAAAAATTTTTTTTTTCAAAAATATTTTTTTTTCTGCACTCTATATATTTCTCAAAAAACCCTGATATAGGTGTCTAATGAATTTAAATAAAGAATCCGTACATAAATTTTCAGGTCTCTGCTTGTTTTTGAGTTATGACTATTTTCTCAATTTATTAGATCCCTGTACTTTGAAATTTTGCCCATTAAATATATGAGAGTCAGTATTGTCGGCTATACGTATTTTTCTAAGAATATTAAGATAAGGATTTGTTTTGATTAGTAATAGGCTTGGTATTAAGGTACTGTCAACGATCGGCGGTACGGCCGTCCATTAATTATTTTTATGAGTCTGGGTTCATGTTGATTTTTAGTAAAGTTTATTTAGAAATAAAATAAAGGACATGACCCAATATCTTTCAAGAGATATCGAGAGAGTGGAACGAAGCCGGGAATGAATGCTTGAAGAAGCATAAAGGAACAGAAAAGGCAGTCTTTTGAGAGAACTGATGATAGATAGACCGGCTTCGGATCATTAGTTCTTTTATTTTATTCGCGACAGTACTTTATACTGACGTAATTAAGTGTGTGTTTTCATGAATTACGAGTTTTACTTATAACGAACATGTCCGCCGAAAATAATAATACTGACTCTCCGACATCAGAAGTGGGATTAACCAGTCCACAATTGACTGAAAATATCCCGACGAATCAGCCTAAAATGCAGACAAATATTCCAAGTAGTCAAGTGGAGTTGCTACTTAGAAAAATGATTGAAATGCAGAGTAAAATCGAAAATTGCAGATCCGAAAGGCTGGTGCTGTTTGGTAAAATACAAATGTTATCTGGTGACTAGTTTATCATGTGCGTTAAAAGGAGATTGGCTTATTCGTTCTAGACGTTTAGGTAAAACTTGGGCAGATATTTATCGAGAGATATTTATCGCACAGAATTTTTATCGACATTTTCAAAACCAGTTGACATTATGGACATGTTCGTTATAAGTAAAACTCGTAATTCATGAAAACACACACGTCAGTATAAAGTACCGTCGCGAATAAAATAAAAGAACTAGTGATCCGAAGCCGGTATACCTATCATCAGTTCTCTCAAAAGACTGCCTTTTCTGTTCCTTTATGTTTATTAAAACAAATTCTTATCTTAATATTCTTAGAAAAATGCGTATAGCCGACATATACAGGGTGTTTCTTAACTACAATACGAAACTATACAGGGTGAATCGTTAGGTCGTTTTATGAAAAAAAGTTCCTATGAACGTATGTCGGTTGAGTCGGTTTGAGTTGCTTTGTTTCTGAGATACAGGGCGATGAAGGTTCAAAAAAATAACGGTATTTTAAAAATACTATAACTGTCCTTAAACCGATTTGGTTGAAATTTGGTGCAGTTATTTGAAGTTATAAGACGCTTATTTAGCTGTAACTAGATTGAACTGATTGGGCCACAGCATGAAATAAAAACCAATTAATTCGATAAACAATTTCGACCTTAAAGTAAATGAGCAAAATGCCCACCTTCTGATAAAATACACGACTGCAAACGATTTGTCATTGAGTGTCTGACACGCTCAAAAATATCTGGAGTATCCCTTATGATATTGCAATTGACAATTATCTGATTCCTCAAAACATTCACATCTAGAACAGGAGTTTTATAAACAAGAGCCTTCAGATGGCCCCATAAATAGTAATCTAGGGGATTCATATCAGGACTGCGAGCCGGCCAATTTTGAGGTCCTGCACGTCCAATCCAGCAATTAGGGTAGATGACGTCGAGATGCTGACGAGCAAGAACACTGAAATGAGTTGGAGCCCCGTCGTGCATAAACCACATGTTGACTTTTACTTGTAGGGGTACTTCTAATAAAGTGGGTAAATGGTGTTGCAAGAAATCCGTGTAGGATTCACCTGTTAATCTTGCCGGTAAAAAAAATGGGCCAATTAGGTAGTCACCAATAATTCCTATCTAAACGTTCAGCGAAAATTGTTGCTGAAAATGAGTTTCTGTAATAACGTGGGGATTTTCGTCGGCCCAAAAATGATCATTGTGGAAGTTCATAATAGCATCTCTTGAAAAATTTGCCTCGTCCGTAAATAAAATATTTGGTAGGAAATTATTATTGTGTGCTATCGTATGAATCAACCACCTGCAAAACATTAATCTTGGATGAAAATCCCGAGGCAGTAGAGCTTGTACACGCTGTATGTGATATGGATGCAGGAGGTTTCTTTTTAGAACTTTCCAAACGGTTTTTGAACTGACTTCAAGCTGCAGTGCAATCTTCCTGATACTATTGGAAGGATCTTCTTCTATCGCATCAAGTATAGCTTCTTCCAGTTCAGGCGTTGTTATAGTTTCTGATCTTCCACCACCTATATTTTTATTAAAACTCCCAGTTTCACATAATCTTGCATGTAGTTTTCTAAATGTTTTTGCACATGGAATTACTCTGTTAGGATATCTGTCCTGGTAAATTCTTCGTGCTTCTTCCGCATTTCCATTTGCTAATCCATAAATAAAGTGCATGTCGGTCATTTCATGGTTAGTAAAATTATTCATGATGGAGTAATGAATCACTGCTAATTGACAGCTGAATTTTACTTACAGCAATTCTATCACTGTCAGCTAGTCTCCAAAGGAGGTACTTGAATGGACTTGCCAATTATTTGTCATAAGGAGCAATGTATTTGTTATTTTGTTGTATTTCAAAAATCTGATAATAAAAATCGTAGAAGTTGAATGTTTATTATCATAGTAAACAAGACACAAGAGACCAAAAAGTACATTGGAGGGTGAACATTTTGCTCATGTACTTTAAGGTCGAAATTGTTTATCGAATTAATTGTTTTTTTTTCATGTTGTCGTCCATGGATAATTTTTAGAATGAGTTAAAAATACTTTAAATTTTTTTTCTCAAAAACAAAGCCAGATATGAAGATAATAAGATAAGATACGAAAAAGTTGTATTTTTAGTTGCTTAAATACAAAGATAAATAAAAAGCTGCAAAACAATTAATTATTGGCCTTGTTTTTTTCTCAACAATAAGCATGTGGTGCCCACTGACACGCCACTGGACCTAATAATTTCAATCTAGTTACAGCTAAATAAGCGTCTTATAACTTCAAATAACTGCACCAAATTTCAACCAAATCTGTTAAGGATAGTTATAGTATTTTTAAAATACCGTTATTTTTTTGAACCTTCATCGCCCTGTATCTCAGAGACAAAGCAACTCCCGACATACATTCATAGGAACTTTTTTTCATAAAACGACCTAACGATTAACCCTGTATAGTTTCGAACCGTAGTTAGGTAAAAATAGAAAAAAAACTTTATTTACTTCAAAACTTATGCATGCCTCTGGAATATCTGACAGATATGAAAATTGAATATTCCCCGCATATCTGTTAAATATATGCCAGGAATATTGCTTTTGTATACACGGCATATTTGGCATGTTCGTTTGATATTCCATGGATATTCGATGCCGTTTGAAAAAGTCACATGAGCACTACCTAACCTATTTAACTTTGCTACGTTATCATTATTATAGTAGCCCTTGTAATAACCATATACTTTTCCCTCTAATTATTCTTTTAAAAATCCAAGTTGTATTATTTGGAATATTTAATTATTTACTTTAATTAGCAATTTTATGTTAAAAAAAATCAACTATAGGCATTGGGAGTGTACAAATTTACATGCTTCCTGTTGTACGCCAGGGCAGTTAGCAAAAATAGGAGAAGTTTTTGCAATCAAGCTGAATTTTTCACAGATGGTAGTACCCATCAATAGTACTTTGTAAAAAAAAGTTACACCTTCTAGGAGGCTTGCTTTTTCCGCCATGTTAAATTAAAGATGGCGGCTGGTGCTATTCTTAAAAAAAATCGTAACTTTCTTATTTATTACCAGATTTTCGTCAAGTAAAAAACATTATCTTTATTTTTAACTAGAGAATAAGACAAAAATATAAAACTTCTTTGACAAGCTTTTCAATCGAAAAGCTTGTCTTCAACTTTTAGCCAACCGTACTCTTTACCAAAAAAAGTTAATATTTGTTTTATGCGCTTTTGTTTTAATTTTAAAACAGTCGCCAAATTTATGATAGGTACTTTAGGAGATAGAGTTAAAAAGCGCTTACAAAATACCAAAAAAAAAATAAATAATAATAAAACTTATGCAGGATGTAACTTTACTTCTTGTTTGATTTATGTATCAAAATATTTTGTAACAAATACACTAAAAACAAAAATATGTTTATAACAAAAACAGTTTGGTTTTAACTTATAAAAGAAATATAAACATTAAAAAAAAATAAAAAAAAACATTGTTATTTTTAATAATAAGGAACATTATATATTGGTAGATATTCTTTTTTGTGCCAAAAAATTACAAACGAAGCTTTTAATAGCTTTCAACTAACAATAATATATAACTATTTATCGTTAAAAGTTATAACGACTTATTTGGTTACATTTTACTTAAACTTCATCATCTATTTCCACTTCATCCAAATCAATTCTGGGTGCATTCATACAAGCTAAATTGCATTTTTTACCTAAAATGCCGCATTTTCGATTATACGAAGTACAAATATAGTTTGCTGTGCATAGATCTTTGCATTTGCAAAAAAAAGTAGCCATTAGGTGTTCGGGCCCCGGGGGTTTTGTGTATGTTACTGGGAAAAGCTCATTGCCATTGGAAAACCACCCCCACTCAAGTGGGTCCAACTCGTTTCCTCTCCAGCTTTGTAACTGTAAATACACTCTAAATACATGTTGCTTACAGGAGTCTTCTGTGGGAGGAAGATTTGCCAAATCAAAATTAGATCCTAAACCTTGTGTTGCTCTTGACTGATTAAGATTTTCACAGTTTTAAACGGGAAAAAATTTTAATATAAGTTTTTGTCCAACTTCACTTGGGACAGCCTTATTCATATAAGGGGCATTAAAACTTTTGATAAAATCATACATTTCAGGATTATCTTTTAATACGTCAAATATTCTTTTTTTGACCATTTTATATGGATACGAGGTAGTATCACATCCTGTAAATGCATGAATGAATAAAAGATTTTCACGGATCTGTTCTGAGAGCAAAGTTTGAATTTTAAAAATATTTAGAAATTTATCAAGAGCTTTATTCGTGCTGGTTGCCCAAACATATAGCTGGTGGTTAGACTTATTTGCTAAGGAAATTAAAATTACAATTAGATCTGTATCATTACCGAAGACTACTACATCTTGCGATTGACATTCTGTTATTGCGGTTAAGGCAACAACTCTGTCACAATCAGATTTCATATGTGTGACTTTTATACCCTTTTCTTTCAACTTCTCGGCTAGGCAAGAAATAAACCTTTCTTTGTTCGAAGAATTTGATAGGAAGTCTGCTTGCGAGAAGACCAGCGATGTGTTTTCCTGAAACTCAACCCTAGGCGTAATTTTTGATTGATGTCTACGATGTTCCTCGTCCTTGGTGGACTTTTCACTATAACCATCAAAAACTACCCAAGAGATGAAACCAAAATTTTCAATAACATAATGGAAATAGATTTTAAATATATCGCCAAATGTTACTAATTTGGGCTAGACAATTTTATGTAGTAAGCAACCACCATCAATGACTGAAAGTGGATTTTTTAGTGTGTCGGGTTTCTCAAATTCAAAATTATCTTTACAAAGATGGGAAATCAGAACAGACTTATTCTCTTTGCGAAGTTTTCCTTGGCTAAAGAAATACGGAGGATAGGTACTTAGTTCATGTTCGAAAAACGTCTTCCAATCATTTTCGTTTCTCATAGTGAGCAATACTCTATTAAAGAACTATTGGGGATTTACGTCAACTAGATTTTTTTACTTTGTATTTTGCTGTAGTTTCTTGCGACCTCAATTTTTGGAGAAAAATTTTGAGCCTGTAAAATAAGATGATAAAAGAAAAGTGTAAATTTTTTTTTTTTTACTTTTTTTGTCAGAAATATAACCTGTCAAAATAGTTTTATATTTCATTCTTTAGTGAGAAGCAAATATAATGTTTTTTACTTGACAAAAATCGGTTAATAAATAAGAAAGTTAGGATATTTTAAAAAATAGTACCATCCGCCATCTTTAATTCAACATGGCGGAAAAAGCAAGCCTCCTAGAAGGTGTAACTTTTTTTTACAAAGTACTATTGATGGGTACTACCATCTGTGAAAAATTCAGCTTGATTGCAAAAACTTCTCCTAAAGGCAATTTTTTGAGCTAACTGCCCTGACATATTGTGAATGTGTCTTAACACCGTAATAAAAATATAAACCTAACTTAAGTCTATATCTGTCAGGTTGCTCAGTACATACAGGTTATGTTATATCATGTCTTGTTTTGTGTCTCATGTCTGTTGTGTAGTAGCTTCTTGTATGTCTTGTAATTATTTAAATAAAAAGTCTTACTGAAGAAACAGTTGTATTTATTTAAATACATAACACTTACCTTCTAAATCAAACAAGTTCTTAGTGAAAAGTGACTGTTTTAATAACCTGGAAGGAATATGACCGTTAAAATGTTCAAAATCCTTTTGCATAATTTGCTTGATGACTTTCGGATCGATCGGCACAAAAACCTTCCTGTACGTGTTGTATATTCCACCATAAGGGCACCCTCTTGCCCTAAACTGCTTATAAAATTCAAGAAAGCTTTCCGCAACAGAAGTGTCACCTCTTATCATTCCCCTTGCGTTCCCATATAAAAATTCCGGTTCCAATTGTGGCACACCTCGTCTTTTCCAATAGGTATGATGCCATTTTAAGTAGAAATAGAATATAGTTGGAAGCACTGTAACTAGTAATAGTAACAAAACCATCGTTACTTTCTCTAATTAAAAAACAAATTAAATATGTCGTTATCGTCCAAATTACTGCTTTTTATCAGAGGATTTTTAAGTGAGTTTATTTTTAGGATCACATTATCATATTATTAATATTTATTTACGCAGTTTGCAGACGTTTAACAAGTTTAAGTCCTTATAAAATGCGTGTTAATATGTAAATAAGTTATATTATGTTACTATTTATTAATTCTAAAAGAAACAAAAGCGAGACTAGACGCGACGGTAAAGACGAGAAGGTATTAAGGCTCTAACTTAAGAAGTAAGAAATGTAAAAATATAGGGTGTATGTCTTATGAGTCTTAACTTAACCAAAATTCACTTACATACTCTATAAACACGATCTTACTGCCAATTCAATAAAAAGTAAATGACCACTGCTAGGGGGCCGCCATTTTGCGTGTGTCCTTTCGATCTAGATCACTCTGACAAATTTCAGTTGTGCCAATTGTAGGAAAACAAAACAATTAAAGTTTTTGAGAGGTTATGTTTACAAATACAAAATAAAAAGTTACATTTAGTTAAGAATTCAAGATATCTTATATCTTATAAATCCTAATACCATGAAAATCATGATATTCATTTAAATTTTTGCTTGTATTTACTTAACAAATTCAGTTAAAAACACTTTTATTTTCTTTCTATTTTTACTATTACGACTTTTACTTTCCCTCTATGTACCACATTAATAGGTACAACCATCTATAAAAATCAAAATATACATGATTTTATGAGGGTTTGTAATTAGCAAGGGTTTATATAGTAAAAATAAACAACTATACAATAGATTATTTTGACTCTGCTAATTTTGATAACGTGGCTGATACTATTAACGCTGATCTGAACGTAATAAATCAATTTTCAAAAGAGCATAACCTTGTCATTAATCCTAATAAAACAAAAATGGTTTTGTTTTCAAACCGAGGATGTCATAAAAATATAATGGAAATTGTTCACATTCAATTGGATAACGAAACTATTTTGTTCTCTGATACTGTGAAGGTTCTGGGACTTAACAATAGACAATTCTTTAAGGTTTAAGGAACATGTTAATACTCTTCTGCAGAGGTGTTATTTACGCATGAGTTATGTGACGAGCCACCCTGTACAACCATGGAAGCCACTAGCTGCTGACCCTGCATTTTATTACAACAAAACTGTTTCATTGTTTATTATCGAGTTAGTCAATTGAAGTTGCTAAGACAATTAGCATGTAATTTGTATTAATTAATTTTCAAATAAAATAATATTTTTTAAAAAGGCGTTTTGGTTGTTAAGATAGTTAAATGGCGCAGTCGGTAGGATAGTCCGGAGTTAGATCGGTTAGTGTATCGAACGTTCGTTTTAACGATTAATCGGACTATACGAAACTTGATGAAAATTCGGTGGAGGTATCTGCAGTGAATTTATCGAAAATTGCTGAAACAAGAAGACCACTATTGGAGATTCATCGGTGATTAGATACAAATCATCTAATTACGCAAGGAGGCAGAATATTAGACTGTCCCTTATAGAAATGACCATCGCCTTTATGTAAGTACAGCTCATTAAGTTAATGTCCAATATAGATGAATTAAGCGTTGTATTGAATAATCTTAAAATCTCTTCAGTTGACTCACCATTAGATAATAATTTAAATTTAGAAAATTTACATTTAAATACTAGGATGCCCACTTTTAAACCGGAATATTTAAATTGTGTCCCGAATTTTGATGGGAACCCTAATGATCTTAACCGATATCTCGTAAACTGTGAAACTTTAATTAAGCACTTTTATGATCAAACGGATCCTAATAAATTTGAAAATGTTTATTTACTTAATTGCTTAATAGGTAAATTAATTGGAAATGCTAAAATTGTGGTAAATATTCAAAATGTAAGTACTTGGAATGATCTTAAACTAACTCTTGAAAGAAATTTTGCTGATCAAAGAGATGAGGCTTGCCTCAATCGCGACCTTGTTATGCTTAGGCAAAATTCAAATGAAAATCCCAATCAGTTTTATGATAAGGTACTGCATTTATTGAATTTACTTTGTTCATATATTGATAGTCATGAAATTACAGATGTTGCTAAAAATTTAAAACGTACAATGTACTCAGAATTAGCACTTAAAACCTTTGTATCAGGTCTTAAAGAGCCTTTAGGGACAAATATTCGGTGTATGCGGCCAAGAACCCTAGCCGAAGCTTCTCAATTTGTAAATCAAGAAAACAATAGCTTATACTTTCAGAATAATAATAAAATTAATAAACCTCAGTATAATCAAAGTTTTAATAAATCTATACAAAAACCCAACTACATCCAACCAAATTTAAATAATCATAATAATTTTAACTCAAGTACACCCCATGATCTATTTATGAGACAAAATGTTTTTCCATCTCAACCAGTTCCTATACGCCCTAGAATTTTACCTCAACGTCCTCTGCCAACAAACTCGCAAGTTTTTGGTAGACCACCCCAAAATCGAAACGTTTTTAGGCCAAATCAAATGAGAGAAAAAGATCTTCCTCGACCGACGCCTATGAGCATAACTTCTAGACAATTCTCCCATAATTCTAGAAATAATCAATCTATGCAAACTTATAACCCTAATCAATCACAACGAAACTTCCAAACTAGACAAAATCACTTTGTGCCCTCAGGCCCTCGTAATTTTGTATCAGAAGAATTATATAATACTGAGACTAATCAATATTATGATGATTATGATGATAATTATTATTGCGATTCAAAAGAACCCACAACTTTTGATGATGAGGTTCATCAAAATAATTCCCAAGTTCTGTATGAAGCATATGACGATCAACAAGAACCCGAAACTTTAGAAAATTTTACAAAACAGCCTCCAGAGGAGACCAATCCTTAGTAGCTCCTATAATAAGCTTCAATTTAATTACTACCAGTAAACTACCCTACATTATATTTCCAGAACATAATTTAAAATTTTTAATTGATAGCGGTTCATCTCGATCTTTCATTAACCCTAACTTGGCAAACAAATTTTACAAAAAGGATATAATAGAAGACCCGTTTATTGTATCTCGTGGAAAAGAAATGTCAGCTCATAAATTTAGTACTCTTATACCAACATCCAGAATTTTTAACTTACCCGAACCTTTACAATTAAAATTCTTTTTATTTAAATTCCATGACATTTTTGATGGTCTTATAGGAGTAGATAATCTTGAAATTTTAAAAACAAATTTAGATTTTGGCAATGGTTACTTACGTACTCCTTATGCTCAAATAAAATTACTTTTCCAAAACACAAAACGAAACCTAAATCAAATAAGTGTAGAACCCCGATGCGAACAAGTTATAAAAATTAAAACTTCAATCAAAAATGGTGAAATCATTATTCCATATCAAAAAATAGGAAATTGTGAAATCCCAGAAAGTCTCTCTATTGCAAAGAATGGCATAGCCCTCACCACTATCTTAAATAGCTCTACCGATCAAATTCTATTAGATTTTTCCGAACCCATAAAAGTTGAACCCTTTGAAAGAAAAGAATTAGAATCCATTGATTTTAACTTAATCGATAATTTTACCAATAAATCTCCTAATTTTAAACCGGAAAAACTAATCAGAACAGATCATATGAATCAAGAAGAAAAATTTGCAATTTTAAAATTATGTAAAGAATACTCTGATATTTTTTATGATGAAAATACTCCTCTTACGTTCACAAGTCAGGTAAAACACGAAATTAAAACCACAGATGAAACACCCATTTATTCGAAAACATACAGATATCCCTTTATTCACAAACAAGAAGTTGAGCGTCAAATAAAAAAGATGTTGGAGCAAAATATTATAAGACCCAGTGTATCCCCATGGTCCTCACCAATTTGGGTAGTACCAAAAAAAATTGACTCTAGCGGAAAACAAAAGTGGAGATGCGTAATAGACTTCAGAAAACTGAATGAAATTACCATCGATATGCGGTATCCT
This sequence comes from Anthonomus grandis grandis, assembly GCF_022605725.1. Taxonomy (NCBI): domain Eukaryota; kingdom Metazoa; phylum Arthropoda; class Insecta; order Coleoptera; family Curculionidae; genus Anthonomus; species Anthonomus grandis. The sequence continues at coordinate 1,309,588 of NC_065551.1, read as the reverse complement.
CTACCCAATATAACAGATCTTCTCGATAAGCTAGGTAAATGTCAATATTTTTCAACCCTCGATCTAGCGAGTGGTTTCCACCAAATTCCAATGAACGAAAAGGACATTCCGAAAACTGCTTTCAGTTGTGAGAATGGGCACTACGAATTTCTGCGTATGCCTTTTGGCCTGAAAAATGCCCCCGCGACCTTCCAACGCGCAATGGACAATGTCTTTCGTGGAATGCAAAACGAAAAGTGTGCCGTTTACCTTGATGATATAATTGTCTACTCTACCTCTTTACAAGAACACATCGATAAATTACGCGCCGTTTTCCAACGTCTTCGTGAAACCAATTTCAAATTACAGCTAGATAAAACCGATTTTTTAAAAAAAGAAGTAGGATATTTAGGACACATTGTTACCCCTTCAGGTGTCAAACCCAACCCCGAAAAAATTAAAGCCATTAAAAATTATCCTATTCCAAAAACTACTAAGCAAATTAAGGGATTTTTAGGATTATTAGGCTATTACAGGAAATTCATTGATAATTTCGCTAAATTGACTAAACCTTTAACCAAATGTTTAAAAAAAGGAGCCACTATAGAACATAACGCTGAATTTATAAATTGCTTTGAAACCTGTAAAAATCTTTTAATGAACGACCCTATTTTACAATATCCAAATTTTAACAAACCCTTTAATTTAACAACGGACGCAAGCAATATAGCACTAGGTGCTGTGCTTTCTCAAGGACCAATTGGTAATGACCTACCAATCGCATATGCATCACGTACTTTAAATGATAGTGAGGTCAATTATTCAACAATAGAAAAAGAACTTCTTTGTATTGTCTGGGCTACGAAGTACTTTAGGCCTTATCTCTACGGACGAAAATTCAACATAATTACGGATCATAAACCTTTACAATGGTTATTCTCACTAAAGGATCCTTCATCAAAATTACTACGTTGGCGAATTAAATTAGATGAATATAATTATACGATTTATTATAAAAAGGGTAAACTAAATACAAATGCCGACGCCCTTTCACGTGTAGAAATCCACACCAATGATACGGATACAAATTTTAATTTAAGTAAATATATTGAGGAATTTAATCAGTCTCTTCAAAATTCCGAAAATTTAAACCCAGAAAATGAAAACCCTGACCAAGACAATATTTCAATGATTGTGCAACATGACCCTACAGATCAATGCCCCCAAACAAACGAAGGCCCTGAAAATCTTCCCGTCGAAAACACAGACGATATAGTGCAACCTGATATTCCTAATGACGATAACGCAAATGACGACACTGTTCATACCAATGCTGAACAAAATCCTATTGTAGGTATACCGATCGTTGAGACACCAGTTAATTACGGGTTAAACCAAATAATAATATCTGTTGTTTTACATTCCCCGGCAATTCCCAAAATTAAAATTTTGTTTGAAAAAAAGAAACGAATTAATTTACAAATATCCCAAAATAATTTCGATAATGATATAATAAATTTTATAAAAGATTATGTAAAGCCAGGCTTGCAATATCACTTATATTTCGAAAATCCTGAGTTTTTTGAACCTTTTTGTGAAGTCATCAGAAAAACGTTTAAATGGCCATCTTTAAAATTAAAGCGTTGTTTAACTAAATTAATAGATGTCACACACAAAGACGATATAAAAGAAATTATAAAAAATTATCATGAATCAAAAACAAACCATCGAGGAATAGATGAAACTGAAAGAAGGATTAAAGAAAAATACTATTGGCTAGATTTAAAACATTCTGTACAAACTTTTATAAATGATTGTGAAATCTGTCAACAATGTAAATATGAACGCCATCCAGTCAAAGTAAAAATGAATGTTACACCGACAGCTAATCGACCATTTGAAATTCTCCACATTGATGTTTTTACTGTTGAAAAAAACAAGTATTTAACTATAATTGATTCTTTTTCAAAATATGCGCAAGCTTACCCAATTTCTACAGCCGAATCTATTGAAGTAGCTGATTGTTTATTAAATTTCTTTTCCCACCATTCTGTACCGAAACAAATAATTACCGATAATGGAACCGAATTCAAAAATTCATTAATTTCAGAATTACTTGATATACACAAAATTAAAATCCATTTCATTTGTCCAAATCACCCTGATTCAAATGGTATGATAGAAAGATTTCATTCAACTATTTTAGAGCATATTCGAATTCTAAATACCACTGGATTTTTAAAGACACCCACTAATAAAAAAATGATTTACTCTGTTCTCGCATATAATCATACAATCCACTCATCTACAAAATTTAAACCAATTGATATAGTTAATGGCCATATTACGGAAAATAGTCCTTTTGATATAAAACTTGATCAACTATTGATTAACGATTATGTCAATTCGCATAAAGAAAAAGTTAAATTGCTCTATTCCCAAATAAACGAAAAATTACATCATAATAAAGAAACTGTAATTGAAACCCGCAATAAAAATCGTGACGACCCTGAAATATTTGCACCTGATCAGCAAGCATATGTGAGAAAACACATAAGACAAAAAACCGCTAATGTTTTTAAAAAACCGACAATTCTTAAAACTACTGATAATGTTCAAAAAACGGTTTCCACAGAACTTGATAAAAAGATTCACATGAATAATTTAAAAAGACCGCGTAAGAAACCTTATTCCTTTGATAACAACGACTAGAGTTGTTTATTTTCAATTATCTTATTTCTTTTAGATTGCTCACGTTCATCGTGGGAATGCAAGGAAACGACGATATAGAAATTAGAAACCTAAGTAGCCATGCTGGCTTAATTCCAATAAATTTAGGATCTGCTAAAATTCAAGAATCAAGCTATAATCTAATACACTATTTTAACCTTAATCCGTTAATTTTAGAGATAGGACAACTAGATAAGAAAACTAATAATTTAACCTTAGTATTAGAAAATGATAAGAATTTTTATAAAAATGATTCTCTTAATCAGCTAAAAATTTTAAGTTTAATTAAAGATAAGGTAGATATAAAGCTTCATGAAATATTACCTAATGTCAGAGTAAAAAGAGGTTTAATTAATGGACTAGGGTCAATATTTAAATCAATTAGTGGTAATTTAGATGCATCAGATGGAGAGCGGTATGATACGTTAATAAAACAATTAGAACAAAACCAAGAGAAATTAGCAAATAACTTGTATAATCAATATAAAATATCTTTAAATGTTATTGATCAATTTAATGTTACGATAAGCAAAATTATAAATAATCAAAAAATATTGGAAAATAAAATGAATGATATTTACTCATTGATTTTAGGATCTGAAGGACATTATTTGGTTATCAAAGATTATTTAGATCAATTAATTAACCTATATGAAGTTATTAATTCTGTTTTACAAGATATTGAAAATTCTATCTCTTTTGCAAAAATAAATGTGATGCATCCAAGTATTATAAAAACAAAAGATTTATATCATGAACTCCTTAAACTCGAAAAACAATTAAATAATAAAAAGTTACCTTTTGCAGTAACATTAGAAAATACATTTTTAATTCAAAAGTTTATCGATATAGAATGTTATATTGTAAATAATAAAATAACATATTTCCTAAAAATACCAATTATGCAACCTTTTACTTTTACATATTATCATTTATATTCTGCACCAATATTTAATGGGAGTCAATTTAAGGCGATTGTACCACGAAATAAATTTTTGCTTAAAAATGAGCTATACTATTCCTTCACGAGCGACCCTTGCAAGAAAGCTACCAGACAACAATATATATGCCAGAAGATGACACTTGAAGATATTACTGAAGAAGCACCCTGTGAGATCCTGCTTTTGGAGAATAAAAATACTTCCACCTGCAAAAAGGTCCAAATAGTTGCTACCAAATCCAAGATTCTGCGCATCGAAGAATCCAATCAGTTTATTGGAATTCTTCCTAATCAAGAGGTCATTAAACTCAACTGTAATAAACAAATTGAGTCAATTCGTTTAAAAGGCAGTTTCCTTTTTAACGTACCTCAAAATTGTGAAATTGTTACCAATCAAGCGAAGTTCCTGATCGATAAGCCAATTGTAAGCATCCAATCAATGATACTTCCAAGAATCGTGGAACCAACGTTCGAAGAAAAATCTTCAAGTTTCAAAATCCACCTTGACGACATCAGATTGGACGAACTTCATGCTGTAAAACATCAAATTTTGCAAAATCCGCCCTTTCACCTAATCGAACAACAATCAATAATTGGAAGCCCTAGTTTATGGACGATATTTATTTATTTATTATTAATAATTGTAACTAGTTATTTCTGCTACAAGAAGTTCCTGTATACCAGATGTTCGAAAAGATCGACCAATCTAGAAGCTGCCAATGTTGGAGATGTTCAACTTCCACCCTAGCCCATGAAGTTGAATTTTAGGAGGGAGGAGTTATGTGACGAGCCACCCTGTACAACCATGGAAGCCACTAGCTGCTGACCCTGCATTTTATTACAACAAAACTGTTTCATTGTTTATTATCGAGTTAGTCAATTGAAGTTGCTAAGACAATTAGCATGTAATTTGTATTAATTAATTTTCAAATAAAATAATATTTTTTAAAAAGGCGTTTTGGTTGTTAAGATAGTTAAATCATGCGTATGCTTTATACCAATAAACACATTTTAAATTTTAAAACTAGGAAAAAACTCGTAGTGGCTCTTGTTTTATCTATTTTAAATTACTGCCTTATAGTTTATTATCCTTGCTTAGACCAAATAAATCGTTACCGCTTGCAACGCGTGCAGAATACTTGCTGTAGATTTATTTTTAACCTCGGAAAGTTTGATCATGTATCAGACTCTATATTTCAGTTGAGGTGGTTAACGCTACCTTACCTATTCAAATTCTTCACTTCTACTTTTATTTATCGATTATATGTTAGTCAAAGACCTGAATATCTTTTTGAAAAGTTAATACCAAGAAACCAGGTTCACACTCGAAATATTAGATACAATATCTTGACCATGCCGCACCATTTTACGGCTCTATTCGAGCGTTCTTTTACTTATAATGCCGTTAAGTTCTTTAATACTTATAAACCAATATTTAATACTTCGTTAAATGTGTATAGGAAATATTATAAACTTTTGTTTTTAAATCAATCCAAAATATAGTCTAGTGTTCTAGAAGATAAATACTTTATATATACTTGTTTCTTTTTTTGTTTTTTTTCTCGTTTTTTCCATTTAAACTGTGAATGTTAGGAATGTAAGGAAGGTTAAGAGTTAAAGAGTAGCTTTAAGCTAATCTTCGCCTTCTTTGGCAATGTAGTATTAAGTAATATTGTAAGATTAATATTGCTTTTGTTAATAAAGACATATTATTATTATTATTATTATTATTATTATTATTAGAACTCTATATATTATTCTATCAGGCAATTCACAATAAGTTCGTGGGATAGACCCCTCTTTAAAGATCTCTTTAAAAATACGACGAAAGTAATACAAAATCAGCCCAAAAATTTATCTGGGTACGGCCCCGCAAGCCTTAAAATCAGTGCAATAGAGTGACACAAAAAAAAAGTTACATTCAAAAACTTTCAAAAAAGGGCATGTTGCGTTTTCGCATCATTGGCTAAATATATGAACAAAAAAAAACGTAATTTTACTTTTTATGGTAACGCTCAAAACAATCGGTATGGAGGGGCACGTTGCATTTTTTACATAAAAATACCGTTTGACTGCTACATATTTTGCATCTACGTCTGGAGTGGAGCGATTTAGTGATAATATGACCGATATTATCATATCTTTGCTTAAGAACTGCCCTAGGGGTAGTAATAGATGTACGATTTAAAGTTTAGTTGACTAATATTTTTGTCACTGACAATGTTATAAACCTTCCAACAATTGACTAACGTGCTATCTATAGTGTTAACGAACAAAGGCCACAACCACTTTTTTCCAGATCCCTATTCTATAATTGGCTATACCGTTATCGTGGAGATCTACTCCCCCCATGAATTTGTTGTACATCTTGATAACATTAGGTTGTTGAATAAAATTGTCTTTTTTTGCTTTACGGTCATACCTTTTAGCTCTGTATAATGGTTCGCCATTGTAATGGTTACTTATTACTGTGACCACTGAATTATCGTTCCATCGAACTAATGAGACCCCACTGACAGTGTCATGTGCCGAAATGTAGTAGCCGCGTTTTTGTTTAGAAATACTTTTGGTCCCTTAGAACACCCAAGGACAGCGGAGGGTTCTGTTTTCCCTTATAGTTCCGCTCGCAAAATAACCTTTATGGGTAAGATATGAAAATAATTGAAACGAAGAAAAATAATTAACAAAAAATACCTGATGCTTCATTGGGTCATTCACTATAGACAATAAATCAACAACAACTTGCCCACCCATACCTAACACAGATTTTTGTTTATTTGGATTTGCTCCTGCGTATGGAATGAACTGATATAAATAACCGTCTGACGAACAAATACACCATAATTTAAAACCAAATCTAACGGGTTTACCCCTAATGAACATTTTGCAGGAGTGCCTGCCAAAGTAAGGAACCATTTGTTCGTCAATGGACAGACAGTGTGAAAATATACCAAACTGCAACATTTTCTGATTTATGAGATCAAAAATGGCCTAAGCTTACAAAACTTGTCATTTTTATCTAATTGTGCGTTATCTGACAAATGGAGGTTTTTTTTATATTGTAAAATTTATTTTGACTCATACATTTTTTCACAATGTCTATCCCCTTGTCTTCATCAGTTGACCAATATAGTTGTGTTTGTGGTAGTTTATGATAGTATTTATTTACCTGTAAATATTAGCAGTCCTATAAACTTTAGTAATTTATATTTATCCAACTCAAAATCATGTCGATTATTGTCTTTTGCATATTTTTCCGAAAATGTTACAATAAGATTTAATACTTGGTCATCATAGAACAAAAAGAAAATGTCTAAAGGTGACTTTCCGTGTAGTAAATCTACCAATTTCTCAAGCGCAGGGCCTTCATTCGAAATAGGCTGGGACATCATAGGAATTGAACCCTTTTTCCATTTTGGTTCCCTGCTTTGAAATTGGCTGTTAGACCTTTCGATTTTCCGTTTCTTTTCTGCCAAACTCTCATCATCAGACGAATCCCAGTCAAATTCATTGTCCTGTCTTATCTGTAATTCAAATGTGCCCACTATGTCCACATCATTTTGGCTGTTTTTTTCGTTTACAGCAGTTACATCGTCTTCTATATTTTCTTCGTCAGTAAAGCTATCTGGTTCTAGAAGAATATAAACAGCATCAATTTCAACTAAAATAATATCCGTCTAGATAACAGGCCTAACAAAAATACTTAGTAGATCTTACCAACATCTCCGGAATGTTCTGCTTCCAATTCATCTACTACTTCATATAAAGCACTCTCCAGCTCTTTTTGCGTAAGAAATTTAGGCATGTTTTTCGAAAATACACATACACTTAGCACCGATTAAAATTTAATATTACTAAAAACTTTCTTACACACAAACACACACACGCAAGCCTAAACCGCAATATCTCTAGCTGATACCACAGTCTAACAAGTCTTTCAACTAAGTTGAAATCTTTATACTTTGCTGATACCGTTGGCAACTCAAGCGCTATTTCGACCAAAATATAGATAACGTATTTTCCCAGTGATGCGTTTCCGCAACATTTACAATTTGGAGTCAAGTATTTTGAAATTTGTAAAATTTTTTTGTTGTCAGTAAAAAAAGGTAAATACACACATGTGCTAGCAATACGATTCAGCTAAACAAATCTCGCCTGTATTATGCTTACCAATAATAAACAATAATATTCGAAAAAATGTTTAGACATTAAAATTTTGCTTGAATTGGAATAAAAATTTAAAAATCAAAACACTGGTTTATTTATTGAGTGTTTTAAAAATCTTTTTAATTCAACCTTAGTAAATACTATAGTAACGTTAGATATTTCATTTTTTTATTTTGTTTATATTATAAAAAAAAATTAATATGACTGTTGCGTTTTCGCATCATTGGTAAAAATGGGTTAATAGACTTTCTAAAAAGAGCTGAGAAGTCTGGGATCTGTCTGGCGGTGTTTAAAATGTTTTGTAAAATGCTTTGATTTTAGTCCGCGGTCAATTTTTTTGATATAATTTTCTTGTGATATTATTTCCTTTCTAAAAATACACGGTCTATAAATATACGGTTTTATACACGGACTATTTACTGGGGCATCTGCGATACATCAAAGATTCTAATAGATCTCTGAATTGGACTTTATAAAGGACTTCATTATTATTTCCTCCTAATGGCACTTGTGCATGCAATGGCAACAACGATTACTCATAAAAATCTATTTCTAGAATCGTTATGTACTGCGTTTCATAATTCTATTAGTCGATAACATTGAAATTGATTTATATAAAACCCTTGACGTGCATTAAACTATTAGTAGTGCAATAAAAATGAACTCCTACCTAATTATAGTGACTCTAGTGATAACCCTTGCCACTACATTATTTTTTAAAATGGCGTCACCAGGCGTGGACAAGTCTTTGTTGATCAAAATCTTTAAATTGATCATGATCATTTCAAATGCCTGAAATAATTTTGTTTTTATTTCAGGCAGTTGATCATCTAAATTTCATGATGTTCCAACTTAAAAAACAAATGAGCCTCAAGTGCCTGGAATAATTCTGTTTTTATTCCAAGAAGTTGATCACCTAAATTTCCTGATGTTCCAACTTAAAAAACAAATGAACCTCAAGTACTTGGAATAATTTTGTTTTTATTCCAGGCAATTAATCACTTAAATTCCCTGATATTCCCACTTAAGAAACAGATGCCCCTCAAATGCTTGAAATAATTTAATTTATATTTCAAGCAGTTGATCACTTAAATTCCCAGATATTCCCACCTAAAAAATAAATGAACTTCAAGTGCCTGTAATAAATTTGTTTTTATTCCAGGCAGTTGATCTCTTGAATTTCCTGATATCCCCACATCAGAAACAAATGAGCCTCAAGTGTCTGGACTAATTCTGTTTTTTTTTCCGGACAATTGATCTTCTGAATTTTCTAATATTCCCATTTAAAAAACAAATGAGCCTCAAGTGTCTGAAATCATTTTGTTTTTATTGCAGTCAGTTGATCACGTAAATTTCCTGACATTCCCACTTTTATTAAATTTAAATCACTTAAAGATTTTTCATACATTTTATTATTTATACATTCTCAAGGAATGAAACGATTTAAAAAAAAAAATAAATTGAATTAAATTTTTTGAAATTATTCTAAAATCATCTCAGGTCTTTATTTTTAGCCCTTGTTGGTTACACCATTTACATTGGTTGCTAAGGGACCAACGAGGGTGCAAAAAATTACTCGGGTAATTAAAATTGATGATTTTTTTGAAAAAGTTGTAAAATTTTAAATAAAATAGAAACTTACAATATCTGGAATTTTTACAATTTAACGTTTTGAGAAAATATTTAAAAAGTCTTCGTTTTAAGCCTTTGTTGATCAAACTCTTTAAATTGAGGAATATTAAAGGACCAACAAAAAAACAGATTTTGAAAATCCATTATTAAATTTAACTGTTTTAAAGATCATTCATAAATTTTATTACTTTGCTAAACGTTCTAAAATAATGGAACTATAAGTTAAATTTATTTTAATTAAGCCAAAACCAACTCGGGTTTTTATTTTTAGTCCTCGTTGGTCACACCGCTTAGATGCTTGCTAAAGGGACCGACGAGGGTGCAAACAATTGACTCGAATAATTAAAATTGATAATTTATTTCGCAAAAGTTAACATTTTTAATAACAAAAAAATTTTTCAAATTTAATATATAGAATTTATACAGTTTGAGGATTTAAGAAATAATTAGCAAAATTTAAAAAGGAATATTAAAGACTTTATTTTTAGCCTTCGTTGGTCAAACTCTTTACATTGGGGAATATGAAAAGACAAACAAAGATGAAAAAAATTGATTAATAAATTTATTATAAGATTTTTTATATATTTCATTATTTACACCCTAAAGTAATGCAACTATTTTGAAAATGTTTAAATTTGGCTGCATTTATTTTAGTTAATCTGAAACTCATCATTGCTAAGGGACCAACGAGGGAGCAAGAAATTGACTCGAATGATTAAAATTGATAATTTTTTCGGAAAAGTTCACATTTTAAATTTAAGAGAAATAATTAAACTATCTAGAAATTTATACAATTTAAGATTTTGAGAAATTAATTATTTAAATTAATACTTAATATTAGTCAACTAAATACAGTGGTACGCTTATGATGGCTACGTCTTCGTGGCTTATTACCTCCAGTGGCAGACCATTAAAACAATGTTATTATTTAATTTTCAGGTGAATAGTGGAGATGGATGAGGAAACAGTTAAGCCCCACCTTCACATCCAGCAAGATAAAAATTATGTACGAAACAATATTGGAGATAACTTGATGATTGACCTTCACGCAACCAAGAGTGACTCCGCCAACATTAAAGAGGTTTTGAACCGATTTACTATTGATATTATTGGTAATTTGAGGTTTTATGTGGAGAAAAATTGCTTTTCAAACGGTTTTTATTTAGCAAGCGTTGGTTTTCGACTGGAACGCAATGGAGGATCCGGACTGTGAATTTAGCGAGCAGGGAAGAATGCTAACGAATCCCCCTCTTAGAAGCGTGTTTTGGGTGATTTTTTGGAAATTATTGGGCGTCGAAAAGATGCCGGAGGGCTTCCACAAGGCCGAGCAATTTTTCAAGAAAATGGTCGAAGAGAACGTGAATTATCGAGAACAGAGCAAGATTTACCGGTAAAAATGCCAATTTTATCCCTTTCATCACTTAGATTCACAAACTTAATAAATACATCTGGACTGCTACTAATGTAAATAGCCACCATGGCTAAAAATAACCGCTGCCTGATTTTATAGTGTCCTTTTGATGTTGGTCACTCTGAACATTTTCAGTCTTGCCAATAAAAGATATATTAAATAAAGGTAATGACGTCAGAAGGGAAGCTAGACAAACAATAAAATGACAAAGATACCCTTACACCGTCAGAGGGGCTACAATATCACAGATGCCTGAATGTTTGAACATTAAAAAAACATTTTTTCTTTATGATAATAATAACCAAAAACTATACTGCACTGTCTCACGTGAATTCTAATCGACCCGTAAAGTTTCATAACATTCGAAGAACCGTTACGACCTGTATCGAATTCCCATTGAAAAAATTTTACAAAAAAAATTTTTGACTTTGAAGGCGTCCCTGTCCTAAACAAATGAAAATTTGTAAATTATCAAGTGATAGCCCCATATATTTAGATTATAAAAAGGTAAACGTCATTTCTTTACCCCCAATAGAATCAAAATTATAGGCACTTTTATCCGATGAGTCCCGATGTCGTGCGGAAACTCCCCAAAAGAAGCGGTCTATAAGAGCTACGCTCTTATAACAAAACGGATAGGTACTAATGATTTTTTTCATTTCCTACTAACTTTATAGATCGAAATTAAATATTTCCATTAGTTAAACACAAACTGTTCTAACTCAGCTTATCTACTTAAATCACATTAAAAACAACCAGTTCCCTATTCCATTCTGGGATTTCCCGGCCATTTTTAGTTTCCAAACTAGAGGTTACGTTATGTGATAGACCGCTAAGTTACAAATTCTTCCGCTAAATTTAAGTATGATAAAATTAATTTTTTAATAATCGATAAGAATAATTGTTATTGGTTTAACTTCATTGTTATACAGGGTGTTTCAGAACTATGGGATCAAACTTCTAGGGGTTGTTCAGTGCAACAGTAGAATCCATTTGAGTATAGGAACCCATGTCCGGAAATGTGTCACTACGCCACTACGGCCCTAAGACGCGTTTAAATTTAGAAAAAACATTAATTACCTAAATAGGATCTGCTGCATTTATTTTTACCTTTTGTAAATGATACCATCACAACAACGGTTCAAAATGTCTTCCTCCAACCTCAATACACCGATTTAAACGCCGCACATGATTTCGGCGGACTACACTAAAAATTTGATCCTCGTTTTGAATGATTTCAAATGCTGCTGTTATTCCGTCTAATTAGTCTAGCTCTGACTCTACTGGAGTTTCGTAGACTAAAGACTTTACATTACATGTCCCCACAAGAAAAAATCGAGCGACGTTAAATTGGGTGACCTAGGAGGCCAAGAAACTTCTCCACCTCTGGCAATCCAACGGTGCCCAAACCGTTGAGTCAATTACTCGCGTACTTATACAGCAAAGTGAGCCGGCGCTCCATCATGCTGAAATCCCATTTGCTGTCTAACGTTTAGTGGAACATTTTCAAGGAGTTCTGGGAGAACTTCCTCCAAGAAACGCAGATAAATAGGTCCTGTTAACTGTGGTAGAAGGTATGGCCCAATTAAGTAATCATCAACAATGCCTGCCCATACGTTGACAGAACAACGATTCTGATGTTTTCTAGGAAAAATTGCATAAGGATTTACTTCATCCCAAACATGGCTATTCCTACTATTAAAAATACCGTCTCTTGTGAAAGAGGCTTCATCGGTCCACAAAACATATCGTAAAAAATTTGGTTGTGCAACGATGTGATCCAGAAGCCATCGACAAAATTGAACTCTAGGATGATAATCGGCTGCAGTCATACCTTGAACTTTCTGGAAGTGGTAAGGATGGAGTTGTTGCTCGTGTAGTACCCGTCAGACAGAAGCGTTACTCGTATTCATATTCTTAGCGACGTCACGTGTGCTATTTGATGGTTCATCGGCAACTCGCTGAAGCACCTCTTCTTCAAATTCGACCGTTCTTACGGTTCGAGCAACACCAGTATCATGCATCTTGGTCTTAAACATGCCTGTCTCAGCGAGCCGCCGATGAACCGCAATAAACTTTTTGTATCCAGGATGCTGTCGTTCGGGATAACGTTCATGATACAACCGCGATGATGCTCGTGCATTGCAGTTTGTTGCTCCGTATGCCAAATGCATATCCGCCAATTCTTGATTGGTAAAGTTTTACATTAGCAATAAATGTTTAAAAATTGTAAGCTATAAAATTATTAAAACATGACATTGATAAGCGTTGATTTTAAACAATCGTTGTTATGGTATCATGTACAAAAGGTAAAAATAAATGCAGCAGATTCTATTTAGGTAATTAATGTTTTTTATAAATTTTAACGCGTCTTAGGGCCGCAGTGGCGTAGTGACGCATTTCCGGACATGGGTTCCTATACTCAAATGGATTCTTCTGTTGCACTGAACAACCCCCAGAAGTTTGATCCCATAGTTCTGAAACACCCTGTATTAAATAAAAGTTTAGATAAGAAAGTAATGTTAACGTGTCTTACTTTGAATGTATGGTTGTGAGATTGATATAACGAAAAAAAAAACATTTCTTGTATTCGGCTGTACGTCAGATTTGACAAAGCCTTATAACAAATTGTTTGCTGGTGCCCGTTTGGTTTTACCTGAACCGAAAATTTGGTAATTTTGCAATTACATTTAATTGAATAATTCAAGATTCGCTAATTAAAATTTTTTGAAACTTTGCACGAGGGTTTGCCAGATTGGTCTCTTCAAAAAGTTATCTTAAATTTTTTCTATAAAATGTACAGGAAAGCCAATAATTGACCCCCTTAAAATTTACCTCGGTTTTCCTATGTTCCGCTCGGCGACGCACCACCCGGTATGTACCAACATTTAACAAGCACAATGGATTTAAAAAAATCTGTGTGGCACCTAGTTTTGTTAAACCTTATGTTATAGGATTATGCCTTATCTTTTAATAATAAAATTAACTTTATATGAGTTGTTGTCGCGAGGTCAGCGAGTGCACACGTGTGTGCTCGTTTCGCCGATAATTTTATCGTGATTCAAAGTTATTTACTTGCAAATTTTGTAGTCAGAATTATCATTTTCAATGCGTGTATTTATTTAAGACCACTTGTATAAAACAATTAATGGGTGTGCCAATTTATTTTGGTATTGTGATGAATGTGTTATATTGGTTGATGATAGACTAAACATTGAAAAAAGTTTAGTCTATCATCAATGTGGCAAATTTAGAACGGCAAGCGGAGGAAAATAAAAAAAGAAAAACCGAAATTCTCAGCAGATTGGAAACTACACCAACAATAGAAAAAAATGAAAACCTATAGCCAACCGTTGTTAAAAAGAAAAAATGTTCACCATTGATAATAAAACCGAAAAATACCAACCAGGACAGGCCACTACAAAAAACATTGTCACGCCAAAAATAAATCCGTCCGATTTATCCGTCGAAGTAAATAAATTTAAACCGGTGGTTCAAGGTAGTGTCGTGATTGAATGCAATGATAAAGAATCTCTTAAAAAATTGCAAAACAAGGCGGTCGCTGACCTCTCTGAGAACTTTACAATAAAAATTCCAAAAATAATAAACCCAAAGATAGTCATTGTTGGTATACAGGAAACAAATTTCAATACATAGTAGGATTTTATTCAGAGAGTAAAAAACCAAACATGCCTTTCGACATTTGATAAAAATATGAAAATTAAATTTATTAAAAAGTACCTACCAAAAAGTAAACACCTGTATAATGCTGTCTTGGAAGTAGAGCCAGAGGTATTTAAATGCCTGATCAGGCATAAGAGAATGTTCATAAGTTGGGAAAGCTTACCGATTTATGAATATGTTGGTGTCTTGCGTTGTTACAAATGTTGGAAATACGGGCACAAAGCTATAGACTGCCGACAGCAAAATGTTATACAGGGTGTTTATTTGAAAATTTCTCACCACGGATTTATCGAAAACCACTGTTTAAAAAAAAACGCCGAAATACGTCAAACGGTTTGCCAAGGGGGACAACTTTCTAGCCTAAAAATACTTCGATTATAACCTAAAATTACTATCGATTTGGTTTTTAATGAATTCAGTGATAAGCGGATTGATGGTATTTTAAAACATACCCAAATAAATGTCTCCATTTAAATTTCCGTTAATAAATAATGTCCCAATCACTTTATTTCCTAAAATGCCTGCGCATACATTAATTTTTTTTGAGGGTACTGGGTATGCATTCTACAAATGCATGAGGATTTTCATTGCTCCAATATCTACAGTTATGCTTATTAAGAAATCCATTTAGATAAAATATGCATATATCGCTGAAGCAGATATTCTTTACATGAATAGTATTATCATTAATCTTCAGTCATTTTTTCACAAAACTCAACTCGCCTATCGAAATCGTCTTCGATTCGTCGATGATGATGGAAACCCTATACTTGATGAGGCTGAAATATATTTCCAGCAAGACGGCGCTCCTCCTTACTATGTTCTTCCCGTTTGGCAATGGCTAGACGACGAGTTTCCAGATAAATGGATAATGCAAAGGGGGCCTATAGAATGGCCTGCTACATCTCCTGATATAACGCCGTTAGACTTTTTTCTATGGGGTTATTTGAAATCTATTGTGTTTACTCCCCAACCTGAAAGTTTGGATGAACTTCGTCAACGCATCATCGACAGCTGCCATGATTTTGAACACTTATTGAAATAAAAACTGATATTTTCATGTTTTTGTTTTCTATCTGAACAAATTAAGATAAACAAAGATTTTTCTAATTTTCTCGAAAACGAATTAAACGATTTAAAAAAATCAAACGTCAAAATAAAAGACTTCGAAAGATCTTTTAAACAAGCTATTACTCGATATCCCTTGCCATTTAAAATTTTTAAGGGGATGACCCTAACAGTGGTTTTCGATAAATCCGTGGTGAGAAGTTTTGAAATGAACACCCTGTATATAAATAGACTGCAAATGCAGCAACATAAAGTAATGCGCATTATCCTTGATTGTAATAAATATACCCCAATAGTAAGTATGTTACAGGCATTAAATTGGATGTCTGTCGGACAGGTCATTAAAAAGGCAAACTTGGTTTTAATATATAAAATAGAGCATGAAAAATCAAAGAGATATTTTAACGATTTTCTAAAAAAAAGATCAGGTTTTCATGACTACAATATTCGTTCGGGGCGAAATTATAACATACAGCCGGTTAAAATGATAGCCTTACAAAAATCTTTATTTTATGAGAGAGTTCGCATTTTTAATGCCCTTCCAGAAATAATAAAGAGTGCACCTAATTTAAAAATTTTCTATGAAAGTGTATGTACATTTTTAAAGGACACGTATTAATAAGATAATGTTTATTTTTTGTAACTAACAATATGCTTTGTAAAATTCTTTACTTTTCAATAACTAGCCAAGTGCTAAATAAAGTTTATTTATTTATATTTATATTTAATATCAAAAAGATGAGGAAAAAAATTCATATATACCGATTGGCGAATGGATCACTACACATATAAAGTTCCTAACAGGCGAGGTTCGAGCTCGATTATTTAAAATTTTATTTTGTTAAGCGTCTGACGTCGCACAGTGTTGCACCCAATGGACAAAAGTCCTAAATGCAAATATCGCGTTTTATACTTTCAAATACCTAAAATTCTCAAAACATATCTCTTTTATCCAAAACTAACAAAAATGTAGCCGACCATGGCTTGTTTACATTTTTTCAATTCCTAAATTAAAATAAATGCTCTCGTCAGTGTTAAATTGCAGCTCAATACGCTAAGACTAAAAAAAATTGTTGTAAGGTTAGTAGGTGAAAAATTGTAATAGCTGATAATGGACGGTATTAATAAAGGGACGTAGTTTAATCTATTCTAAATATTTTATAAGTTCCGTTTGTTTTTCTTAAATTATCTTGCCCAAAAATAGAAAGATATACAAACATTTTAATAAAAAAAGATTGTTTAAGCTTTGCAAAAAAAGTTATCGTATGTTATTCAAGATTTTTGGCTCATAAGTACTCGACCTCTTACACTTCATATCCTGGCATATGTTTGCAACGGACTAAGATATATATTTTTTTAGCTGTCTCTTACGAGATATCAAGGACCCCTTTATTTGAAGAATGGTGTGCTTGCGAAAAACATGAAAGGATAGAAAAAATGTTGTTACAAATAAGATCGTACCTACCTATTGATATAGCCGAAAGAGCAGAAGACAAATTAAAAGAAAACAGTGTTAGTTTTTGTCGCCAAGTTAATAAATAATAAATGGTGGCATGACTGCTCCCGCTCACGAAAAAAATTTGAACGAGGCCATGCAGTCTGGCTTAATGGCAATATAACTATTAGTTTAAATAAACGCTCTATATCTGATCAAGAGGAACCCTCTAGTTCAATGGGAACACCCAAAAAGTCATTTTCAGTAAAATTCGACGAGTAGTCAAAAGTTACTCCTAAGAAGAATTATGTTTTGCCTCCCAAAGAGCGACACAGTTTTCAGCTAGCGAGCAGGTTACAGCCAACTTTAAATGCTTAACAACCAAAAAGGCCATAGCATTATACTACGACCTTGATTTGACTGTCAGAAAGTACGGCATTTTACGATCCGTTGTAAACGCAATACATCCCGACTTTTTCCCCAGCTATCGATCCCTACTTGCAACAAAAAATAAATATCTACCAGTTAACATTCTCGTGACAGAGATATCCGCTGAAGTTTAACTTCAAGAACTTTTGGAAAAAACGGCAGTCAGTATATTAAACATTTCAAATTTAACTGAACGTAAAACTACTGACTTAAAACTTATTTGTAAATGGGGTTTCGACGGTAGTTCAGGACATAGTCAATACAAGCAAAGATTTACATCCTCTCCTGATGCCACTGATGAGTATATGTTTTTAATAGCTATGGTTCTCTTAAAACTTATCGATAGTAGTAATAATATTGTCTGGTCTAATTCTAAAACTTCCTCAACATTTTACTGTCGACCCATAAAATTTTCATTTATTAAGGAGAGTGCTGGTATTATCCGTCAAGAGGAAAAACACGTGGTTGAATTAATTAACTCTCTTAAATCATATGAAACTTTGGTGGGGGAGGCAAATTTTAAAATATCCTTTAAGATGCTTTTTACAATGTTTGATGGTAGTGTCGCTAATATCTGATCTCAAACAAATTCATCTGCGAAATGCATCATTTGCGGAGCCACTCCGAAAGAAATGAACCTTAACTCAGTTTTTACAAAATCTCCAAAAGTTGAAAACTACCGTTTTGGTATTTCAACTTTGCACTGCTGGATTAGATTTTTTGAGTGTTTATCGATTGCCAATCAAATCCTGGCAAGTAAAAGGAGAGGAAAATAAGAAAATTGTCGAAAACACAAAAAAATCTATTCAAGAAAACTTTAAAAGTAAGCTGAGTCTTATTGTTGATAAGCCAAAGCCGGGATATGGTCCACAAATGATGCTAATACGGCAAGAACATTTTTTCAGAATCCTTTGTTGTGTGTGCCGAAATAACGGGAATTAGTGAAGATCTAATAATTAAATTCCATATGATTATAAAGTGAGTACTAGTTTCGGGGTTTAAAATAAATATTGCAAAATTCAAAACTTTACTTAATGAAACTCACTCACTTTATTTAAAACTGTTCTGAAAATTGGTACTATATGCCTAGTTCGGTTCACAAAGTTTTAGTGCATGGCTGCGATATAATCGATTTTTTTGATTTACTTATTGGACAACTATCGGAGGATGCCTTTGAAGCTAGACATAAGGATATTAGAAAAACTCGATTACATAACAGCCGGAAAACTTCTAGAACCGACACCAATAAAGACATATTAAGACATCTTTTAATATCTTCTGACCCCGAGCTAGCATTTCTAAGGAAAATAAAGTCAATTAAAAAAGGTCTGATTATTCAGATATTAAAGAATTTGTCCTCATTGACGAGTGTCTAAACGATTCTGGATTGTCCGATAATTTTAGTTCAATTACACTCAGCAGTGAAGATGAAGATATTAGCGACACTGACCCTGTTTAGGACAATTTATAAAATTAGCATTTTTTTATTTAGGATTGTGCAAAAAATCTTTGTTAAAAATATTGAAGTATATTTTGGTCTTTAGTTTATTATTGTTCCACTTTCTGTAAAAGATTGCAGGTACATATTTTTTTTTCATTTACTTTGTTTTCAAATAAGAGCGTTTTTCACATTTTTTTAACCATAGAACCACAGGCGAATCGAGGGATCAAAATTAAAAAAGAAAGTATTTTAGTTCTTTTTTTTTATTTTTTTTTTTATTTTTTAACTTCTTCACTATACTCTATTTCCTTTTTGGTGAGAGCACAGTACCTCATTATTTATGCAGAAGTAGCATAAATATAGGGTGAGTCTTCCATTTTTCTACATGTAACAAAATGATAAAGGCTGTTTTTACCAATTTTAAGTGGACAAGTCCTGTAT
Organism: Anthonomus grandis grandis; assembly: GCF_022605725.1. Lineage (NCBI taxonomy): Eukaryota > Metazoa > Arthropoda > Insecta > Coleoptera > Curculionidae > Anthonomus > Anthonomus grandis. Next base: position 1,290,231 of record NC_065551.1, on the reverse strand, counting down.
GGTCTCAAATACAATAGGTCGTAGGATTCGGAACAATGGTTTCGAGTTCATTTTTATGACAAACGGGTTGCCAGTGTCGTCCCGACTATGGATATTGATTTTAATTTCTTAAGTTAAATAATTATCTGTTATGAAAAATTTATAAATAATGTTGGATTTTATCTATTATCTATTAGATAAAGATTTTTAGAAAAAGTATGGTTGGTAGGTATAACCTATATTTATTAAATTAACAAGAAACATTTCTTAAAAGCGGAAAAGCCTCATTATAAAACTATGGCAAATAAAATGAAATATAAAAATTTGATTAATGCCGCAATTTGATTGTTTTTTAAATGTTTAAAAAATTGTTGTAAAATTTCATTTTTTTAATACCAACCAATAAAAAATGCAAGTCTCCAAACATATCTTGTCATTTATAGGAGAGGTACATAAATATAAGGATCTTTTAATTTATTAACCATATTTACATATATTACAATAAAAATATTTACGAAATATACAAAAAAAAATCAATTTATAAATCACACATTTCATTACTTTCATCGCTTTCATCCGAATCAGACATTCTCACTGTTATAACTAAGGGTTCGAGAGTTTCTTCTAGAAGATTATCGAGGGTCCACATCTTTTCTTCTTTTATAGCATGATTCACAGCATTGCTCCAGTTTTCTTGGGTAACGTTATCCACTGCTGCTTTCAGAAGTTCTCTCACATCTTTTAATTTAAAGGTTTTATTATTTCTAGCCACAAATCCTTTTACTTGAGCCCAAATTAACTCTATAGGATTTAATTCACAATGGTAACGTGGCAAACGAAGTACAGTTATATTGTGTTGTTTTGCCATTTCGTCAACAACATGTCTTTAATATTTTGATTTATTTTCTGTAACTATTGTCAGAAGCTCTGCTTTTACCGCGTCATCTCCAAAAGGTATTTCTTTTTCGGTAAGCCAGTTTTTGATTTCCCCTTTTCGCCAGCAGGATGATGGATGCGTTCATTTCTTCGTGGTAATCCTTAGTTGACTTCGATTCGAATTCAAACAGACCGCCATTTAAAAATCCTTTATAGCTCCCAATATGTGTAATTATTAATCTGTGGCCCTTACCAGAAGGAGACTTCAAGCCAGTCGATAAACCTTCTAAAAAAACCTGACGGGAGCTTCCAACATTTTTATCGTGCCAGCACTTGCTCACGGTGTGTCCTTCGTTAAGCCAGGTTTCATCCAAATAATAAATGTTTCTTCCTTCCTTTCGATACTCCTTAATTTGCCTTAAATACTTTCTTCTCCAACATACTATTTCTTCTTTATCTATTAAAATAGATTCTCTATTTTGCTTTTGCCAAGAAAAATGTAATTCGTGTAAAATTTTCCATAATTTTTTTCTTCCCATTTCTGGTACATTTTCTTCTTCTTGTATAAGTGTCAAAATTTTGTCGATAGTTGGGATTTCATTCTTAAAATAAAATGAATGTACTGTCCTCCTGATGATATGCTTTGCTGTCTCATCAACTGCTATCGGCTTCCTACCGGCAGTTTTCTTTACACTCTTCTTAGGCAAGTTCTCACGGTTTTTACTTTTTCTGTCACTAAGAAGTCTGTAAATTGTTGCTTTACTGCAATTGGCAATGCCTGTCATATTGGCACATGTAGAAACTAGATTTCTAACAGTACTTAGAGGCATTTGATGCACAAGTGCATCATGTACGTTTAGTACTATAGTCCTTGCTTTAAAATCTAAAACACCTTTACACACTACGGGGCTAAACTTTGACATTCTTACAACAAATGCGCAACAATACTGAAAAATACATTAAGTTTTTAGGATATATCTACATTATATACCATAAAATATAACTACCTGTTTGCATTTAAGATTGCACAATTTAGGTACCTATAATACTTATACCTCCATATTTACCTACCTAGACAATATCTACTTATAAGGTTTAAAAAGAACTTGTTCATTAGGTACTTAAGTAATTCAAAAAATGTATGGCTAAAATTGGCCTATTTCTTGCACTATTAAATAAACCCAACAAATGAAAACATTCAGGTCTTAATGTGCTTGAAAAGTGGGACGCCAATGGTTTACGACCGTTTTATGGCTATCGACCCTTTCGTGTGCTCCTACGGATTAAAAAAAGGACTATATAGATTTAAGTTTATCCCAAATTCGGATTACTTACCTTCGCACAGCAATAAACACAACCTTCGTATACCAATTTGCATATTGATACTTCTAGCCGTTATAACATTATCCTATAATTTCTAAAATTAAGTTTTGCTTTTAACAGTCTGTACAGTTTAAACAGCTAACATTTGCCACCACATTTATGAAACAAATTTTAATATTCTTATTTGTTCCTAAGTATCACCGGTTGTTCTATGGCGTATAATTTATTGGACACTTTGTATATTAGGTGCCTTTTAAAGTTTTAAGGATTTAACCTTTATACAATTGTAGCGTAAACCGAGAAATACACCTTTAAAAACATTACATCTTCATTATTAAACGGGCAACTATTTATTGAAATATAAAGTTATGGTACTCTTTTATTACAAAACACAAAATATATTTTTGAAAATCTTACTTTTGTCCTGCCGGCCCCGGCAGCGCGGTGGGTATATACCTGCCTAGCAGTCGTGTGGCCCTAGGTTCGAGTCCCAGACTTGGCATGGTCGTTTGTGATGTCCGATTTAGTTTAAATACTAAAAAATTATATTGAGGCTTTTCGTAACTAAATGTGCTCAGCACAAGGTCAATAAATGAATTAAAAAAAATATATACTTTTGTCCTAAACTCCCTATCTGACGCAACACTGTGCGTCGGTGGGGCTGTATCTCTTGCGGCAAAATTTAAAAAAATATTACGCGGCGTTGGTATAATATTTTTCTAATGCAGGAATTACATGTGTAAAATTCGCATAGGCTCGTAATTACAATGTTTTTATGCTTTGCATTGCATATTGAACATTAAAGCGTCGTTCTTATTAAAATAAAATATAAACTCTAATAAAAATTGTTAAGTTTTCTTAAATTATATAATCATTTTTAATCAAATAATTCATTTTTTCATTCAGTTCCAAATTGTCATTAAACTTGTAACTTTTATACTCTTTAACTCATTTGCATTTGGCTCACTGTGTAGAAATAGTTTTGTAAAATATTCATATTAAAATGCATTTAAAATAATGTTTTAAGGCATTATAAAAAGTGCGCGTTTAGCATACCAGAATCTGCTCGTTGGAACCAAGTAGTAGACGTAGATCGCTAACGTGTCAAATACCGCCACAATCCCGCGTTTATGGGATTAAAAACCTAAATTAAACTTTTATAATCAATTAAAAGGTGACCAGCTAACGTAAGAGAAAAGGCAATCCGAGGTGAACTATTTTCGAAAGAAAACCCGGTAAGATCTCACAACCATTTCCTTTTTTTAATAATTATTTTCAAACAAAAAATTACAGTCCACTTTTCTCAACAGTGAGCCTTCATGTAGTTATTTAAATTTTTCTTTATCATTTTTCAAATATAAACTTAACAACTAAAAATAGAATGTAAAAGTTATAAAAACGCAGAAAATAAGACTCTAAATAATAAACGTAACAAATGATTCTTGAAATAAAAGGCTAAAGATCTCCTACTTTAGCTTTTATTGCTTTATTTACTGTCATACTTAATAATCAATATATTACAGAATGTAAAATATTTACAATAATGTTACAATGTAATCTAATTTTATAATAATTCTAAGGATTTGTGTTAAACCTAGAAAACTAAATTTCTGTATGTACCACAATAAATAAGGCTAAATTTTAATGAGTCTAAATAAAAGTAATTTCTCAAACACCATTACATTATGCAACAATTGTGAATCTTACTTAAACCCACACCATTATTATTTGTTTGAAACAAAAATATAAATATATACGTAAAGTGTCAACACTTATGCATGATTTTTTTTTGTTAACTGTCATAACTCGTAAAATATTATAGATTTTAAGACCTAGATATTCAATTGATCTAAGATTTAGATTAGTGCCACTAATGATAGATATCTGCTAGGTATCTGTAAGTTTCTTATTACATTAGATCTAGTAGAGTAGGAGTGACTAACATGTTCTCCTACTATTGAGGGATTTTGATAAAGATAAAAACAAACATTCACAACATCTTGTTGAAAGAATCTTATCAATATAGAGCTGACAGGTTGAAAACATTTTATCTTTTTTAAAGATAATTTTGACAATATAATTTTGAACTGTTCTTAGAGGTTTTAGTGCATTTTTATACAGGGTGTTTTTTATATATTGTGACAAAATTCAGGAACGTGTTCTTTGGACAAAAATTCGCATAAAAGTGCCTATAAACATAGGTCCTAAACCTTTTAGATTTTGAGCTAAAAGGTGGTAAAGTTTTAACAAAAAAATTATTTTTTTTCGATAACTTAAATACCCCTGTAGATATTTGTCCAAAGATTGGTATGCAGGGTCTGTGTATTCAGAGCCATTTACCAACATACTTTTAACATTTTTATGTTCTTTAGTAGCGTGTGTGCGGGTTTTCCGCTGAATACTTTTATAAAGAAAGATGGTACGCCACTGGTTTTACTTGTATTAAAAAATATTTTTAAATTCCCCGTTTTATTTGCAACATTTTTGATCCTTTGGACTTTGTCCGTTAGATGCACGGTTTTCGCACAAAAAAATTAAAAACCATGGACATGTTGCTCAGATTTAATTAGACTTTCTTTATTCTAGTAATTATTCGTTTTTTTTTTAGTTTATTGCAATTTTAATAATAAATAATAAATTTTTTATTAATTAATTTAGTACAAAAGCCAGCCCAATTTAATAAAATTGTAATTGAGGATTTAAAACTTTTGCTTCTACAATCTTTAATTTAAAATACAAGTTTTTAAGTGATAAAAAAATATTTCATTTTTTATTATTTATTTAAGTAATATTATTTTTACAAAAGTTGTTCAAAGTGTGCTCCTCCAACATCAATACAAGCATCTAATCGACGTCGCATTGATTGTCGAACACGTTCAAAAATTCCTGGTGTCTGACGAATTATGTCACAAGACGTTATAATGCGATTACGCAATTCCTCCACATTATCAATTGGATTTCTATAAACCAGTGATTTAAGGTGGCCTCACAAAAAAAAATCCAAGGGATCAAAAATGTTGCAAATAAAACGGGGAATTTAAAAATATTTTTTAATACAAGAAAAACCAGTGGCGTACCATTTTTCTTTATAAAAGTATTCGGCGGAAAACCCGCACACACGCCACTGCGAGAACATAAAAATATTAAAATTATGTTGGTAAATGGCTCTGGATACACAGACCCTGCATACCAATCTTTGGACAAATATCTACAGGGGTATTTAAGTTATCGAAAAAACAAAATTTTTTTTAAATTTACCACCCTGTAGCTCAAAATCTAAAAGGTTTAGGACCTATGTTTATAGGAACTTTTTTGCGAATTTTTGTCCAAAGAACACGTTCCTGAATTTTGTCGCAATATGTAAAAAACACCCTGTATAAACTTCCCCATACTATTACAGCATACCTCAAGAGAGATTCTACCAAAGCTCTATAAACACAGACTAAAAGATTTTCGTTAAGTATTTCCCTAATCATGTAAAATTTTCGAATTAATTTTCTAATATTATTTATTAATATGGCTACACGTTGCTTCCATTTGAGGTTTTGATGAATAATTACCCCTAAATACTTAATATGTTGCACCTCTTTAATTTCCCTCTCAAGTCCATTTACCTTTATTTTATTAAAATTAGGCCGATTTGCCATTGTTAGGGAGAAAGCTATAAAGTTAGTCTTGTCAACATTTAGGGAAAGTTTAAAAGTATCTAGCCAATTTTTTATAACATTGGTCCATGAGAGGCATGTAAATATACTTCTTCCCATGTCTCTCCCATAACAAATTCTGCAGTATCATCTGCATAGGTGATAACCATACCATTATCTATTGTAATATCAGTTAATGAACTAATGTACAGGGTGGTGCGATTTCGACTGTTTTAACAGAAAACTCGTATTTTCCGAACAGATAGAAAAAATTGACTTATATGTCATGAGCTCAAATGTTGTACAAAAAAAATTAAAGTTATCAAAATTTTACTATGTCAAACTGTTTGGCCGCTAGGGGGCATTTCTTGAATTTGGTCGATTTTGGTAATTAGCCATAACTTTTTTGCTATTAAAGATAATTGACTTCTGAAAACACTTTCTCAAAGTACTTTTTAATGATAAATATCTTTATGTTATATATTTTTATACAGGGTGTTTCACAAAGTTGATATTCCAAAAATTTTTTTTCTTATGGAACACATTATTTTTTTATAAATTCTTAAAGCCCTTGAAATCCTCTTTTCAAAAATATATAACACCATATATCTCATTTTAGCTGTTTCCGATATTTCCAATATTACATTGTCATTTTTCCATTTTCCAAGTCTTTTAATTTTTATAGAGGTAGGCTTTGGTAAAAAACAGCACATGTCATATGTGACAACCAGATAGAAAATTGTTTATTTCTCCTGTCAGTAACATATTTGAATTTGCTGTATTTAGAGCTATATAGTGCTCAAATATTTAGAGAATTAAAAAAATAATTATGAAAATTACGAAAAAGTTGACATGTTAAAGTGCTATTTTCTGTCTAATGAAAATTCCGAGGCAGCCAGTGAATTATATTTAAATACCTTTCCTGAACGTCGTCAATCAGATAAAAGAATATGTCCAGTGTTAAAATTAAATCTTGTGAAGCACGGAAGTTTTAAAAAGCCAAGGCTCAAAACCTATGCTGTTGATGTTGAAGCTGAAATTCAGTAACTTAATATAATAGGTGAGGTTTTAGATCATCCTAACAAGTCTCATCGAGCAGTAGCAGAGGAAATAGGTGTTGAGATAACCAGAGTTTTAAAAACGCTTAAAAAGCACAAATATAAACCCTACAGGGTTAGGAAAGTTTATCACCTTCAGGATGGCGACTTTCAGAGAAGAATTGCATTTTGTGATTGGTATGTCAATAAGTGCAGATTGCACGAGAACTTCCATAATAACATTATTTGGACAGATGAAAGCCGAATAGACACTTCAGGAATATATAATAGGTATAATTCCTATTACTGGACTACAGAAAACCCACATGTTGTAGTACGCGCGAACAGACAGGGACGGCTGAGCTTCAATATTTGGGTTGGAATTTTTCGAGGTAGATTTTTGGGTCCTCATTTTTTTAATGAAATCGAGAAGGAGGTGTTCAGTTTGAACACCTACCTTGAAAAAAATGGTTCTAGTTTGTAATATTAGTTTATAATCTAAGTGAAGTAAATTTTTCCATAGCCTACTTGTATAAAAATTAAAAGACTTGGAAAATGGAAAAATGACAATGTAATATCGGAAATATCGGAAACAGCTAAAATGAGATATATGGTGTTATATATTTTTGAAAAGAGGATTTCAAGGGCTTTAAGAATTTATAAAAAAATAATGTGTTCCATAAGAAAAAAAATTTTTGGAATATCAACTTTGTGAAACACCCTGTATAAAAATATATAACATAAAGATATTTATCATTAAAAAGTACTTTGAGAAAGTGTTTTCAGAAGTCACTTATCTTTAATAGCAAAAAAGTTATGCTAATTACCGAAATCTACCAAATTCAAGAAACGCCCCCTAGCGGCCTAACAGTTTGACATGCCAATTAGAACTTCTGAACTATTGCTATATATGTTGTTAATTTTTGTCATTTGTTTTTGACCTGTCAAGTAGCTTTTAAAGACACTTTGACTCCATAAATGTTTAAAACATCAGTAATTGTGATTGTTATGAGGCACCGTGTCAAAAGCTTTTGCTAGATCAAGAAAAGCTGTCAAACATTTTTTTCCACTACCAAGGTGTTTTATTATTGTTCTTGTAAGCTTAAGAATGGTATCAGAAGTGCTAATACCATTACGAAATCCATATTGATTTTTTGATAGAATGTTATTTATAGTTAAAAAGTTATAAAGTCTGTCCTTATGGCATTTTTCGAAAATTTTTGAAAAATTTGTTATTACAGTGATTGGTCGAAAATTTGTTATTTTTGTTTTGTCACCTGCTTTGAAGATGGGAGTAACAACAACAGTTTAAAAGCATTCAGGTACAGATCCCGTTTTAAATATAAGGTTGATTTTATGAACTAAAGGAGTAATCAACTAATTATAGTATATTTTTATAATTTTTGTTTATATTCCATCATAGCCAGGGGAGCAATTATTTTTAAGGGAATTAATATATTTAATAATTTTAAGATTATCAACAGGCTTTAAAAACATAGAACTCAATGAATTATATTCTATTTTAAGAAGCAACAGTTGGAGGTCTTACTTTGTTAGTCATTTCTTTACCTATGTTTATAAAAAAAAGAATTACAATATTCAGCCATTTGCTTTTCATCTGCAAACAGTTCATTATTTTCATCTCTTATTTCTTATTTTTCAGAGTATACCTTATTTTTATTTACTGCGTCTGATATATTATATACTTTTTTTTTAAATAAACAAAAGGTTAGCCTATCGTGAAAGCTGTTTCTTACTTCCAAAGGAGTTTGAGGTAAAATGGAAGTGGCAGATTCAACAATTTTGTTTCTCAACTCCTCTTAATTCATTGGCCTCTAAATTCGTTTGGTCTACTATTGCGATGTATTTAAATAGCCTGCTTAAGATAAGCCCACAAATAAAAGTCATTTGGTGACAAATCGAGAGATCTTGGAGGCCATTTAATATTGCCAGTCCCACTAATAAGGCGGTTAGGAAAAGTACTTATTAAAAATTCTTTTAATTTAACTGCATTATGAGCAGGACAGCCATATTTTTGAAAATAAACTGATCCCAGGTCTATATCAAGGAGGACTTGAACGGCAGGAAGAACTTGGTTTTGTAGCAACTGAAGGTATTTTTCGGCGTTCAAAGTACCATCACTGAAAACTGGCCCAATAATATGGTCGCCCAAAATACCAGCCCAAACATTCAACTTTTGAGGGTACTGCGTACGGAACTGAAAACTTCTCTCCTTTTCTTGAGACCAGTAACGAACAATGGAGGATTGTGTTTACCATGCAATGGCAAATAAGACTCATTTGAAAGCAAAATATTTCCTAAGAAATTTTTATTTTCCATTATGGTTTCACAAAATGTCATTCTTCGCCACTGGTTCCACTCTTAGAGAAAGAAAGAAAGAAAGAAAGAAAATGTGCTATATTACGTAAGAATAATCTTGTGTACAAGCATCCTACAAGCTAAAAAAACAAAACACAAATACAATTTCAAAAATTGACAAAACAATGAACAAAATTAAACACAAGAAGACAAAACTTTTTGAACATACTTAAATTAAAGATAACTAAATAAAACAATCAATTACTAAATAAAGGTAAACTTGTTGACAAAACTAGAGAAGAAAAAAGGAAAAAAAGAAAACTTTCCAACATGTCCAAGGTTAAAACCTATCATTAAAAAAGTCATCCAGGTTATAATATGCCTTAGCCAATAAAAGCGACTTTAATTCTCTTTTAAATTTCTTAACATCCGATATATGTCTAACACACAGAGAAACATGATTGTAAATTTTTTTACTTATGTAAATTAATGAGTTTTTGGTAAGGGAAGACGTAGGAATAGGTAGGGGAACATCATTTACACGACGAGTCAAATGGCCAGTGTCAGAGGGTAGTTTGGGAATTTTGTGAATAAGACCAGCTGTTTTTAAGATAAAGAGTGAAAAAAGAGTTAGGATTTTTTCAGAAATGAAGAGGGGTTTGCAAGAATCTCTTAACTCAGCAGAACACAGGTATCTAACTGCTTTTTTATGAATAACAAAGACAATGTTAAGTAGCCCCTTATTGGTTAAACCCCAAAAAGGCAAACCGAATATGAGATTCAATAAGTGAAAAGTACACTGAACGTGCAACCACCCCTCCCAGCTCTTGTTTTGCCATTCTTACTGCGAAACATCCAGAAGATAATTTCCCAGCTAAATGTAAAATATGATCTTCAAAACGAAGGCGACCATCAATGGTAATTCCTAGGAACTTGCAGCACTCTTTATTCTGCAAGAGGGAATTTTCGTCAAACATCAGACCCTGAACATCGCACTTAAACCCCATAATAGACGTCTTTCTTACATTAAACACGAGCCTGTTGGAAGCACACCACCCTGATAAAATCTGAAGGTCTTCAAGGATACAAGTCTTAATATAGTCAGAATTTTTATGGCTCCATAGTATGGTGGTATCATCAGCAAACTGAACCACCTTGCCCTGCAGTTTTAATGAACTCAAGTCATCCACATACAGTAAAAATAACAGGGGTTCCAACACTGAATTCTGGAGAACGCCGCATTTTAGGGATCTAGAAGCAGACAAACGCCCAGACACTGAAACCTTCTGAGTACGATTTGATAGATAGGACTCAAGCCATCGCAACGCTACGCCTCTAAAACCATATTTATCGAGCTTAGATAACAGTATTCCATGATCCACACAGTCAAATGCTTTGGATAGATCACAAAACACTGCCGCCGATGACTCTCCAGAATTCAAGGACACATAGACGCTCTCCAAAAAGCTAAAAACAGCATCATGAGTCCCTTTACCGGCTTGAAATCCAAACTGATTTGCAGACAAAATGCCATTATGATGTAAAAAGGACAAAATTCTGCTTTTTGCAAGTTTTTCAACTATCTTAGAACAAAGGTAGACAAAATAGAAATGGGACGGAAATTACAAGGCTGATCCAAATCTCCACCCTTATGAAGAGGGATAACCATTGCCTCTTTTAAACATCGCTCACAAAACGCTCAAATTTTAAACATCACTTAATAAGAGACCATCTGGATTAACTTGCCATAGTCTGATTTAATCAGCATTATACAGAGTCGTCGAAAATTAAATTAATACCTTTCATTTACATAACATGGCGAACAGTCCATTTTATTTTACGAGGGCTGGTCAATAAGTCCGTGACTTTTTGGATAAAAGACAGGTTTTTATATAAAAAGTTATTTTATTTTTCAACATAGTCTCCTTTGAGTTCTATACAGTTAGTCCAACGTTTTTCCAATTTTTTTATCCCTTCGAAAAAATATGATTTGTCGAGGTCATCAAAATAGGCATTTGTTTGAGAGATGATTTCGTCGTTGGAGTCAAATCTCTTTCCGCCGAGCCATTTCTTTAAGTTTGGGAATAGGAAATAGTCACTGGGGGCTAAATCTGGAGAATAGGTCGAATGAGGAAGTAATTCGTAACCTAATTTATGAATTTTTGCCATGGAAACTGCACATGTGTGGACCCTTGCATTGTCCTGGTGGAAAAGAACTTTTTTTTTGGCCAAATGTGGTCTTTTTTCTTCCAGTTCCTCATTGAATCTATCGAATAAATTGGTATAATATTCTCCATTGATTGTTTTCCCCTTTTGAAGATAGTCAATTTGGATTATACCGCGTGCATCCCAAAAAACGGTCGCCATGATTTTATTGGCTGACAAACCCACCTTTGCCTTCTTGGGCGCCGATTCACCCCCAAGAAATCCATTGTTTTGACTGCTGTTTGGTCTCCGGCGTGTTGTGGTGGATCCACGTTTCGTCCACGGTGACGAAACGACGCAAAAAATTCGTCCATATTGCGGTTGAATAACGCCAAACACTCCTGGGAAATTGTCACACGGTTGCGTTTGTGGTCGATTGTGAGCAAACGCGGCACCCATCTTGCGGAAAGCTTTCTCATACCCAAATGATCATTCAAAATTGAAACTACTGAACCATGTGAGATGTCTAGGGCTTCCACAATCTCTCATACTTTCAATCTCCGATCGGCTAAAACCATATCGTGAATTTTTTTGATTGTTTTGGATGTAGAGACCTCGACTGGGCGTCCAGAACGTTCGGCATCTTCCTTGCTTGTACGGCCACATCGAAATTCAGTAAACCACTTCTTTACCATAGAAATGGATGGTGCAGAGTCCCCATAATATTATTCAAGCTTAGCCTTGGTTTGAGTGATGGTTTTTTCCGTAAAAAATAATGCTTAATGAGCACTTGAAATTCCCTTTTTTCCATTTTCTTCTCAAAATGAGTGGTAGTCTGCTATCAACAGCTGTCAAACACAAACTAAACGCAGCTTATTCAAATTTTGACAGGCGTCAACTGACAGTTCTCTGTTGACAGGAGCAGAGTTGTCATTTCCATTAAAGGGCGGGAAATTCAAAAAGTCACGGACTTATTGACCCGCCCTCGTATATTCTAATGGACAGTTAAAATGCCTTTAATTTAATATAAGATATTTCTATACCTTTAAGTAGCCACGTTCTAGAAATAAATACTTATTTTCATAAAATGTAATAATTTGAAACATTTTTTTTTGTAAATCACTTAGGTAGCCATAAAAATGTCACAATGATTTAATAAATGACAGTGAAGATAATTAACTACTCCAATGAGGTTTTGATGAGGCTATGTATTTTCCATGGATAATGTGATTAAGTAATAGCGAGAACATGTAGATCAAAATTTTAGTTATTAATAATTTTAATTAGCATTTAACGAAATGTATCCAGATCTACTCTCAATGAATCGGAGAAAGTTTGTAAGGTTACAAAATGATGTTGGTAATTATGGCTCTAGATTGAAACCTCAATTAAATAAAACAAAGCCAGTTACCAATGAAGAAGATAATATTATGAATATATTGTCATATTTTACTGCATATCCACAAGCTTACATTAGAAGTAGTAAGAATGATTTAGGTTTGTCTTATTATTCAATTCAAAAAATATTAGCTAATCATAAAATGCATCCATGTAAGTTCACCAAAGTTCAGCCTTTGAAACCACAAATTAATTAGAATTACGTGAAAATATTTTGATGCATATTGATGAAGACGCTGACTTTTTAAGAAAAATAATTTGGACTGACAAAGCAACATTTTTCGGGGAGGGAATTTTCAATAGAAGAAATAAATCATTGTTGGGTTGATTTGAGTCCACACGCGACAAAAGAAATGGGTTTTCAAGTAAAATTTAGTTTCAATGTATTTTGTTTTTCAAAAGATAATCAAGTAAAATTTTTAATTTATTAGGAACCACTAATTTCTACCAAATTTTTAGAAATTTTAAGAAAGTTATAAGTAATTTTATGGAAAATCTGTTATTTTCGTACTTGTTGGTTTCAACTTGACGAAGCCCCGCCTCACTGTGGAGACAGTGTAACAAAAGAACTGTACGACATGTTTGATGCTAGATGGTTTAGGCGTATGGGATCATGGGATTGGCCGGCGACATCACCAGATCTGACACCTGTTGATTTTTATTTGTGGGGTAATATAAAGGAAAGGTTCTATGCAACACCAGTAAATAGTAAAGAACAGCTACGTCTGCAAGTTATTACCTGTTTTGAAGAGCTAGATAAAAGCATAATACGAGTATATCCAGCGACGAATATATCGACTAAAAAACGATTTTTTAAATGTTTAGAGAATAATAGTAGTCATTTCGAAAATTTCCAATAATAATACTTTTTTTTGTTACTTAAGTAGTACAACTATACGTGTTTTGTACAAGGTGTCCAAAAAAGGTATCAGCAATGTGATGTTTGCATAAACCAAATACACCATATTTCTATGATCATTTATTTATGGCAAATTAATGTACAGTCAATGGAAATTTATGAAGCAAAAACAATGTTGTCTAAATGGTGTCCGTTGCGCTGTATGCACTCTTCAAATCGAGAACGAAGATTATTGATAACCCGTCCACACATTTCCCTTGATATTAATCTTATTTGCTCCTGGATATTTTGCTTTAATTGATTTGTATCAGCTGGATTATTCTCGAAGACCTTACTTTTGAGGTAACCCCATAAAAAAAATCAAGTGGCGACAGGTCCGGGCTCCTAGGAGGCCAGTTAATATTGCCTCTTCTTGAAATGACTTTATTGGGGAATAATTGTTGAACAGCTTCAATTGCCCGATTTGACGTATGGCATGTCGCACCATCCTGCTGAAACCAGGTTTCTAAGTTAAAACCTTGAAATTGTCGGAGAGATAGTGCAAGAAAATCTTAACATTGCATAATACCGCTCGGTATTAACGGTAAGTGCCCGTCCATTTTGATCTTCAAAAAAATACGGCCCAATTATGCCATCAGCAGACATAGCAGCCCATACGACCACTTTGGGGCTATGCAGTGGACGTTCGTGTTTTCTGCGAGGATTAACGTCAGACCAGTACCTGCAATTTTGCTTATTTACGTGGCCATTTACATGAAAATTAGCCTTATCACTGAATAAAATGTTATTGAAATCGACGAATCGCTCCATCATTTCATTGACAAATTCTAACCCTGTATTGTAATCCCTCGGTTTTAATTCCTGCACTAACTGTATCTTATATGCATGCAGATGCAAGTCTTTGGTCAAAATGTTATATAAAGATGATCTTTTGAGAGTAGTCGTCTAACTTCGCTTCCGTACAGATAAGGTTGGATTCTCTCTGACTGATTGACGTACTCGTTCGATGTTTTCTGCACTTCTTACGATTCGTGGGCGCCCTGGATTATGAATTTTCACTGTGGATCCAGTAGCTTCAAACATTCTGATCCATTTTCTAATAACATCAGGGCTAGGTGATAATTGAATATCATGTAATTGGTAATTAGCACGATATAGACGGCGTGCTGTCACGATTGAATTATTGGTTTGGTAAAATGCACGTACACAAAAAGCGCGTTGCTCTCTGGTAAACGGCTACATTGCAACTGAAACACAGTAAACAGCTTCTCACACAGCAAACAACTACTCTTGAAACACAGTAAACAGAGAAGCTGTTTACTGTGAACTGAAATTCCTTGAACCCGTTTACATTTTGACTCCCACCGTAAGTGGTGGCGTTGCCACGTCTGAGATTAAATGCACAAATAAAGTGCTGATACCCTATTTGGACACCTTGTAGTATAAATAAGCTTTTTTTATCATTTAAAAAAAATTAAGTTTACCTATTATAAAACATAATGGTAATACTATAAGTAAAACTTTCACTATTATTTATTAAACCATTGTGACCTTTTCATAGGTAACTAAATAATTTACCAAATAAAAAAGTTTTAAAATTATTAAATTTCACGGAAAGTATTCATTTCTAAAATACGGCTACTTAAATTAAAGGTATTTTAACTGTGCATTAGAATAAAAAATAAAATATGAGAATAGGATACGGGGTTCCGTTAAAAAAATTGACTTTTTGCCATTTTAGTAAATGAAAGATAATAATGTAATTTTCGACGATCCTGTATAATGCTGATTAAATTGGGGTGTTGGAAGTTAATCAAGATGGTCTCTTAACGTGATGTTTCGAATTTGAGTTTTTTAGGAACCTATATGGCTGAGAAATCAACAATTAGTTATCCCCTGGTTTTTAACAAAAAACATGCAAACATTTTTTTTCTCGAAAACCGCTAGAGATACGTATAGGGAAGTATGATTAAAAATTACTCAAAACGAAAGAGAGAATCAAAACATCAAAAAAAATATATAGGGTATTCTTTCTCTTTCCCTCTTCTCCCTATGTGGCTAACGTACCATCAATCACCCTGTATACGTCATATGTGTATCCATATTGTCAAACTAGGATTTTTCAATAAAACATATTTTAACGTAAAAAACCATTTAAAAGATTCGCCCAATACAACAGGTATACCCGAAAATCGTGTAATTAACAATTTCTTGATTGCATGAAGAAATAACCAAGTAATTTCCGTTGTAAAAATGTTGCGAAAATACCTTGTTGAGAGTGTTGAAATTTGTGGATTTGGGACTAGCAAAATAAAAGCAACGCTTCTGGTTTAATACGTACTGCTAACAACTTCTTTAATACATAAAGTTAGGAGGTCGACCACCGTGCAAACAACAAAAGTGATGTCATGGGCACATGTACATATAAATGTATAGATGGCGCTACATATATTACGGTGAAACATTTTTTTTTTGATATACTGCAACACCCCCACTTATCAAAATAATATCTAAACATACAGACCTAAACCTTGTCGGAATTTCGAATTTTTAACATTTTTTAGCCCTTTGGTAAGAATATTGGCTAACATTTCATCTGTACTTAAATACCTTAAATTAACAATTTTATCTTGTACAGCTTCTCTTATGAAATGGTGTCTTATATCTATGTGTTTTGTCTTTTCATGGAAGACTGGATTGTTACACAACTTCTGAGCTCCCTGATTGTCATTATACAAAACAACAGAATCCACTCTTCCTTGAACTTCTGACAACAAATTTCTTAGATATTTAGCCTCTTTTGTGGCTTCACCTAAAGCCATATATTCGGCTTCCGTGCTCGAAAGTGCTACTGTTCTTTGTTTTATACTCTTCCAAGAAATTGCTCCGCCTGAGAGTTTAAAAACAAAGCCAGTATATGATTTTCTATCTATCTTATTTGACCCCCAGTCAGCATCAACAAAACCTGTCAAATCCGAATTATCTCTCTTATAAGTCAAACAAAGATCTTTTGTGCCCTTTAAATATCTCAAAATCTTTTTTGCACATTTCCAGTGATACTCACTATGATTATTGTTAAACTGACTTAGAAAACTTACACTGTATGCTATGTCAGGTCTTGTCAAAACTGCCAGAAACATCAAACTACCAATTAATTTCTGATACATAGGATTATGAACTTTTCCTGAGTCACAGCTCTCACTAAAATCAAAATCATCGATTGGTGTATTGACAACATTGCATTCCGACATATTAAACTTTCTCAATAACTGATCAATATAACTACTCTGGTTTAATGTTAGGCTATCCTTATTTCTATGAATATTCATACCTAAACACAATTTTAACTGGCCTAAGTCCTTAATCTTAAAATTAGAATTCAATTCGGTTTTCAATAAATCAGTTTGCTTACTGTCATTGCTAAAAACCACGAAATCATCCACGTAGAGTGCTACAATGACTAAACTTTTATCAACTCTTTTTATAAACACACAAGACTCATAATCTGATTTATTAAAACCTAATCTGACTAAGATTTCATTCACTTTATGATACCAGGCACGAGAAGACTGCTTTAACCCAT
The DNA here is from genome assembly GCF_022605725.1 of Anthonomus grandis grandis. NCBI lineage: Eukaryota > Metazoa > Arthropoda > Insecta > Coleoptera > Curculionidae > Anthonomus > Anthonomus grandis. The sequence continues at coordinate 1,273,068 of NC_065551.1, read as the reverse complement.
ATATGGCCTTTTTCAAATAACACACTTTATTTTCATTGCCTTTACTAACAAAATCTTCTGGTTGACGCATAAATACTGTTTCTTTCAAGTCACCATTTAAAAAAGCTGTCTTCACGTCCAAGTGAATAACTTCTAAATCCAATTTAACAGATAATGCTAACAACAAACGCAAACTTGAATACCTTATAACGGGAGAAAAGGTTTCATCATAGTCTATACCCTCACGCTGAGTATAACCCTTTGCAACTAATCGCGCTCTATAACACACTTTATTCTCAGAATCGATTTTGGTTTTAAAGACCCACTTACACTCCACTAAAGTACCACTTTTAGGAAGGTTAACCAAGTCCTAGCCTCATTTTGCTCAAAAGACCTCATTTCCTCATCCATGGCCTTTTTCCATCTATCCCCGTCTGGTCTGGAAAGAGCCTCATCACACTGGATGGGATATCTTCAAGATTAACTTCTGACTGCTTTTTACAATGAAATGATACATAATCTTAATACACTTTTGGTTTTCTGACTCTACTTGACTGCCTTGAAGTTTTAGGTAAGTTAACATTTTCAGGCAAATATTCCGGGTCACTTAAATCAATATTATCTTGTACATCAAGATATTCTTCGTCAGACTGCAGACTTGGGTTTGGAATTATATTTGTGTCCCCCACTTGAGGCAACTCCTCTGTAAACACCGAATCCTTTTCAAAATCAGTGCTCGAAGAATCTAAAAACTCAAAGTTTTTTAACAATTTAGGCTTTTCATTAATGACTACATCTCTACTAGTTATTACGCTCCTTTTAGTTGGATCATAGAGCCTATAGCCTTTAATATCTTGACCATATCCAACCAGGAACATTTTAACAGCCTTTTTGTCAAATTTCAACCTTTTTTCTTTGGGTATGTGCATCATAACCTCACTACCAAAGATACGAACATGACTAACATCAGGTTTTTTACCATAAAAGACTTCATATGGAGTCTTTTTATCTAGTCCTGATACCACAGACCTGTTTCTTAAGTAAGCAGCTGTGTTTATTGCCTCCGCCCAGAACTGCTTGGGAAAATCAGCGTCAAATAATAAACACCTCGCCTTTTCTACTAGTGTCCGGTTCATCCTCTCTGACGTACCATTTTGCTGTGGGGTATAGGGATTAGTTTTTTGATGAACAATACCATGTTTCCCTAAAAACGATTCAAAATCAGAACTACAAAATTCTTCTCCATTGTCAGACCTGAAGATTTTTATTTTCTGTGCTTTTTGGTTCTCTGCAAACGACCTAAATTGCTTAAATCTATCCAAAGCCTCACTTTTAGCATTCAAAAAATAAACAAACACCATTTTGCTAAAGTCGTCCTCTAGAACCAAAAAATATTTAGAGCCGCCTATTGACGGTACGTCCATGGGACCACATAAATCTCCATGCACAATCTCTAACAACTCTGTAGCACTGTTTCCTCTAATTTTAAATGGTAACCGGGCCTGCTTCCCCTCACAACAAACTTGACATAGATCACCTGACCCAGATTGCCCCTTGAAATCTAAGCCTTTAACTGCCCCATTTTTCATCACACCTAAATCCCTATAGTTTATGTGTCCAAAACGTCTATGCCACAACTCAGAACCATTCTGTGAATATACTGCAAATGCTGGACATACAGCATTTTCCTTTAAAAAATTAAGCCTGTATACATGATTTATTAAATCAGCTGTAGCCACACATATACCTTTTACATTAAAAATTGCACAGCCCTTTTTATTAAAAACAACTTTATTGCCGTTCTTTATTAACTGGCTAACAGACAGTAAATTAGTAGTAAGTTCAGGCACATAGTGTACATTTTCTACTAAAATACCATAATTTAAATTGCCACTTACCACTGTGGTTAACTCAATCTCACCAGCAGACAATACAAAACCTTCTGATTATTGGCCACTAAAATTTCCTCCAGCTCCATTCCTTTATTTACATTTTTTAACCAGTCATTTCTTGACGTTAAATGAACACTGGCTCCTGAGTCGATATACCAATCCGAACTGTTAAACTTGCCATTCAAGAACACTGCACTAAAAGCACTTCTATCGTCCGGCTTTTTCTGTGATTTTTGAAAAACATCAAAATCTCTCTTCAAAATAGGACACTTGTTTTTATAATGGCCACTTTGTTTACATTCGAAACAAATTATTTCTTTACCTTTCGTACTAAAGTTTCCCTTTTTAAAACCTGCAGCGCCCTCTCTGGGTTTTTTCGAAAAACTGCCTTTACCCGCAAAAGCACTTCCTGTAGATTTCTCACTATCGTTGTCCCTGCCAGCGCCATCTTTCTGCATGTCGATCAGCTTAGACTTTATACCATCAGCTGTAATTTCAATGCCGCTGTGCTCGATCGCCATTATCATCGGGGTGAACCTGTCTGGTAATCCAGCAAGAAGGAGAGAACCAACCCATTTCGTGTTGATTTCGAAACCACTACGCGTTAATTTCTGCGCTGTTTCGATCATTTGCCCGATGTAGCTATCCATATTCTCACAGTTATCTAACCTGAGATTTATAAGGATTCTTAGCAGATCTATTTTTCGGGTGAAGCTCTTTTCACCGTACAGCTTTTTTAAGGTTTCCCACTCTTCTAAAGCCGTTTTCGCGTCCCGAATATGGACATAATTTGATGAATCAATGGAGAGGCAAAGCTTTACTTTCGCTTTACTTAACTTTTCCGTATCTGTCTCACCATTTGCTTCCAAACACTTCGATAAACCATCGATTATAAGAACGTTCTCGATCGCGAAAGCCCATTCGTAATAATTTTCGCGACCCGACAGTTTTGGAACACTGGCTAAATAGCTCGCCGCTGACGCCATTACGTTCACTAAACGTTTCGATTATCGCACCAAAAAAGTCACAAACTACCACTGCGAATTTTGCTAAAAAACCTGCAACGCACACTAGGACTAATCCCCTTTACACAGGGTGCCTTGGCGATGGATGCCTGGGCCCATAACCTGTTGAAATTTGTGGATTTGGGAATAGCAAAATAAAAGCAACGCTTCTGGTTTAGAGTTTTAATACGGACTGCTAACAACTTCTTTAATACATAAAGTTAGGAGGTCGACCATCGTGCAAACAACAAAAGTGATGTCATGGGCACATGTACATATAAATGTATAGATGGCGCTACATATATTACGGTGAAACATTTTTTTTTTGATATACTGCAACAGAGAGAAACCTGGAAAAAAAACGAAATTCTGCTGACAATCGAAATAAGCACTAGAGTGCGACGAACGAAACTTTCAACAAGTCGCGATCGGGCCTCGGGTGTAAAAAAAGCCACCGAAGGTCGTACAAAAAAGGGAAAGGTGTGAAAGAATCCGAACATTGATGTAAGTACAATATATGTTATCCTTTGGCGTGCAATCACTGTGTACCATAATTGAGTAAATTTTATTAATCTGTTTATTTTATTTAACTTCATTCTGTTACTTTTTATCTCTTTATCGTTAATACATAATATTTAATTAAACTTTATCAATTGGTTCAATTCAAAACGTACCCTGACGTCCCTGTTACAAACTTGTGACCGTCACGCAGCTCTGGCAATACGCAGGCAACCTGCTGTGTGACAATATGTATTTAAAGTAAGTAATAAATGCATGTTTTGCCAACATTGCATCGAATGCATATTAATATAAATAATGGTGACATTTAATAACATATCTAGATAGTTTGCTTCCAACTTCTCAAAGCTATTACTTCAAAAAGGTTATACGAAGGCAAGTATAGGCGTTATATACCTATGGTATTACCTCCGGAAAAAATCGCTGTTTTAATTATATTTGCTTTTGCCATTATGAAATTATACATAAATGTCTGTAGCATGCTTTATTTTGAAATATTATAGATCTCTTTACGACAAATATATAGTTATAAAAATCTCAAAATATCAAAAAGTTGATATTCAGGGTGACAATTTAAAAACTTGAAATGTACCATATATTAGAAACGAAAAACTGGATAACAAACACTGAAAACAGTTTCTATAAAATGAAAGGGGATCAAAAACAAGCATATTATCTCAACCTTATCTGCAACCCCTTAGGCAGGGTGAGATACACCCCTAAAATATTAAATAGAAAGGGAGGTCGAGTGATACATCATCTTGAAGTTCTTGATACCATAGAAAGCCACATTTAATAGAGTAGATTTTTCTGACGTATGTGGCTTTCTATGGTGTCAAGAGCTTGAAGATGTGTAATATGTCAAGGGGATCGTTTTAAAAGGACCAATAAAACAACCATATCTTTGTGTAATGTGAAAAGCTGAACTGATTTATTAAAAGCAATTATTATATCGATTACACCATATTTCTATAACACAATTACCCATGTTAAATAGTACCTACGTTAGCAAAACTTGCCTAGAAACCAATGAACTACTAATTATTACTGACTACAGCTAAAATACTAATTTCCACATTAACCAATATATTAATTACCAAATATCCTTATTTATATATTACAGATAAATCACTTAACCCCTTTTTCTATTTAAGATTTTAGGGGTGTGTCTAACCCTGTCCAAGGAGTTGCAGATAAGGTTGAGATAATACGCTTGTTTTTGTTCCCCCTTTCGTCTTTTTTTCTTCAGTTTTTCATTCCTAACATACGGCTATTCAAAGTTTTTAAATTGTCACCCCATATGTATATAGTTTTGCCATCTAACCACACAAATATTTATACATTTCTAGTATTATATGTTTTCTATGATGGATATACAATTATTTATGTACCTAAGACTAGAGTATATTTGTTTTTGAAAGTGTTAGACATTGGTAAAATCTAATTTTCGAACTAGCGTTTCGATATGTCGATCTGTTGATGACACATTTATCATTTGGAAAAATAGCAATACAGAACTAGCAAATTGGTGCACATTATTAACATTAGGCCAAGCATCAAGTTCACGTTGAAGTTGGAAATCGCTTCGCCTCTGCTCTTTTGTTCTTGTAAAGAACAATAAAACGCGCCTAAGGACATCAGTCTGCCGCAAACCAAGATACACAGGACAATAGCTACACTACAACTCCAGTCATCCTGGTTCAATAAAGGTGGAAGTCATTAAAATCCTCTATAGGAGGGCAGCTACAATATGCAACAACAATTTTGACCTCAACAGGAAGTAAAAAAATCACCTTAAGCAAAAAGAGACTTACAGCAGAACGGGTTTCCATGCAAACTAATAAAGACAACCATTAGGAAGCAGCTGAGGTAATAAGGAAAGAGCCATAGCAACTAGAGGATCCTACAAGATTTTTAACGAAGACGTACATCAAGAAAACTTAGGAGAATTTCCAGAAATATCAACATCAAGACTGCCTTCGAAGACAACTCTAAAGTGATTACTGGAAGTCAGGACAATATAACATCGAAAGTGAACCCGAACAGGAGAGGATTCCATATCAGGAAGAGCAGAATACGCTTGGTCCAATGTTCACAACATACGAAAAGATTTTGTGCAAGGAGCGACATTAGAATTAAGGAACATTCTTGGAAACAACTTACATCACGGAAAAACAAAGAAATCTTCAGCGAGTCCAGTATATTCCTCATAGCCTTCTATATTCCTCACATCTTGAGAGTCCTACAAGATCCAATGCGCTTCATGCAGGATTAGACGTCACACTCCTTTAATATATAAGCCTGTAGAATAGTTAGTGGTTGTTAGTTTACACTTGATAACGGTTCGAGATTATTTACTGCCGAAACGTCGTACTAAATTTAAAAGAAAGATAATGGGAGTCAAAAATTTCGTTTTGCTAGCATATATTTGAATAGACTTTAATTATTTATTCTATATTCCTATTTTTTCTTGTCCAAATTCATTCAAAAACTATTATAAATTCAAACATTTTTTCGATTTTTTTTTTGTCTGGAATTAAATCTTTTTGTTGGTAATTGTTTAATAAAAATATTAACGACAGTAACTATAAACATTGACACAACAAATATAATAAAACATATAGGATAGAACAATCACATACCAAATTAAATAAATTATAATATCTTTGTGTATCAATATTGGAGATCTTCAAGAATCAAACTTGAATAAAAAATTTTATTTAACTCTAAAATTATTTGTTCCTGTATTGTGTGGTTATTTATGCTTTATTTTTTTCTAGGATTTTTCCGATGAATTCCCTTGTATTCAGTGGAAGGAGAGGGAGCAAGCGCCTTGCTTCTTGATGGTCCTACACCGAGTTTATCAGCGCTAACATTGTTGCCGATTTAATGATGCTTCTTTTGGTAGAGTATAGGGATAGGCGCTAGTGATGGCCAAAACTTGTCAATAAATCTATTCACCCAATTAATCGGGTAGAATAAATCAGTTGAGACAAAAAATTGAATCGGGTAAAATAATTTAAAAAATGTTCTAACAAAAATTATCTACCTTAAAAATATATTTGCTAGATCAAAGAAAACAAACATCACCAGAAATTATTGATTTATTTTATTTTTTTTATTTAGAAGTCTATAACAAATAGACAAAAATATAACCAGTGCTCGCCAAGCTTTCATAGAAGGCCTGTCTACGGGTATTAAAGTACCTTCGGGAAAAGGAAAAAGACTTATAATCACACATATTGGAAGCGAAGAGGGATTTTTAAAAGAAGGTCTGCTAACCTTTGAGTCGACTCGCACAGGAGATTACCATGAAGACATGAACTCAGACGTTTTCGAGGACTATTTTGGTGAAATGATAAAATTTCTTCCGGCTAATTCGGTGGTGGTTATGGATAACGCAAGCTATCATTCACGGCGAATAGAGAAGACGCCAACTTCAAATTGGAGAAAGCAAGAAATTATCGATTGGCTGACTGCAAAAGGTATTGCGTTTGAAGCAAATTTGATAAAAAAAGAACTGCTGGCAATAGCAAACTTACACAAAACTCGTTTCATGAAATACGCCGTGGAAGATATAGCCGAAAAATATAATATAACTGTACTGCGCTTACCGCCATATCATTGCGAACTAAATCCTATAGAACTGATATGGGCGCAGGTAAAAGGATTTGTAGCAAGACAAAACACGACTTTTAAAATGAAAGATGTTACTATTTGATCAAGCTACTGTTTGATCAAGCCATTACGGAAGCGACACCAGAGAATTGGCGAAAAGCAGTCCAGCATGTAATTAAGCAAGAGGACAAAATGTGGGATCTTGACAACCTCATCGATCAGACAGTCGATCCTTTAATTATAATGTCAAGAGGTGATGACAGTTCGTCAGATGACGAAGAAGACTACAATCTATTATAATTTAAAATTGTTATACACTGTTCAAAAAGTGCCAGATCCAAAAGTGACATTTTCAACTGTTTTACTCTACATATTATGTTCAATAAATTTGTGAAAAAAATATATTATTCCATTTAAACAAAAGTAACTTTCTAAAATAAAATAGCATTTAAGTACATTAATTATAAGGTAAAAAACAAGTCCCAGTTGCACGCCTTTGGCGAACCGTTTTCAATGTTTATCAGTGGGTAACAATGGGCAAAACTCATAAATTGACCCAAAACCGGGTGGCACTACCTGCAATCAACGAAAAGAAAGAATTTTACATTGAAACTAATACCCAACTAAGGTAGTGGCATAAAATATTGGTGGATCACCAGGTACCACTTTTGCATACCTAATGAGGTTTTATTGCTCTACACACTTCTGAAATAGAGTATAGATCAAAGAAAACAAACATCACCAGAAATTATTGATTTATTTTATTTTTTTTATTTAGAAGTCTAATTATTGAGAAGCCCTATGTATAAAATCATATCTAACTTTTTTATGGTTTTTTTTTCATAGGAGCCACAAACAAGAGTAAGTCATGGTGTCGAAGTAACGAATTTATCATTTATCAATGGATTCATCGCCTATATTTTAATTTTTTTTTGTCATTTACTGACGCTTCAAACACGTTGCAATGTTCGTACTAGGTGCATATTTACCCTGGTTTAGTAGTTTATATAGTGGTTAACATTTTATGTATTCCAATTTACTACCTCGGTACATAAGTAATGGAATAGTATATTCTATAACAAGTGCGAAATAAGCAAAATTCTACACGAGTAGAGAGGTTTGTTGCCCGAGCCGTTAAGCGAGGAGAACGGTTCTACAAGTGTAGAATTGTCTTTTTCGCACATGTTATAGACTATACTTTTTCTACGACTATCAAATAAAACAACAGGGTGTGCCAAATTTAAGTGTAAAAAATTGGAAAGATAAAAGGTCAGTAAAATTATGGTAAAATAGCCTAATTTAATACTTTTTAAAATGTTTTGTAAAAAATTTAAAACTTACGAGTATTTCCGGAGATATCCGAATAAATAAAAAAATCTTTTAAATTGAGTCGTAGAACAAAGTAAAAATAAACTTTTTCATAGCCACTTTTTTCGCCCTTCATGATGGTAATTTAAAATTGATGATACGACGTTTTGTTTTTTAGAGTTCATTATCAACTTTTTTTCTTAGGGTCACTATAGTCAATTACATCAGATCCAAATACTTCTAATTTTACCTTTTCAAAAAAAGTACCACTATTGTATATTATTATACAGGGTGTCCCGGTTCATATGGGAAATCTCTCGGATCCAGGTAGAACATCGAAAAATAATACCAAACGTTCCTATAAAAAAATTCCTACAGGCCTTCTTTATGAAGATACAGCCTCCTAAAGGACGCTGCTGGAAATTGGTTCTTCATAAATTACTTTTAAACTACCCGGTAGAATTTAATAAAAATTTTAGGTGATGAAAACTATTAGGGACCTCTTAAAATGACATCCTTAAAATACATTTACCTTGTTTACTTTACCAGGGGCGGACTAGGTTGTACACTTTAATGCGTATATTTTTAACACCCTGTATGTTAAAAAAAGTCTAAAAAAAAAACCGTTTGGAGAAAAAAAATAATAAACGAGCCAATGTTTTTTTTTGTTAATTTTTTTTAAATGAGATAAGTACGCCAGTTATTCAAAGACCAGAAAATTTCGATGTAAGTCATTTAATTTAAATGTTCCTAAAAATACAGTGGTGTCCTAAAAAATACTATTACAAAATATTTCTTATTTATTATACGTTTATTTCTTTTTTGTTATTCTTAAGATAAAAACTAAACATAAAAAAACTATAAAAATAATGTAAACCAATTGTATTGTCCTGACTTATTTATCGGAATTTTTGCATTTTTTAACGCAAAATGTTGCAATTACCTATCATTTAAACCTAATCTTTGTCAACATATTCATCCTTTATTTGATAGTATTTTTTTAATTTTTGTATTTTTTGGTAACTTTTAATTTAAATTACGTCAAAATATAGAGTTTACTTTTATTGAGTATGCAGATATGCATCTTATGTATAGTCTGGCGTCTTGCAATGCATTGGAAGCAAAAAGTTTGTACGAAGAAAGATTTCCCAATCGCATTATTCCGGATCAGAAAACATTTCAACGTGTTGATCAACGTCTAAGGGAAACTAGTAGGTTTCTGTTTTCCACTTAATGAGGTAATACTATTAACTATATATTACTAAATATCCTTAATGCAATTTTAGGATGTTTCGAAAAAAAAAAGAATAATGGTGGTCGGAGGAGAACAGCACGTACAGTGCAATTGGAAGAAAATATTTTAGACGCTGTAGCTAATTACTCCTACAACGAGTACTCGAAAATTAGCCGCTCAGCTTCATTCGTCCAAAACAATTGTACATATGGTACTTCAAGAACAACTGTTGTACCCATATCACTTACAAAAAGTGCATGAACTACTGCCCAGAGATTTTGCTCCTAGAATACACTTCGCAAACTGGCTGTTAGATCAGCAGTGTAATAACCCTAACTTTATCAGCACGATTCTTTTTACGGATGAGGCAGGGTTTACCAAAAATGGAATTGAAAACTTACATAACTCGCATGTATAGGCTGATGAAAATTCCCGTGATACTATTATTTCTCATCATCAACATCAATTCCAATAAATAAATATCTGGGCAGGAATTATTGGCAATTTTTTGATTGGGCCATTTGAACTGTCAGCACGTTTAAACGGAGAGCTTTATTTGGAGTTCCTCCAGAACAATCTTCCAGATTTATTAGAATATTTGCCCCTTGCAACCCGCCGAGATATGTATTTTATACATGATGGAGCCCCACCCCATTTTAGCATTGCTGTAAGACACCACTTAAATAATACTTTTGAAAACCGTTGGATAGGTAGAGGAGGACCTGTTGCTTGGCCTCCTCGGTCTTCCGATCTAACGCCATTAGATTTTTATCTATGGGGTCACCTCAAAACCTTGGTGTATTCCACCCCAGTCGATACTCGGGAAGAACTGCTCCAAAGAATTACATTTCATTGTGATATTATAAAAAACAATCTTGGGTTATTGTGGCGAGTGCAGCAGTCCTCGATTCGTCGTGCCCGCGAATGTGTTAGAGCTCACGGAGCCCACGTCGAACCTACTTATGAAGTTTTTAATAATTAATTGTTTGTTGCTCGTATTAAAGAATTTAACTTTTGTTTGCATATTTGGTTTTTGGCATTTTTTTGTAAGTTGTTTTTGCTAATTTAAAAACATACACTCATCATAGGTTTTTTTTAAATTATTTTGTAAAAGTATTTTTTAGGACACCACTGTATTTTTAGGAACATGTATTATTTTAAATTAAATGACTTACATCGAAATTTCTCTGTTCTTTAAATAACTAGCGTACTTATCTCATTTAAAAAAAATTAAAAAAAAAAAAACATTGGCTCGTTTATTATCTTTTTTCTCCAAACCGGTTTATTTTAACGATGATGAACGAGAGTACCTTTTTTTTAGCCTAGGGTTCAAGGTATCCAAATGTATTTTTTTTAGACTTGAACATACAGGGTAAATGTATTTTCTTTGAAAAATCAAATTAACGAAAAAAATGTAAATGAGCCCTCTAAAGCAATTAAATTCGTTTAAGAGTATGCATTATTTAATAGATAACGGGTACATTTGCGATTGAGAAACAAATATCTATTAATTATCTAATCTAACTATTGAATATCTCAAAAACTTAGAATTGTACCAGGGTGGCTGGTTATCCACTTGTCAGTTTCAGCAGAATAGGCGGCTTTTAGCGGACCAAAGAAGCTCCGATCGAATGGTTGAAGGAGATCTTCTCTCTACAAAAACAATTTTTTGTATAGAGAGAAGTTTTCGGTAAAAACAGGGAAAAGACTAGTTGGTTACAACTAGTCTTTCTTTAGTCAACTTTTTACCGAACATTTTGGGAAGCTTATTGGGTACATTCGATACTCCAGATTCATCCATGTTGAAGATGCGCTGAGGGGGAATATTTTTTTCGTCAAGAAACCTTTAAATTTAAAAAAAATAGGCTTGTTCTCTAATAAATCTCATAGCTCTTCCTACGCTGCACTTTTCTGCAGAGCGCAAAGAGAGGTCGTTTCTTTTACAAAATGCATTATACTCAATCTAAACCTGCCATCTTTTCCTCTATGTTAAAATAATGACCAAGCCTATTTAGCTCGGCAAATCTTTTTTCCACTTCCTTTTTAAAAAATTGGCTTAAATTGGCCAAAACTGCACCCATTGACACAGCAACTAGTCAATGCAATCTACAGTAAACCAAAAATACAATCTTTTTACTGTATCTATAGAGAAGGAATAGGTGTGTGTAAATATGTATGTACAAATTTGAAATTGGACAAACAATATTAGATTATTGTAACGGAATTTGCCTAAAAAAGTCTACTATCAGAAACACTTATTATCAACTTCTGATCAGTCGAATGGACCTTTCCAATCTTTCTCGAGCATTGGTGTAATCAGAGTCGGTCCCCAGGATTAAAATCGGGTCGTCGCTTTTATATCATAACGTAGTTTATAAAAAATGTGTGGCATCTTATTAAGTCGAATTCTTTCATACGTTCCATCTCACACATCAACCTTCGAAGCGTCAGAGTCTGAATTGAGTAGGATTTCTGTCAATAGGCGCATCGAAGGACATGTGTAGGGGAACGAAGAGCATTGTCTTCAGAAAACCTGTACACTAAATGTTCTACTACTATCAGTAAGAAAAAACTAACTATCTAACACAATACAAAAATCAAATAAACAAATGTTTATTTTATGAATGAAACTCAAAACCTCATAATAGAATGATTAGTGAATAATTTTAACGAAAGTCTGCAAATTTATCTTTGTTACATAGCAAGCCGAATATTACGGTAGTAATATCTCGGTAAAAACATCTAACAAACTGTTCCTGTAAAATCTTATGACAATATCCACACATCAACCTTCGAAGCGTCAGAGTCTGAATTGAGTAGGATTTCTGTCAACAAGCGCTTCGTAGGACTTGTGTAGAAAAAATACTTTATTTGTTTAATTTCTGCAACAACAATTTTTCAAAGATTTGGGCGAAAGTGGTTGCCTAAAGAAAATATTTAACCATAATCATAGGTCTTATTCATGTCAACAGTTTAAACAACATCTTACGCACGTCAAAAAAAATAAAGTCAAAATAGACTAAAACAATGATATTAAAGTCGACTACACTAAAATCAATATAAAATACTCTACAGAGCAGTTAAAATCTTTAAGAAAGATGCTTTAAAAATGTCTCAAATAAATAAAATGAATCTGCTAATAAAATTTTCTTAATATATTAAAAATTAATAAGAGATAAACATTTAATTTTGGAAGGAAGAACGTTAAAGAATTTAACCACCCAAAAGCCTGTTCCATCCTGGCACCTCAGTCGGCAGTAGCGAGGTACAAAGTATATTTTGTATCGAGTTTTTTAGCTATGTATGTCTTGGTGGGCCGTAAATAACTGAGCATTATGTTTAATATAAGGAAGAAGGAAGGTTTTCCAAAATTTGCACTGCAAGCAGGGTGAGGATGCAAAGCTGTTTAAATCTCGTTTTACAATACTCCCAGTAAGTGAGGTCTGCCCAATACGCTTATTTGCCTTCTCTGAAGAGCAAACATATATTTGGCATCAGATGGATGTCTCCAGGCCAACATGAAGTAGTAGTAATGGTGGGAGGATAGTGTCCGGCGGGTAGGCCTAAAAGTCCCTTTATGATCCAACCCCAGAAACCTCGTCATCACCGCTGACCACCCTCTCCAGTCTCCCTAAGCAGGCGACCCCTCCTAATAAAGCAGAGCAAGCTTTCCCAGTTAACGTCCTTTAGTTCCTCTCGTAGTAGGAACCGAGCACCCATGCCTTCTCTCCTGATCTCAGCGGAGAAATCTCCCTATGGCGTTTTCTCCGCCAGGGCAAAGTGGGCTGGGCACCACGGATAAGATATGCAGATGTCGGTTGAGGCCAACATGTAAGTGTGCAAAACACTAAAGTAGGCAGTTCTCAGAACTGATTCAGAGACCTTATCAATAATAAGCCTTCTTGCTGCCCCTCTATTTTCCTCTGAACCGCCAGGGAACCCTCCCCAGAAGTGTCAGACCAAAGGACACTGTGGTTTTATCAGCAAAGAAAGTAACTTTTGCATTCTCACTAATAAGTGGTAGATTATTAACGTATCATAAGAATAGTATGGGTCCCCAAATTGATCCCTGAGGCAAACTTCAAAGACTGGAAGGATCCTATTCAAAAGCTTTGCTTAGGTCGCAGCAAAGATCTATGGCATATTGATCGGATGTCTAATATTCATCAAATGATAAAACCTTAATGTCACCATATCGGTGCGAATAATGAAATGCTTTATCACTCACCTCTCTAAGTTTCCTTATAAATCTTAAGCATCCTGCTAGGAATGAGCAAATCATGGCTTTACAAGCGAAAAGAGGTTTCAAGAAACAAATGAAAAGCCATCATACTTTAGGCAACCTACATCATCAGAGTGAGAGCGTCGAGCGTAGCGTTTCGTTGCGTCAAGACATTCATCGTCACCTTCTAGACGTCGTTGAATGAAGTAAAATTCAGTTCACAAAATGGCCCCGAGATAAGCGGTTCGTTTTAGTGATAGGCTAAAGGGTTATTTTGGACTACCAGTTATAACCGCGACTGTTATTCATAAATAACAGTTATTCTTACCAGTTATCCTGTTACTGGCATGATATAGGTATACTAATAACCTAATAAGATAATACAGGTTCAGAATTCAGATTCTATACAGCTGTTACTGGTTAAAGTGGTCCTGTTTTGTTTGGTTATTAGTAAATGCTTTGAAAGGTTATTGAAATGCAATGTAGATTTATATAAAATTTTTATCTACTAATAACGTGACAGTGGCGTATTGTATATTATACAGGGTGGCCATTTGAAAACGAAACAGAGCCTATTTTGGGTCCCTCAGAACATTTGTGAAAAAATCCTCGGACCCGTCAATTTTTGATTCAAGGGGGAAACATTTTTTTGCTAGTTTCGCCCCTCTGAGGGCAAAGCCCTAGCGGGGGTGACAAGGGCCCCCAAAATTTTAAATGGAACGGGGGGTCGAGTGATACCTTATTTTGAAGGTATTTTTATGTGGATTATAACCCTAAAGTTTTAAATCGTTGCTATTTGCCTAGTCGATACAGGGGCTAATAAAAGTTACAAAAAAATTTTAAAAATTATAATTTTAAATAAAGGGCTTAAAGATAAAATCAATCAAGTAAATGTTCAAAATGTTGACCTTCGACTTCCATACAATAATACAGGTTTTGTTCAAACCTTTCCCGTACATTTAGCAAAATTTCTGGGGTGATTTGACGACATTCAGCAATTATTTTTTGACGCAAATAGTCTAGCGATGTTGGCTGACTAGCATAAATTTTAGTTTTTAAATAGCCCCATAAAAAAAATATAACGGGCTTAAGTCCGGGGAACGAGGAGGCCATTCAATAGCTCCTCTTCTTCCAATCCATTGTCCTGGAAACGTTTGGTCCAAATATTGACGAACCCTTGCAGCATAGTGGGGTGGCGCCCCATCTTACTGAAATACTAGAAGATTTTCCAAGTACTCCTTGTTATTTTCTAGTATCTCCACTAATGCTGGATGAATTGTATTTTCTAATAACTCCAGGTACATCTCTCCTGTTAAAATGCCGGGGAAAAAAGAGGGGCCTACGATATGTTTACCAAAAATGCCAGCCCAAACATTTCATTTTTCAGGATGTTGTGTATGCACCTCACGAAATATTCTGGGATTTGAATCAGCTCAATAGCGACAGTTGTGACGATTCACAGTACCGTTTAGGAAAAAGGAGCATTCGTCAGAAAAACATACATTAAATAGAAAGTGTGGATCATTGGCGGCTTGTTCAGATATAGTTTCACAAAATTGTACTCGCTTATCAAAATCGTCTTCGTTTAGTTCTTGTACGAGATGCATTTTGTACGGATGAAACTTGTTAACTCATTCAGCAAGTGAATAAACCATTATCACACTCAATGTTGTAACTAACTAACTTTAAAGAGCTATTTGTTTGACAGCAGTAATTGACAACCACTATTAAACTTCAAAATGTTGCTATATTTTTTGTATTTATTTAACTGCTAAATTTACAAGAATTTTTTTTCATAAAAAATATTGACATGTTTTTGTAAATTTTATTAGCCCCTGTATCGACTAGGCAAATAGTAACGAGTTAAAACTTTAGGGTTATAATCCACATAAAAATACCTTCAAAATAAGGTATCACTCGATCCCCTGTTCCATTTAAAATTTTGGGGGCCCTTGTCACCCCCGCTAGGGCTTTGCTGAGGGGGGCGAAACTAGCAAAAAAATGGTTCCCCCTTGAATCAAAAATTGACGGGTCCGAGGATTTTTTCGCAAATGTTCTGAGGGACCCAAAATAGGCTCTGTTTCGTTTTCAAATGGCCACCCTGTATTATAGAGGATTAATATTTTTATGCAAATATTTTTATTAATTTAATAAACAAGTAACATAAAATTATTAAAATATTCTGATGTCAATAAGTGTATACATAAAACAATATATTTATTCCTAACAAAACAAAACTTTAAACAAAACAAAAATAACTTAACCCAGACATTACGGAATTAATTTTTGGAAAGAAAAAAATAAAATTTTTGTCAAAAATGGTTGATTATAGTTCCTACTAATCAAATTAAATCATTTTTATTTTATTAAATTTTTTTAAACCAGAATTTTTTTCAAAAAACTTGGGTTCTTTTAAAAGGTTGCTAGTAATATGGGGTACTAATAATACAACTAAAACTTTTTAAATCATTTATCAAGACAAAATATTCTATAGTATGTACTTATGTTATACAGTATGGTACTCCTTAAAGCAATCCTTGAGATGCATCCCGATGTCACACTTATCGGATCTAAACTGCACTTTCTTGTGACAATTGCCACATTTTGTTTGCTTCTCTTGATATATAATTAGATGGTCAATTCCATCATATTGAGAGTAGGCATGGGCATTGTTTGATAATCTCGGGCGTCCTTTTTTTAAAAGTCTCTTATATGTTCCCAGGAAATTAGTGGCAATTGCTGTTCGGAATGTAAGTTGATCCATTTTCCCCCCTTGGAGTCGGTGAATTTGCCATGCATTCTGTACAGCCAATCAATACAGTGAGAAGGAAAGTACCATTTCTTTCCTCGGATTGAGATTTTATATAGTCCGATGTTTTGATCAGACCGATCAACTCCGCCCATCTTTGCATTATAGCTTTTGATCAAATCTGGTTGATCAATAATATTATCTTTTTTTCTTTCTGAGAATACCGTTTTACTTGCCGAACAGGCTCGGAGGAGCATGCATTACTAGCTATATATACAACATTATTGTCATTCCACTTACATACAAATATTTTGGAAGCATTAGACATACCATAGGAGCTTTCAAATTTGCTTCTTTCAAACTTTTTTAAAATCTTTGATGATGGTATAGGACATAAACCAAGCCTATTTTCTGTAATAGTACCTGTAGCTTTTACAGCTCTCTGAGTGAGTACGTCTAATAATGGAAGGCTCGTAAAAAAATTATCAAAGAAAAATTAAAATTTAAGGTTACTTTTGATGTATATAGAGCATCAGTAAATCGTAAAATTACACCAGGGCCTAATCCCAAGTCTTTATAGGATTGAGCAGGCTGCTGAATAAATGAACCCTGATATGGTTCAAACCATGCTACATAACCTAGTCTGGTGGATGCCACCCAAAATTTGTAGCCCCAGCGAATAGGTTTTCCGCGTATAAACTGCTTGGTTGGATGAGGCCCATAATAGGGGACCATAGCCTCATCAATACAGTAATTTTCTTCATTCGGAAAAAATAACATAAAACGCTGATTTAAAGCATTGAAGAGAGGCTTTATTTTAGAAAACTTATCATTTTAATCGAGATCATTATTATCGCAGCAATGAATGTTTTTCATTATACGGTGCGAACGTAAAGGTTGGAATAAATTCATTTAAAATTCAGGGGTATGTTCAAAAAAAAAAACGCTCGGACATGTCGATTTTTATTTTTAACTGCGGGTTTTCTTACTATAATTTTATGTATACAGGGTGGCCCTAAAATAAGTTACGGTCATCAACGTAATTTTTTTAAATGTAAACACCTATTTTTTATTTTAGATTTAGGTTCTACATCAAATTCTAAGTAAATTTCATGTACCATGTCCTATACCTAAACTCGACCGTTGACGATTGAACACAATAAAAGGCTATTTTTGGAAGAGTTATTTATATCAAGCAAGAATACATAAAAATATTTTAATTAATTTATTAAGTGTTGAAAATGGCTGCCACGAACCTCTTGGCAATATCCCAGTCGATGCTGAAATTCTTGTAAAACGTTATCGATAACAGAAGGTTCTATCAATCTTATTTCTTCCGTTATTCTAATTTTTAAGTCTTCAATGTTGTTTGGCCGATTAACATAAACTTTGGACTTAAGATACCCCCACAAAAAAAAATCTAAATGAGTCAGATCCGGCGATCTGGCCGGCCATTCAATTGCACCCCTCCGACCAATCCAACGTCCAGGGAAAACGGTATCCAGGTACTGACGCACGGGACGAGTGTAATGGGCTGGAGCTCCATCTTGCTGATACCATAAGGAATTATCTAATATATCCGGGTCTTCTGGATCGGGGTATAAAGTGGCAAGGCATGGAACCAAGTCATTTTCTAAAAACTCTAAATACCTCTCACCATTCAAGTATCCTTCAAAGAAAAAGGGCCCTATAACCCTGTTTTCAATCACCCCCGCCCAAACATTTACTTTTTGAGGGACTTGGCTGCCATCTTGATGGAGTGCCATTTGGCACTCCATCATCCAGTGCGGATTTTCAGTAGCCCAATATCGGCAGTTTTGCCGGTTTACACTACCATGAAGACAAAACGTTGCCTCATCAGAAAATACAATTTTTTTTGAAAATTGTGGATTAGCATGGCACAAGTCCATAAGTCTCTCACAAAATTCTAAACGCCTATCTGGGTCATCTTCTATTAGTTCATGAACCAATTGAACTTTGTAAGGGTGCCATTTATTTATACCTAAATACTTAACGACGGATGTCTGGGATATCTGATTTTCTAACGCAATATTGCGAGTCGTTTTATGGTAATCTTCTTCAACTGCCAGCAAAACATTTAGTTGCTTCTCTTCTGATATACTTGACCGACCTTTCGTATAATTATCCCTGACATGACTCAAATCCCGATATTTCTGTTCTATTTTACTGACAGTACTTTGAGATATACGTGGTATTGAGGGGTTGCTATTTCAAACCCTATTTATTGTCTCTTGATGAAAGGAAACTAATTATTGTAAGCAAAATGGACTGTATTTTCTAATAAACCCTAAACTATCTATCATGGCCGACGGCTGGTTACAAAAGAGAGCGAGATCGTCCTTGTGGCCACGCACCTTCACATTTGTGTTAGCCATGTTGCCAGATTTAAAATACGAGATACATACAAACGAAATCAATGAGTTAGAGATGACTAGCCATACCGCCGGCCTTGAAAGCACAAGCTTTCAACACAAAATCTAGCTAACTACCTTAAATCTACTTTACAAAGTTGATATGAGCAAATTGAACAAAATACAAAACTCTTAAACCTAAATGACCACTACCTTAAATCTAACAAGTATACAACCGATTACACCAGTATACATAGATTTATTACAAATAACACCTTCTAAATCAATAACAGCCAACGTCCTGGACCTTAAAACCAGTAAACAACAACATAAACCCTTACAACCGTCAAAAATAACTTTAATCCACACTACAGTCTACACTTCACCTTTCTTGAAGCCCATATCAGTCTCTATTTGCTCTGGATTAGGCAATACACAAAGCTTGTGTATTGTTCGCCTTACAACACCACTGAGAGTCTTGACACTTGCTACTCGGATGGCTCCATCCTGTCCTGGATGAACCGCAACCACGCGACCTAGCTTCCATTGAAGTGGGCTGGTATTCTCATCCTTCAGAACAACCATTTCTCCGACTTCTAAGTTAGGAGAGGTCTGCTGCCATTTGTTCCTTTTCTGCAAAGTGGTGAGGTACTCGACACTCCAGCGTTTCCACATATACTGCACGACCTGCTGCATAAGGTGGTATTGTTTCAAACGATTGGTCGAAACATCCGATACATCTAGTTGAGGGATCGCTATCAGGGCTTCTCCAATCAAGAAGTGGCCAGGTGTTAAGGCCTGAAGGTCAGTAGGGTCCGACGATAGAGGAGTCAATGGTCGCGAGTTTAGTACCGCCTCCACTTGAGAAAGTATCGTAGATAAATCCTCAAATGTGAAATTTCTATTTCGAGTTAAACGGATCACGTGATACTTAGCCGATTTTATAGCCGATTCCCATATGCCGCCTTGATGGGGTGACCCGGGTGGAATAAAATGCCAATCTATTTTATTTTCTAAACAATATTCGTGAACCGCATGTTCCCCTTGAATCCTGCTCAACTCTTTATTTATTTTAATTAGCTCGTTGTTAGCCCCAACGAAGTTAGTTCCGTTGTCCGAATAAATACGTCTACAAATGCCCCGTCTTGACACAAACCTTTTAAAGCAGTTGAGAAAACTATCTGTACTAAGGTCTCCCGCTAATTCTATATGAACTGCTTTGGTAGAGAAACAAATGAACAAACACATGTAGGCCTTTACTATAGTTCTATTACGCAACTTACCATCCTTCAACTTGAATGGTCCAGCAAAGTCCACACCGCAAACATAAAAGGGTCTCTGAGGCGTAATCCTATCACTCGGTAAATTACCCATTTTTTGCCTCAACACTGTCGGATTTACTCGAAAACAAATGTGACATTTAGATAGTACACTGCGTACTTCTTTTCGACCATTAATGATCCAAAATCTATTTCTTAAAGAAGCTAAAATCGCCTGGGGGCCTGCGTGCAATTGTTTTTTATGTTGATCAAGAATAAATAATCGCGTCAATTAGGATGGTTTATACTATACAACATATCCGACCTTTGCAATCGCCCACCTACTAAAATTAAACCATTTTCATAGGACGGATCTAACGATTTTAGTTTGCTATTTCTTAAAACATGTCCATGCTTTTTTAAGGTACGTAAATCCTCAGCAAATTCTTGTTCTTGAGCGACCTTTGCTAATGAAATTAATGCGTTTTCTGTTTCCTCAGCTGTTAAACATTTACTAACCTCCCTATCACATAATTTAAGGTTTAAATTCCTATAAAATCTTAAACACCATGCAACTATTTTTACAAGTTGAAACAAAGAACTTTTAAGAACAAATATCGATTTGTCCGGCACTATAGAAATCAAACAAATTTTTTCCTTTTTTCGCTCTGGAATTTCCTCGGAATTATTGGTATCACCTATTGGCCAGTATTCTCTATCTTGACATAGCCATGACGGCCCATGCCACCATAAATTAGACTCTCTAAGCATACTTGGATTCATTCCGCGAGAAATGATATCCGCGGGATTCCATTCCTTAACGCTACTTAACTCCTGAATTTCTGCTATCCGATTTGCTACATAAACCTTCCAATTGCTAGACTCTTCCCTAAGCCACGCTAAAACTATTGTGGAGTCCGTCCAAAAATAAGATTTACCTATAGTAATATCCAACGCCCCTACTACTTTATGGACAAGCCTAGCTAACAACAACGCTCCGCACAATTCAAGCCTTGGAATCGAGGTATATTTTAATGGTGCGACACGGGATTTAGCACATACCAGATTTACTACGATTTCACCCTGTTTATTTAACAATCTTAAATACACACAAGCACCATATGCACTCTCACTTGCATCGCAAAACCCGTGCATTTCAATACAAACCGGTTCACATACAACACAGTGTCTAGCAATCCTAACAGAATCTAACAATTCTAACTCACTATAAAGATTCCTCCATAATGTTAACAAATCAAGGGGAATGGACTCATCCCATCCTAGCTGCAAGTGCCATAATCTCTGTAAAATAATTTTTGCCTGAACAGTAATTGGGCCAACCAAGCCTAACAGATCGAAAATCTGCGATATGATTGACAAAATCACAGACGTTTTGTAACTGGGGTACGAGTTGATTTAGATCTAATTGTATATTCTAATGTGTCTTGATTTGGATTCCAAAACAGACCAAGTGTCTTTTTCATATCACTCTCAGGGATAAAATAATTAGATGGATAATTATTGTCATTTGGGAAAGCCTTAAGCACTTCTACCTTATTAGAACCCCATTTACATAATGACAAAACAATATTCTTTTAAGTTATACGCAACCTCTCGCCCTAACTCTACTGCCTGACTAACAGAAGACGCCCCTACAATAAGGTCATCTACGTAAAAACACTTTGATATGACCTTGCTTACTTGTGGCAACCTATCCTTTAACTTATTTGAAACTTCCTGCAAACACCTAGTTGCTAAGAAGGCGGCAGAAGCAGTTCCATATGTAACAGTGTTTAACCTGAAATGCTCTAAATCCCTATCTGGACTGCTTCGCCATACGATACGTTGCAAATCTCTTTGTTCCGGTAAAATATTAACTTGTCTATACATCTTAGTTATATCAGCTGTTACTACTACCTCATTTTGTCGAAACCTAACAAGAATATTAAATAACTCATCCTGAATTGTTGGTCCAACTTTCAAAACACTGTTTAACGATAACGAACTCGCAATCACATTTGGCACTCGCATCAAACACGACTCGTAGCTTTGTCGTTGTACTAAACTCATTAAAAACAGCGTGATGCGGCAAGTAAAAAGTCTTTGAATCACTCACAATTTCATCCTCATTAATTTTTGACATATGCCCTAAGCTGCTATATTCGTCTATAAACTGGCAATACCTTTGTTTTAGTGTTGGATTTTTTGCAAATTTCCTTTCTAATGAATACATCCTATTTTTTGCCATATCCAACGATTCGTCTAACTCATTTAAATTGGATTTTGTTGGAAGATTTACACAAAATCTACCCGTTTCATCCCTAGTCGTTGTTTTTACGAAATGCTCTTCACACTCTTCTTCTTCACGCGAATGTGACGGTTTGCTAATAGGAAATTCCCCAACAAGCCAAAATTTCTCTAATTGTTCCTAAACATCCTGTACTACATGATGACTCATTACTCTATTATTAGTCCTATTCACATTCTCACTACCCACTTGCATGGCTCCCGAAACTATCCAACCCAAAACCGTTTTCTGCAAAACAGGTTTTTCTTTTCCCAATTTAATTTGACCAGCGCACAATAATTCGAAAAAGACTCCTACGCCCAATAAAACATCTACTCTGGAGGATTTGTTAAAACCAGGATCAGCTAACTTGATATTAGTAGGGATGTCTAAGTCTACCATACTAAACGATGAAGAAGGTATGTTTGAAGTAACATTTTTTAACACTAAAAATGGAATATTTGCTGTGAAATTATTATGTACCGACTTAATTGTACTCTTAATTTGATCTTTTACATTAAAAGACTTGTCACCAATTCCCGAGATAGGCATACATATTTTTTGTACCTTTAAACCCAACTTTGCTGCAAACTCCTCTGTAATAAAGTTAACCTGGGACCCCGAATCTAATAAAGCCCTACACTGGATAAACTCATTTCTACAATTTCTAATTTCTATGACCGCTGTAGATAATACTATTTGACTCGATATTTGTTTTGTCCTAACATTACTACTACAAGTGGCAGCAACCTGCTTTCCGTTATCTATATCCTGAATTCCTGTGCGAGCTACGCTATTCCCAGTGTTTCTGGAGTCCTGATGTAATATCGTATTGTGCCTACCTCTACATTTTTTACACCCGTAAGATTTACAATTTCTAACCTGATGACTCGACCGTAAACAATTAAAGCACAATCCTAAACTCTTAATCTGTTCTGAGCGCCTGTCTATATCTAATTCTAATAACTTCTTACAAGTATAGACAAAGTGGTCGCCTTTACATACCTCACACTTAATTTTAGCATTAAATTTTTCTAGTGAGTTGTCTACTGCAGCAAACGCTCTATTGCCTACATTTTTATTTGGAGCTCTGACTGACTTGTTATTACACTCAACTGTACTTAATATTCGGGCCTTATTTTCTAAAAACTCTATAAAATTGTCTAAATTAGGATCACCCTTGTACTCCGATAATGATCTTTCTTCCCACTCCTTTTTAGAATCTAAGTCTAATTTTCTACTCAGAAAGAAGATAATTAGTCTACCCCACTGCTCTATTGGCTCTCCTAAAGTCTTAAGTGCCCTTACATGTTTTTCTATATTATCAACTAGGCCCTGTAATAAATTGTGAGATTCTCTACTAAGTGGAGCTATATCAAATAGTTCTTTTAAGGGCGTCTGTATAATAATAGGCTTGTTAAAAAACCGTTTTTTCAATAAATCGATGGCTACTGCATAATTACTGCTAGTGACTTCTAAGCACTCTAAAACTCGCTTTGCCTCACCTTCTAATGAGTCTAACAAATAATAAAAACGTTGTACATTATCTAATGTAACGTTGTTATGAACTAAAGTCTGAAACGTTTCATAAAATTGTTGAAACTTGCTATAGTCACCTGCAAATTTTTGTAAACCTATACTAGGTAATTTTACCCCTACACTATGTGACTGTTGCATACCTTGACTATTATTATTTGTTAAGACCTCTCTATGTTCGAACTCATATTTTTCTACGTGGCCTCTGGCAAGCGTAACAGATCTATAGTACAACTCCTCAAATTCGTAATTAGCATCTTCATTAAATCTAGATTCGTCTAATAACTGAATTTCTAAGACAGTTTCCTCAAAACTACTCAACAAAGGTTCGACTTTCTCTAATCTAAGCTTCAACTCGCTTATACCATTGCTAAGATTTATTGTTTCCAAAAAAACCGAAAATTTTCTAATTTGCTCTTTAATTTGTTCTAGTTTTTTCAAAAACCTATTCAAAAATTCATCCCTTTCCGCGGATGCTGTTTTCTTACCCATCGTGTCTGTCTAACAACAAGCTAATTTTTAACAAAAAATATTCTAAGTTCAAATCTATAAAAATCAAGCAAAATTCAATGTAACTCTAACCCGACGAACTCGTTTCTTGACAGATTATTTTATTGGCTGCGCGCCGGCCGGGGCCAACCAACTAGGATCTATGGGCGAAAACACAGTGAAAGCCGGTTTCCTGCTTACCGGAAACCAGCGCCGATCGGTTCCGAATTTCAGCACTTAGTGCGGACACAGTGCCGACGAGAAAAAAGCAAATAAAAACCAGCCTTTTGTCAGTTCCAGGTTAAAGCCGGGCGTCCACCGAAAGCGGTGCTGTGCTGTGCTGCGTTGGGCTATGCTGTGCTGTGCTGGGCAAAGCTGTAGTTGGACAGTCCACCAAAAGTTTGTCGTGCGTTAGCAAGCATAATATGATCTTATAAATTATTAATCTTTTAATTATGTTTAATAATATAGAAATTGAAAAGAATCTTTTTGATTTAAGTTCAGAAGAGGATGATTCCGAAGATGAGCATACAAATAATTTATTAAGTTGTATGCTTATGGCGGATAAAAGAAAACACAGATTTTGGATATCAAATCATTTAGTAGAGCGAAAACAATTTGGCGAATTTCATAAATTAATTCCAGTGTTAAGTGATGAGCAGTTTAAAAATTACTTTAGGCTTTCTAGAGCTCAGTTTGTGGAAATTCATGAATTAATAAGATTTGAAATTATAAAGCTTAATACGAACTACCGAGAAAGTGTCACAACAGAGGAGCGTTTGGGTGTATGTTTAAGGTAAGTTATTTTTTTGATTATTTAAAAGTAATATTTTTAGTTTTTCCTGACACAAATTTATTCCATCATAAAAAAATAATCTAATAGGTATTAAATAAATAATTAATATTTCTGCTATAATAGCTAATAGTAATATTAATATAATAATTATGGATTATCTAAATTCCAATTTCCAAAGTAGCTTCCTGCAGTTTCGTCGCTTGATGACTGGTTGGATGTTGATTGTGGTGACGGTAGCGGAGTAGAAGTATGATGATGATGATTATGATTATTATAAATTGAGTTCGAATGTTGGGGTGGCTGTAGTGTGTGAAAGTAATGTTGGGAACCGTGAGTACCAGTGCTGCTGCTGGCGTGGCTCGTAAAATTACTCAGTTCCGCCTCAGTAACAGCATCAAATATTTTTCGCTTAATGGAAACTTGTAAATGTGGAGGCATAGCAGCTGTTGTTAAATACATACTGTTGAAAAATTCCTTAAGAGGATCATTCGACCGCAATTTTTGTTCAAATTCTTTTCTTTGAGCGTCTCGCTCAGCAGCCCTAGCCTCCCTTTTTTCAGCTTGTTGTTTCATTATCGATACAACGTTTTCTTGCCATTGACTTTTTTTCTTCTTAACAGGCTCTATAAACTCAGGATTTTTCTCTTGGGTTTCTCTACTACTTATTTGAGTTTCTTCGTCAGTCACTACCGTGTGTTCAAAGTCACTGTGTGATTGTTCGTTTTGAGTTTGTATTTCTTCATGTGGCCATGTTTCCATTGTATTTTCGTTTGATGATTGCGTGTCAGCTACGTTGGAACATCTTTTTCGGTTGGTCATATATGGAATCAAAAATTCCATTTGTTTTTGGTATACCCACAACCGTTTTACCGCAGGTGCTGCGTCCCCACTTTTACATTCATTTTGCCTTTTTTAAGCGTCCCTGAAAGAATCCCTTAACTTTTTCCATACCCGTTTAGCCTCTTTTCCTAAAAAAAAAAAACTAATTTAAATATTAATAAAATTAAAAAAAAACTTTTTTTTTTTTAGATTTCTAGCGACGGGCGATTCCTACAAAACAATTGGATATAGTTTCCGTTTAGGAGAAAGAACTGTCTCAAAGATAGTTAATGAAGTTTGTTCATCCCTTTGGTCCCAGTTGCAACCGACATTCATGAAAATGCCCGACCAAGAGTCTTGGAAAGCCTATGAATTGGAATTTAGAGAACGATGGCAGTTTCCAAAATGTGTCGGTGCTATAGACGGCAAGCATGTGGTTATAAAAGCCCCACCGAATTCAGGTTCATCGTTTTTTAACTACAAGAAAACTTTTTCTGTAGTATTGATGGCCATAGCAAGTGCCAATTATCAACTGATTGCAGTCGACATTGGGTCATCAGGCAGATTTAGTGACGGGGGAATATTTGCTGATAGTCCTATTGGGCGAAGGTTAAAAACAAATTCGTTTAATTTTCCTGAACCTAGTCTCATGGAAAATTATAATGAATATAATTTTCCCTTCGTATTAGTCGGAGATGAGGCATTTCCGCTCATGGTAAATCTAATGAGACCATTTCCAAGACGATCTTTAAATAAAGAAAATCGTGTTTTTAATTATCGCTTGAGCAGAGCTAGACGAGTTATAGAAAATACTTTCGGTATATTGGCAGCAAGATTTCGAATCTATAAACGTCCATTGGAATGCAAATTGGAGAGTATAGATAGCATAATTAAAGCGACCTGTGTTCTACATAATTATTTAGGCACTAGGGAAGGTAGATCGCCTAATATAAATGAAGAACAATTAGGAAAAAGTTTGCCTGAAAATCAGTGGTTGCCATTAGCACATAGAGGTGTAAGAGCAACAGCTGAATCTTTTGCCATAAGGCAGAACTTTTGTAACTACTTTAACTCTGACACAGGAAGGATTCCGTGGCAAGATAAAATTATGTAAATAACCAGGAGTAATAAAACAAATTGTCGTACGTTTTGTATTTATTTTAAGTATCCTGTACCAAATTTCTTGAATAAATGGTTCTTTTCGAGTTAAAATAAAGAATAAATAAAAATAAATATTAAAATTTAACACCCTATACCTTAGTAACCATTTACTTTAGGTAAGTATGGAATATAGATAAATAATATAGGTATACAGGGTGTTTTACGTAACCACACTACTGTAAACTACACCCCTACTCGCTTATTTTGAATGAAACAGCCTAATATTGTTACTTTTTTGGATTTCACATTTCACACTAGATTCTAAAAACTTTAATGTATCACACTTTTATCTTTATCCAACTGTTTTTAAAATACAGGATGCCAAATAAATAATATAGTGACTTTTACGACTTTATGGGACTCTAGAGCTAATTCTGTTAAAAGATGGAGTGAAATAAAGTTCATTTTTCTATCTTAACTTTTTCGGACCAATCTGTGTGATTTTTTAATTTTGTGTTTAATTTTGTTTTTAATTTTTAATTCTGTGTGAATTTGTGTGATTTTAATTTTATTTATTTAAACTTACCGTCTGTTATATTGCACTTTTTTGAGACTTCTTCCCAGACAATATCACGTGCGTCTTGACTTTTATAGTTCTTTTCATCTACTTTCCATAGGCAAGGATTTAATCTCACAGTTTCAATGAATTGTTCCATTTTTATCGTAATTAATAAAAAAAAAACAAAACGAGTTTGCCCGTCTCCGCACAGCGTCAATCGAACACAAAGCGAAGTCATGCGGCCCCGCACGACATAGCTTGTCTCGCCGCACAGCGCCC
Organism: Anthonomus grandis grandis; assembly: GCF_022605725.1. Lineage (NCBI taxonomy): Eukaryota > Metazoa > Arthropoda > Insecta > Coleoptera > Curculionidae > Anthonomus > Anthonomus grandis. The sequence goes on along the minus strand of NC_065551.1, from coordinate 1,245,046 downwards.
CAGCTTTAGTGGACGGTACTTCATAAGAATGCATTGGCAACCCAGCACCGCTCAACGCCGCTCCACCCAGCACAGCACAGCACCGCTTTCGGTGGACGCCCGGCTTAACCTTCGCGTCAACATGGCATCTAGCTCATCTGACGATGAATTTATTGCGTTAGATAGCCTTGTAACTAAAATAATTACTAGAAAAAAAGTTGGTGTTCACTCTATAAATCGTGAGAGGGTACTTTATGGTGAATATCATCATTTGTTCAAGAAGTTGACAGATGACCCTGACCGCTTTTTTCAGTACACCAGAATGAACCATGAAACCTTCAAATATATTCTAGAAAAAGTTAAACATCTTCTAACTAAAAACTGGTGTAACCTTCACAGTCAGCCCATTTTACCAGAAGAAAGATTAGTCATTACCTTGAGGTAAGTATCTTTATAATATTTACGAGTATATATTTTAAGTAGGTTACTAACAAACAAATCATTTACTATTAACAAAACGTCTAGCAAATAATTACATATGTTGGTTTTGTTTCAACAAAAATAAGACTTAAAATGGTTGATTAAATTTTTATTTCAAAAAGAAGGACAGTGCTGGGGGACATTCGGAAGTACCAGAAACCGTTTCAGGTTGTTCCATGTTTGATAAAATGAGACTTGTACATTCTTCTTCTGCAGTGAAACGATTTCTATCGATGTAATTCAGTGATTATTATCACTGAAAATAGATGAGTTGGAAGTTGAAGGACCAAGGATCGTAGATGGAACAGATTCGAACCTATTTAGCGGGTATGAAAATTGTTCAACTAGCTCTTGAACCCGGCATCGAAAAGCTAATACGCGTGACTCAGGAATTTTTTTCACATGAGGCAGAAGACTTTTAAAAAACAAGAGGTGTTCATCTTCTTTCTCATTTGCTCGCTTAGATTTTGACTCTAGGTATGCTACTTTTTGTTTCTCAATTTCTAATAATGAGTCGTTAAATATTTCTGTTGGGCCTCGGTTCTTTTTAGATGAAAATTGTGGTGTCGAAGATACATCAGTATTCCTTTTTGTTCTCGAAGGTGTTTCAATATTTTCTTGCCTTTTATTTTCTACGATATCATCGCCAGCATTTCGTTGAGGAGGTACAACATCTTCAGTGGAACAAAAGCTGGTCTCGTCTAATTCCATCGATGACTGAATCGACTCTTCTGCTTCAGTTTGACTTTCTGCAAAGCTTTCAGTACGACCACTTACTTGTGGCAAATTTCCTTTCAACTTTCTAGGCATTACCGTATCTTTCAAAAATAAGAGCAGTTTGAAGTATGGCCACTTGGATGTCGGAGTATCATTTGCGGCATCACCTGAACGTGGAGGAGGAAATTTTCCTAATTCTACGGAAAGTTGATCCCTGATATACTTCCATTTTTTCCTCAGTTTATTTTCTGAAATAAAATTACATAGTAAAAAATTGCACCGACGCGACGCCGAAATTCAAAATGCACTAAAAAGTATGAAATAAAAATAATTAGTATCAAAAATTTGTAAATATCTTGATTATTCAAAATTCAATAATTTTGTTCAAATTTATTGTTTGCTTTCATTATCTTATGATTTTACCATCTCTAAAAATATACTTTCAGGATAATTTTAATTTACACCCCTCACTGACCATTTGTAATCATTCATTCATTTATCAAAACGTCAAAACCACGTTCTAATAAAATATGTTTTTTGCAGGTATCTTGCTACAGGCTCATCTTTCAGAATGCTGTCATTTTCATTCAGGGTTGGAGCTTCTACTGTGGGAAAAATTGTAACAGAAACAGTTGCTGCATTGTGGAAAGTACTGCAACCAGTCCATATGCCTGTGCCCACGAAAGATGATTTTCAAAAGATATCTGAAGATTTTAACAATATTTGGAATTTTCCACATTGCATCGGCAGTATTGATGGAAAACATGTACGCATTCTTTGCCTTAGAAATTCAGGGTCAATGTTTTTTAATTATAAAAAATATTTTTTTGTGGTCCTACAAGGAGTAGCAGATGCAAATTATAAATTTATAGTTATAGATGTCGGTGGATACGGCAAACAAAGTGATGGTGGTACATTTCAATCTTCGGAACTGTATAAGTTGCTATCGAATAAACAACTGGATATTCCAGAACCAGCGTATCTGCCTCAAACTACCTTAAAAGCACCGTTTGTACTAATAGGTGACGAAGCATACCCCTTGCTTCCTTATCTTTTGAAACCATTTGGTGGAAGAGATTTAAATTTTGAGAAAGAGTGCTTTAATAAACGTTTATCTCGTGCAAGGAAAACTATTGAATGTGCCTTTGGTATCGTGAGTGCTAAATGGAGACTACTTTTAAAGTGCATTGAAACTGACATAGCTACTGCAGATCATATAATTAAATGTATATGTATTCTTCACAACACTATAATAGACAGAGAAGGATTTGAACGACATTTGACAGATGTTAGGGTAAATATTCCTGATCACAATAGATGGCAAGTAACAGGACGACCATTAAATGAAGCCAAAACGATTAGAGATATATTTGTAACATATTTTTCCAACATCACTCCGTCATACGATAAATAATAATCTATTTATTCATATTTTTAGAGAAATAAAAACAATAATATTATAATAAACGAAATAATAGATATATATTTTCATACGTACCATCCTCTTTCATTTCTTCAGCAATTTCTTTCCAACATTTGTCAACAACATTTCTATTGCTGTGTAATTTACTTTTCTTATCCCATATTGGGCATTTCTTATACACTGATGCTATTAAAATCTCTATATCCATAGCTGTATCTGTCTGCCTGTACGAACAACCGGCTAGAAAGAACTAAATAATCATTCCGGTAAAACCGGTGACGCCGACTACCAGCACCAGCGCCAACAAGCCTGAGCCTGTCTCTATTGTGTTATTGCTAACTTCAAAGCATTATTTATTATAGAAGCTTATAGGCGCCGATCGGCGCTGGCTGCCGGTAAGCAGGAAATCGGCGTCCACTGTGTTTTTACACTTATGGGCTAAAGCGTGACCGCAAATATGCGTGAAAAATAGATGGCGATTCGGCGAATTGGCGGATCGTCCCTGAGTCGTGTGGGAGAGTTTTTGCACAGGTTCGTGTTTGCCGTATTGCAATTTGGTAGTTGTTAAAAAATTTTCTTGGATATCATAATCACAAATACATTGATATATGTAAATGTGTTTAGTTTGTGAGACAATGGCTCCTTTAGGCAAAATTAATCAGTGTGCGTATCGTGGGTGCAATAATGTAAGAACATGTAAAAACAATGTTCTCAGTTTTTTCAAATTTCCTATTTTAAAACCAGTGTTGCTTAACCAGTGGATAGAAAATATAGGCAATGCGGAAACATATGTTATGGATGAAAATTAATTAAAAAACGAAATGGTTTGCGAAAAACATTTTGACAAAATATATATTGCAGTAAGTAATAAGCGAAAAAGACTTTTAAAATCAGCTGTACCAATTTCATGGAAAGGTATTATTTTTGATATTTTACTGTTTTCTTCCAAATTAGTGTTATTTGTGCATTTATTAATTAAGACTTTGATTTATTAACAATTAACAATCTAAAATGGGAATCTCAAAATCTTATTAGAAAATCTTTAAAAAAATCTAATTATAAACCTCACAGAAAATTATCTATTTTATCTACAAAAATCAATCCGAACTCTTAAAGATATTGTCTCTTCATGTCTATGAGAGCCATTTTCTCTTCTTCTTTTTTTTACTTTAAGAAAATTTTAAATCAATATATTATGTTTATGGTCTTTAGTGTTTTAAGTATTTTCAATAATTGGTTTCATGATAAAATTCATTCATGAAAAAGATAAAAATAAGAAAAAATAAGATATAAATAAGTTATTGAGAAACTGGTTATAGTATGAATGGTAGCTTTCCTAATTAAAAAAAATAACATATTAAATGAATGTCGAGTAATGTTTTAATTCCTGGAGAGATTATATTTGAGCTTGAAGAAGGTCACTTTGCTGCAGCGGTATTCTGCGACTTCTCTAAAGACTTTGACTGTGTCAACCATGGAGTACTGCTCGGTAAGCTTTCTAGATATGGGTTTAGGGGAGTTGCTCTAGAATGGTTAAAATTTTGTTTTGTTAGACAGAAAAAAGTTTGTTTGGCCAAATGGCAGTTTGTCTGAACTTGTGTAGTAAGCAGGGTTCGTTTCTTGGTCCTATTTTATTTCTATTGTATATAAATGACCTGGCGTCTCTCCAGATAAGAGGATTCTTCACTATTTTTGCAGATGACACCACTATCTTATGGGCAGACAATAATAAAGGCACATTAACAAGAACAATTTCTAAAGATTTATTAATGATTAAACAGTGGTTTGATGCTAATTTGTTGTCTTTAAACATAGATAAGACTAAATTGTTAAGTTTTTATGTTCAGAGCAGTTCATGATTCAAAACAAAGAATTGGAAGTGAATAATTTTAACAGATTTCTTGAAATTGTTATCGATCATAAACCTTAAAAAAAGTTTTTTGGAGATATGTCAGGAGGTAAAAACTGGCTAGACGATGTTATGCTATTAGAGTGGTTTTAAATGAACTGAGATTGATATCTGCAAAAACGGTCTATTTTTTTGTTGAAAGTTGGAACTTACTTTCATACAAAAATACCTACAGTATGGAATAACATTTTGGAGTTGCATTAGTAAACGGCTTTTTGACTCGATGTTTGTTTTTAAAAAACGAGCCATTAACTATATGTGTCATAAATCTCCACAGGACATGCAGACTCCTATTTAAAGATACTTTCCTTGTGTTGCTTGTTTATTGTTGAGTCTGCTTGCCTAATATACAAAAAATATAAATTGTATCTTCAAAATAATGGCTCCTTAAAACATTATAATATCAGAAAAAAATACAATATTCCAATGCCCATCCCGAAAAGTGAACTAAGAATTCTCTTATTTACTTGAGCATAAAAATTTTTAATCATTTTCCAAATGTCATAAAAGTCTCTAGAAGTTCTCCTCGCTTTAAAAAGTCCTTAACGAAACTTCTTAAAAGCAAGTATTTTTATAGCATTAGAATTTTTTGAAGATAGTTAGGAATAGGCCAATAGTATATAATTAGTTTTTAGTAAAGATGTAAAGGTTAGAATTTGTGATGTTACTCTAAAAAATTTTTAAATCGTCTTGCTTTGAAATTGAAAATACATTTTGTGTTTATACTAGTATGTTGAACCCACTATTGTGTATTGTTTTAAAATTATGTATTAGTAATATGTCGATTAATGTGCCTATTTTATATCATAGAAGTACCATGTCAACAAGTAGGTACCATGTATTTATGAATAAAGTATGTTTTGAATTTTTTGAAGTTCGAAATTGTATTTAAAAGAGAGATAGGTATATAATATTTAATAGGGATGATTCCAACTACTCACTAGAAATTATCTCGTTGAAAAAGTAATTAAAAGGGTTATTCAAAACTGCAAGTGGCCAACATGGCGTCGACAAGAAAAAAAAAAGTTGATTATGACTCTCTAAAGAAGGAACGTCGTATTTAAAAGTTAAAGATGTTAACTTGTAAATGAGAGAAAGTATTTACAACAATGTATAAATGATTTTATTTTATATTTTCAAATAACGCCAGAAAAAAATAAAAAACCATTTTGCCAAATTTCACCTTTTTCCTGAATATTAGGAAGTATTTGGCATTTTTCCAATTTTTAGATTGCATTTATTCAATCATTGCATTTATATTGCGCAACTTTTGCCTAATTAAACCATTTACTGCTCATCCTTACACATCCTGTATAATCGCGATGAGACCCTTCATACTGTTAAACAAAATATTTGTTTTTTTTCTTTCCTTTTTAAATTTTGCGATTTTATTTTTATATTAATTTCAGTTAAAGGTATCTGTTTTTCAATATTTTTGTCCAAAAAAAGTGTAGTTCACAGATCTCACAACCCTACACAGTTAAAAATTTCAAATTTTTTCAAATTTGTTCAATTCAAGTAATTATTTGTTAATAAAATTTAAGTTTTAAGAGATAGCACCTTCCAATACATTACTTGACCACCACATTTATCTAGTTATTTATGCGAGATCACAGCGCATTTAAATATAACAAAGGCAATAACAAAATAAATAAAAGCGCTGTTATCATCATCGCCCTTGTCTTAAAAAAATAACGCTGGCCGGGCGCCCAAAGATTCCCGCGTCGTTAAACTGCAAATGGTCAATATAGCGCCGACAAAGAAAAACAAAACAAGTTGATGATGGCTCTTTAAAGACAGAACGTCGTATTTTAAATTTAAAGGTGTCATCGTATAGGCGAGAAAAAGTGGTCACAATAATTTATTCATTTAACTTTTGTCATATATTTTGAAATAACGCCAGAAAAAAAAATAAAATGATTTTGCCAAATTTTAGTTTTTTGCAAAATTTAGGAAGTATTTAGATTTTATTATAAAAGGACACTATATTGCTTAACTTTTCTCTAATTATACCACCTCTATTGACGTCCTGTATAACCGTGATGCGGGGTCTTTAAACAAAATGTTTTTTTTTGTTACTAGGTATCTTTTTATAGTTTTAAGTATAGTTGTAACAACTGGTAATTGAGAATTTTCCTGTGTCGCTTAAAACTTAAAATGTGGCCTATTTTTTATTTCTATTAACATCCTCACTCACAACCCCTTACTTTACAGATCTCACTACGCTGCACAATTTTTCAGATATTGAATCACATGTCAAAATGGGTTACTTTTTACAAAAAATTGTTGATCAAGAAGTTATATTACCATCGGTATTAAGTCTTATGAATTATTTCAATTATTCTTTATAATATTTACGTGAAACCTACTTATATCTTAAAATTTGTTCCACATATTTTTTGTATATTAGTTTTTAGTTAATTAAGTGCAACGGGCTTTTTATTTAAAAACTTGACCCTCTTGAACACAAAATGGAGAAAACATAATGTTTGTTGGAATTATAACTTGTATTAAACTTTGTTGGTAATTTTGTAAAAATAGCTTTTTATATATATTTTTGTATTAATTTTTGTCTCAAAAACATATTTTGGTAAGTAATTATTTGTTTTTAAAATTTAACTTGACTTAAAGAAATTTCAATATGCCTCCACCCTTAAGTATATCACTTATCACTTGACCACCACATAAATGACACCGTGCTGTATGTTCAAAAAAAATAATAAAAACATAGTTGGCAGCATCATCCCATCTCTTAAAAAAATATCCAACACGGCCGCGTAACCGGAGATTCCAGCGTCGTTGAAAACCTGACTCAAAGAAGCCAAAAGCCAAGTCCACGCAGCTAAAATAAATCGTTTCTAGATTTGACGCTTCGCGGCAGCACCACACGGTGCACGAAACTGAACGGCAATCCGATAGTCGACTGGGGTACACTTTTTAACACAGGATTGCGTATTTTCCCAAATATTGAATCAACGACTAGTGTATGAGTAAATTAATAATAAGCTGTATATTTCTTTAATATTAGTATTACAAGCCTAAGTTGCTTATTCTTCTCAGTAACTTGTTTATTTGTAATTAATTAGGAGTGTTATATAATGTGAAATAATTTTGAAAATTGGTAAATAGACATTATTTATTTATTACCCTTGTTCTTTTAATCACTACTTAATTTACAATTCCATGCCCATTTTTAAAAAGCATGGGTTCATTACATACATGTATATTAAACTTTAGTTAGTATTAAACAGTATTAACAGTCCCACATAACCAAATAAAATAATTCCAAATCATTCAGCTACAACGATTTTAATAATATATTTAGAAAAAAATAAATATATTTAATTAACAACAATTATTATTGGGTAAACATGATCATTCAAAATGTTTAAAAGCACAAGTGATGCAATGCTTTCTGTTTCATGGGCCTCTTCATGTGATGAATACACTCGATACTAATATTGAGATTGAATTGTGTGTTGCCTTCATCAAGCCTTCTACTGTTCTTCAACAATGTGGAAAATCTAAAAAAAAACTGAGTAAAAACATGGACAAGTTGGCTGACAAAAAATGATGAACTGACTTTTGAGATGAAAATATTTACAATGGGGTATATTGTATATTCCTCTCAGAATTTTGCTATCTATTTTATTGGGTGTTATTTCACTAATAAAACTTTTTTTTTCTTTATAAAATTTATGGGGAAACTGAAATTAAAAATATTTTTTTAAATTAACAAAAAATGTTCTTTTAGAAAGATTAATTAATTTTTCTGGTGCTAAAATTTTTTATGTTGCCAATTGAAAATTAAGAATGTTGATTTATAAGGAAACTAAAAAAAAAAGAAAGTAATATTTTTTCAAATAAAAAAATTTACCTCCTTTCAGAAAGATGAATGCATTTTTCTAGTGTTGGAATCCTATGTTGGCCAATAAAAATTGAGAAGTGTAGCTCAAATTTATAGGAAAACTAAAAAAAATAAAAAATTATATATTTTCCAATAAAAAAAAATTTTACCTCCTGTTAGAGAGATAAATGAATTTTTCTAGTGCAAAATTCTATGTTGGCAAATCAAATTTGAGAGGTGCAGCTCAAATTGATGGAGAAACTGTAAGAAAAAATTAAAAATATATATTTTTTAATTTCTAAAAAATGTTACCTACTGTGAGAGAGATGAATGAATTTTTCTAGTGCAAAATTCTATGTTGGCAAATCAAATTTGAGAGGTGCGGCTCAAATTTATGAGGAAACTGTAAGCAAAAAGATTTTTCTGGTGCTGCAATTAGATGTTGCTCATAAAAAACTGAAGAGTAGTTAAAAGCCATGAATGATGTAAGAAAACTAAAAATACAAGAAATAGTGTTTTCAACTTTAACTAAAATGCATTTTTTAACATACTTTTAGTGTAATGAATATTTTTTAACTAATTCCGGGATCATATGTTTTTCATAGAAATCGGTGAGTTTTGGAGTCATATGGTGCCAAAGGTTTTCATCTCTTTTGATAGTCTCGATATGAAGCGGTTGTTCATCATTAATATATACAAGAAAGTAGCACAAATCCTTCTTACAAATATTAAGTTGCCCTTGAACCTAAGGAAAGAAATATATAACAAAAAAATATCTATCTCTATGTTTATATGGAAAAGTATCAATTATTTAGATATGATTTACCTGGTAATAGTACAGATGCGTTTTTTTGAGCCTTATAACTTCTTTCCCTTCCTCAAATATTATCTCCATATATAAAGTCTTATCAGATTTAATTGCTTCAGCCAGTGTTTTCCCCGATTTGTGGACTTTATGCAGACACTTTATTTCGAGTATAGCACCATTGTCAGTCACCGCTATATTAAAGAGAAACTGGTAATTAAATGTGGCCTCTACTAATTTATTAGGTCGACGACCCTGTTGCTTATTACTTTATACTTTTATACTGGCTATTATTTTCATTACGACTAAACGATACTTACCATCAGGGGTAGCTCCAAGATAATTAAAATTTGAGTCAATAAAAATTTCACATTCCTTGACTTTGATTTGGGTCTCATGAGCGAATCTTTCACGAGCCACTGCTTCTTTGACTTGAGTCCTTATATTGGTGGGATACAAAATTCTTCGTACCAATTTGTTTGGAACAGTGGATGGCCTTCTTTTGTATACTTACCTACAAAATTTGAAGCTGTTAGTCTGTCCATGCGGTATTGTTCGTACAATTTATTTCCCCATTGGCCAATTGTTTTCTGCTCAATTTCAAGAGCATCAGCAGGTGTTACCTAACAAAGAAATAATATTTTCAATCATAAACCAAAATACTTAGAGCTAAGCATATCGTACCTTCTTTCAGACATAAACTCTTCTTCTGTGAGAGACCCTTTTATGGCAGCTGGACCATAACCTGAAGCTTCTTTGCATCCCTTTTTGGTTTTTTTCTTTTTTGGCGTCTTGATCTTCATCTGAACTTTACGGACCATGTCATATTCATGACGATTCTTAGTTTGGTTCAGGTACTTCTGGAATTCAGACCCTGGTGATGTTTTTGTTATGGCCGCCCAAGTTGTGCTTTGCCAATCGGCACCTTTATTGTAGTGAAGACCAGACAAATAAGCTCTTGCTTGTAGAGAACCTTTTTGAATTGTGTTTAACCGCTTGCCAGCGTTAAACTTGCAGAGCAACGACATGAACATCTCGGCTCTATTGTTTGTCTCATTTTCAATCAGTTTGTGGCCCTGGCTTACCACAATTTGCTGTAATACATTCGTTATGTGATTGAAAATGCCAGATATTTGCATTTGGGCAATTTTATTACTAACGTCCCCAATGTTTTCACAATAAGAAGGCTGACAGTTATTGTGATCTCCATTATTGAATTCCATTATGATCTACATTATTAGTAGCCACAGCATTACGTCTCTCTTCAGCTCCAGCATCTTCTAAGCTTTTCCAAAGCACCTTCTTCCAATCTTCAGCAAGCTGTTCTTCCAAAGTGTGGTACATTTTGAAAGACAGAGGAGGTATATTCAGTTTACTTAAAAATTCCGTCATTGTTTTATAAGTACTACCTACAGATAATGTTGCCCAAACATAACCATCATTTAGTTGGACACGAACATCTTTATCACCTTATGTCTTTATGTGAATTAATTCTGTAATAGAAAATTTATGTATATATCAATATGTTATATGTATATGACTATTGGTCTTACTCATCATATTCTTCTTGACTCATGAAAGAGAAATCATTCAATAAATGATCATCATGAACAGAATCATTTAATGAAAATTCGTTCGTATTTGCCAATGAAATGCTGCTGGAAATATTTGAATAATCATTCATCATGGTTGGGAACTCGGGTACATCTTCAATCATGGACTCGCTAAAGGAAAAAAAATCATGTCAGTAATATACGTTCCAGTTACATACACTACAACGTCTTCATCATCTTGGGAAAATGACAATGGAACCAACACGTTTGACATTATAGTGGACCTGGGTTCCTCATTAGCAATTCTAAAAAAAACATTCCAAATATGAAATGAATAAACAAAAACCGTCTGATATTATATTTTTACGTATATTTTATATCATAGTCATCTTGAAAAAACATTTTTAGCAATAGCGTCAGTGCTATCGTTGGGTTTTGCGTAGCTATGATCCTGGGCTACACAACTACAAAAAATTAACATTCTTCATTAGTGAAAAGTTGATATCTATGATCATTGATGAACATATGTATTTGTACATAAAAACACATGTAATCATATATTTCTTCTACAAATAACATTCATTCAGACACACGTGTCTAGAGAGGATGAAGGGGTGTCATCCACCCCCAAATATTTTAAAAAATCACAATAATTGGTAATAATTTTGTTACACCTTCAAACTTAGTGTGTAAATAAATCATTATAAAATACACCATTTATCTCAGAGACACAGAGGGATGGCTAACACTCATTCATCCCTGAAAAAACGTGCGTCTCTGAGATATATGATTGGTATTTTCTGAGATCATTTCAGGAGTTTAAAAATGTAAAAAAATACTTAACAATTACTATGATTTTTTTAAATTATTTATTATTTTACGAATATTTATTTGTGCTGCAAAAAATAAAATCTAAAATTCTTTTGTCTATATGTAATTATAGTTTTTCTCGTACCTTTATTTTAGAAATCAATATGAAAAATAGGGGGCAGAAGTTTTGGGCTACTGTAATAATTTGAGTTTCGTTTCTAATTCTGTTTGCCCAAGGACTAGAAGAAGGGCCTGTACCTGGCCAATACCTGCCTCGACTAAAGCTTGGAATTCGTCTTTGGCGGCCTTAAGTTTTGCAGGAGGGAGACGACGAGCACGTTCAGATATAGGAGGACCAGAGGTAATGATATGATGAAATACATCACTGCAAACAGGAGGGCTCAAAGGAGAAGCGCCTGTCAATGCGGAAATTCGGCAAGGACCTCGCAAAAACTAAAGTCGGAACTGAGCTTATTAATAGACTGGTAGGCAGCTGGTCTGTCAATTGCTTTTAAATGGACGGAAGTTCTAGTATCAATAGTACATTTCTTTTTAACATCCACCGTCAAACCATAATGCGAAAGTAAATCTGCACCAATAATGGGATAAGGGACTGCAGCTATAACAAAATTCCAGCGGATAGGACGCCTTAGACCAAGATCAAGTTCCCTAAAAGATTCTCCAAAAGTGTCGATTCGAGTGTCATTCGCAGCAAAAAGTTGTATTCACGAGGGATTTCCCTTAATTTTAGCAATGGCAGGAAGTAGTGAAATGTCAGCACCAGTGTCAATCAGAAATAACTGACCACTAGTACGATCACGAACGTGGAGACGATTAGAAATTCGAACACCTTCTCCGACCATCTCCAACCGGGAAGGTTCACTTAGTTTTTTGGTTTATTGACCCAATCGTCATACTTAGAACACCACTTCCGACAAGAGGTTGGATTAGATCTGGGTATTGAGTATGAGCGCGGCAGAGAGAAGAAGAATCTTCTCTAGAGTTTGACGCTCTACGAGAATTCGAAGACGAGCGTGAACGTGTTTTCTTAAGCTCTTTTTCAAGGTATAATACTTTCCTGTTGAGAGCGGCAATACTATCCATAAGGTGCTTCATTTCTGAAACTGCAGGGACTGAGGTAGCTGATGGCTTAGAGGCAGAAGCAATATAAGGCTCTGAACTAGTAGATGCACATTCGGCAATGCGGTCAGCTGCCTCAGCTAGACGATTAAGGTCTGAGACACCTGCTGAAACGAGAATTGCACGGTGCTCTCCAGGGAGCTGTTCAAGAAAAATTGATCTAATAATATTGTCATCGACCGTGCCGTTGCTAAGACCTCTAAGACGCCTTAGCATCAACGACGGCTTGCCATCAATACCTTGCCCTTTCAACAGTTTACGCAGCTTCATCTCATCCGACTCAGCGTAAGTTGCAATAACACGGGCTTTAATTTGCTCATAGATATTTACAGGTGGCGGATTCATGATTATAATGTCCCTAACACAACCTAAGACTTCCACATCTAATTCTGCAAGAACAGTGTCAGCTTTGGGGGATTCAATAAGAATACGGGCATTTCTCATGGACACTTCAGCCTGAATAAACCAAAGGGCAGGGTCCACTTGCGAGAATGGAGGTAATTTGGGAATTCTATAATGGTCCAAGCGGAATGACTGCACGTTCACACTATTAGCATCAACAGCCTCACCATTACCATTAAAATTTATGCCCGGCATTGCAGCAGGAGCTGCTTCAACCGCAGGCTGATCAGCCTCAACTGTGAGCTGATCTACTTGCGCCTGCAAACGAGCAATTTGCGCTAGAGCAGTTGCCAAAGCTTCATCATCGGCCATTATAAACAAATAATTCTAAAATATACACAAAATTTTAAAAATACCTAAGTTTTAAACGGTTCTAAAAATAAGTTTTAAAGAAAACCTCTATAAAATCCAGCGAAGGCTGTCACAGAAGAACTGCAGGAATGTGGGCGGGACATCAAAGGTCTATCATCTCAGCATCAAAAATAGTTCAATGCTTCCAGGAGATCCAGTACACCAGTCAGCAGGGCAGCAGTAATCCTAGTCCAGGTCCAAAACAGCACATTACCAGGTCAATATCCTTAATGATAGTTGAAAGCAGCAAATGCAGCAGCAGGGCTTTCAAATTCGAGTTATATATGAAAAAATATCAAAATGGTGGAATTAGTCATTTTATGGTGAACACTTTGTGGTTATACTACCACCAATGCATGCGTGTATTACGGGTTGCATACACGATATGCATAATATGGCGGACGGTAGATTCCTGTTTTACCGATGTAGCCGGTATATAATTTGTTCATACCAGACCATAAATTCCAACGGCGGTTGTGAAGTTACTTCAAGAGTTCAAGCTCAAGAGAGCTCTCAAACACGAATAATAATTGAATGGTGGGTTGCGTACCTCGCACATTCGTTAACCTCAATAAAAAGAGACGGATATAACCGAGGACAGAGATAGATATATGATGGAAACGCAGTTCCCTACAAATAACATGTTACTTGCGTCATCTGTCGGAAAATTTTAAAACTTGGAAGTCTAATGTGGTGGCCGACTACGCCCCCATATTAAGTCTTTGGTTCAGGACATTCCATGGATCTGTGTGTCTTAATTTGAACATTATTTCACAGCTGGGCAAATATCTTAGGGCTTTTAGGTCCGTAACAACGGGATCGCCAACGGATCTTCCAGGGCGTATGGATGAATAAAATTTTAAACATTCAAACTTCTTAAAACAGGTGTGATCAATGTATTTTGTTGAATATGGAAAAGGAACCGATCTACCCCTTTGACAATAACCCTCGTAAGCTAGGAGATTTATTTTACGGTCGCGAATTTGACGTTCGATGGCAGAATGCATTGCATCCACCTCCATCTGTGTGTGTCCTTTCAGCAAATATTTCTGGGTTATAATAATATTATTTTGAATTGCTGCATTTAGGAATGCATTGGCCAGTATGGAGTTTCAATTTTGCCCTGTACACCCATCGCTGTAAAAAATCATTTCGTTTGGATTTTTATTTTTTACTTCTTGTTCCTCGAAAAATTCGTTCGCCGTTATCTTCACTTCACTTTCGCTCCAAAGATAGCAGTCTTTGTTTTGTCATTTTCTTTTTCTTGACGCGCTTCTTCTTTTAAAGTCTGGTGCAAGTTATAATCTGCTCTGATAATTTTTTTGTTTTAAATGCTTCACACGAATCACACAAATCTTTTTTTGGTTTATAGAGTGATAGGTTTAGCTCCTCAATTTTTTTAAAAAACAGAGTTGTACTTACTGGTTCCAAATTATGCTCAACACAAAATCGGTTCTATAAAATTTATATAACTCAGCACGTGACCGCCAAAGACGTTCAAGGTATTGTTTTTTTGAAGATGCTCGGCAATAATGACTTTCGAGTTTTGGTAGCATATTTAAAAATTCGCAAATGCCGGCGTTCTTTTCAGTAAATTTAATCTTTCTTACTTCACTTTTTGGATTAACTTTAGGAGATTCAAAATTGACATTCGGATTTTCATCTTTTATGCAATTTAAAACCATTATT
Organism: Anthonomus grandis grandis; assembly: GCF_022605725.1. NCBI lineage: Eukaryota > Metazoa > Arthropoda > Insecta > Coleoptera > Curculionidae > Anthonomus > Anthonomus grandis. Next base: position 1,229,941 of record NC_065551.1, on the reverse strand, counting down.
TCCTTTAACCCCAATGTCCCCCCAAACATTCTTTTGCAAACTTTAACTTTCTTAGTGTCAAATTTTAGAAAGTATTTCATAGAAAAATTTCTTTTGGATACTATTTCTTGTTCTGCCCTTCTTCTTTTGACACCGTGAATTTCGACTAAGGTCTTTACGTGCATCTTTCGTTCCGCCCAATTTAGTTTGTTCTAGAATGTTCTAAATATGAGAATTCGTTCTTCTTCTGTTAATGTGTCACATTGAATAGTAGATTTTTTTTTGCCAAGTGTACACCCACAAGGATTTTGCAAAAATTTTCCTAAAAATAAAAATAAAATAAATGAAAAATCTGTGAGTAATATAATATTGAAAAAGCAAAATTAGTAAATTTAAAATGATAAGAAATTTACCTGGTTTGTTCATTTGGTAGTTCCAAGTATTCCCAATTTTCTTTTTTCCTTGGTATGAATTCCTTTGAACGTTTAGTTTCATTTACGTTACAATTCCAGGTAGCCGGTGTTGATCTTTTTCGCCTAATTTGAGTTTTAAGAACAGTTTCTGGTACTGGTGGCTGCTGGTGTTGCACTTCCATCTGATCGAGTATGGCTTGCTGTTCTTGGTTCATGTCAGTATTGTCAGTATCAGATTCATCCGAACTATCCGAATTATTTTCTTCGGGAACATAAGCTTCATCCGAGTTATCACTATCATCCCTCTCATCTTGGGAATTTGAGTCGAAGGTAGACTAAAGCCCATCTTCAATTTGACTATTTTCAAGTTCCTGGTCACTTAGGCTTTTGGTATAAGACGCTTCATTGTTTAGGCTTTTCACAAAGTCTGATGTGTCTTCAATTGGAATTATAACACCAAGTGGAATTTCAGGTGCTGGCGAGTCGATAGCAGATAAGCGCGCATCTTCGATCTGACTATTTTTAAGTTCTTGTTCACTTAGGTTTACGGCATAAAGCGGTTCGTTGTTTGGGTTTCCCACCAACTCTCGTATGTCTTCAAACTCATCAGGAACTAAAAACCCATTTTCTCCAACTATATACTCGAAAGAATCTATACGAGCTTGCTGCTTTGCCATCATCATAATATTTAATAAATTGAAACCGCACTTAATTAAAAATAATAGTTTTAATTTTAATTTTAAAATTTAATGGAAAACCACGTAAGTACTGCATGTGCCTCTTAAACTAAAAAAAGAAAACCATGTAACTCCAAAGCTAATACAAAAGAGGTATTTTTATAATTACTAATAAACTAACAATGTTTTTGTAAATGTACTTATTCAATGTAATGATCTTACCTTATAAATTCAATGGTTCCACTTAATTTAACGTTCATTTAGCACTTTTTTCTAACTGCAAGAGTAAGCACGTACGTACACTACTGACAGTGCATAACAAACTGGGAGATACGCGTTTTTCCTGCTATATTTTTGACAGTTGGAGTTACCCGCTTCGCTAATTTTCTTTTTTTGGTGGGAATTTAGTTTTGATTGATAAGTGGTTTTCACAATAGGCGGGTTTCGTACTCTTTTGATAGATGGCGATAAAATCTCAATTTCGACAAAAAGTGGAGTTACGCGGTTTTCTTTTTCGGTTTTCATTTGGCCGACGATATTTCATTCATATGTTGCTCTTGTCTACCTATATCTCTGTTTTGATATGTTGCTGTTTTAAAAGTCTCTCTAATAGGGTTGCTATTTTGAATATTGCTCTTTTAAATTGGAGCCCTAAAAAATTTCATAAAAAATAGTATTTTTTTTTTATTAAAGTTGTTTCATAAGTTTTTTTTACAAAAAGAATGTTGGGGTTGGAAAGGATTGGTCTGGAAATTTTACTTTTTTTTAATTTAAAATGATTAATTTTCATCTAAACATTTTTTTTTATGTACCTAACTCGATTTAAAATTAGTGGGGAAAAAAGAGTATGACTCCGGACCAGGCTCTAGGCAGGAAGGAAGGCACAGGAAGCTTTATCAAGTTTATTTTTTTCATTTTTCAAGTTTGCTGACAAAAAAATACTTATTTGGTTTGGTACAGGAGTTGGATTTAGGTATGTATATATTAAGAAAAAAATATTTAAAAAGTTTGTGTTGACAGTCAACTAACAACACGTTTTGGACCGTGCCCCTTTCTTCTTGCCGTAAGTCGGACCCATTTCAACTTAAGCTGCCCCAAAATTGCTTTTATGTTAGATCTGATGTAAGAAAAAACATAAACATTTTGATAAACTCGTCTGAGCATTCAGAACTCTTGCACTATTCAATGATTTCCAACCATTTAGACCACTCGCAATCATAATAACACTTGTAATAACACGATCACAATACTAGACATAAAAATAATAAGATAAATAAAACTGACAGGACATGTATACCGCTTCATTCCACAGAACTTACGGAATATTTTATATATTCCAACTTTTAAAACAGGCCTAAAAAAATGGTTACTGGAACAAGGTAGAACAGCTTGCACAAAGTATATAAACTTATATTAATTTTAAACCTAATTAATAAAAATAATCAAGACAAGTTAGATAATAGTGAATATTAGGATCAATGCGTGAGAATTCGTTCATTGTATTACTGGGGTAAAAAACTACAATAAAATTTTGATATATAGACTTAACGCTAACATAAACATTCATTAAATAAGATAGAATGGGTTAGGATGGGATTATGATAGATTAAAACAGGAAAAATAATCCCTAATATAATGGGGCACTCATTTATTATTAATATAAAGTTTGCTTATTGTTGTATATATTAATGTTATTATTATTTAAGTTATAACTCTAAACCCACGCACAAACCACTGGTTTCAGTGGGGTTTACTTATTATTTATTTCTTTACACGCTTTAGAATTAAGGAAAATAATATAGGTTAAATTGTAATTTGGAAATAAATAAATAAATAAATAAAACATTATTATACATACCCTCCATAGTAACATCCAGAATTTGTACAGGGTCTGCCTCACTTCTTGGTGTCTGAACAGTTTGCGGTTCACACCATTGGATGCTTGATTGAACCTCAGATTGGATGCCATCTGTAGAATACAATGTTTTGTAGAATTTAAATAAAAAAGTAATAAGCTGCACTAGCAGTCGTACCGAATTATTGATAATAAAAAAGTTTTATGAAAGACATAGGTCTGGTTCTGCATACCTTGTAAAGTACATTCTGGAAGATGAAGAGAAGGAATAGTGCCCCGTTTGCTTCCTTCAGGCTCAAATTCTTCAGGTAAAAAATGTCGAAAACAGACCCTGTGGTTTTCATATACTTTAGCGTATGGCAATTTTCTTAACTCGGGGTTTTTAATTAGATCTAACCATCGTCCAGCCAAAAACATTTCCTTTTTGTTGGGAAACCGGTACATGGACCCACTTGTTGTTTCGCACCCTGGAATACAGCATTTTTTGCCGTATCGCTTAACTTCACCGCCACAAAACATGTTTAGTAAACCCTAACAACACCACAAACAACAACAATAAACACGAGAGAAAGGAAAGAAAGTAATACTTGCATAAAAACGAATCGAAAACTGAGAAGACTCAAAAAACTCGAAATCACAAACAAAACAAAACAAAATGGAAGGTTATAGTGCAAAGTGTAAGGCGGGTTGCAGTTTTCGGCAAAATGGCGGAGTCGGTGGCGCCTCTGTAAACCGGTCGCAGAAGTTATTAATGGTTTGTTATCTCCCTTTCACTTAAAACTCTAAAGGGGGATTCTTTGTGGATAAATCGTGCATTTTAAGTTTGCGCAAGCAAGTTGATGTGTATGACGGAGCGTCTATCCCGGCCATTAATGGGAGAAGACTACTGGCGCCAGCGGTTTATTAGTAGGATAATAAATTTTTAAAAATTATAATATGATGAAAAATATTATATTTTTTATTTTAGTTTTTTTTTGTGAAGTGGCACTTTATCTACTACACCTGAATAGCCGCCACTGCTATTCCATCGAAACCACTCTAAAGGGAACCCACCAACCTCCGCCTGGAGCCATCATCGCGACCACGCCAACTAGTGGTCGAGAACTATCGATAGTCCCCATATTCGATAGTTATCGATAGCGTGGTACTTCACATTCGATAACTATCGATAGGTTTCGATAGTAATAAAAACCATAGAGAAAATAATAAAATGTAGGTAAATATAATATAAAATAATAAAAAATAATCAGTTATTATTTTCTCGATGGTAAAAACTAAATAAAAAACAGAATTATCAATAAACATCTGATTTTATTCATAATCAAATGTCAAATTTTTGTGCAGAAAAGTTAGCATGTTCACATTTGTCGGATTCAATCTGGAACGGCGATCACTAACTATTTGCCCTGCAGTACTAAATGTCCTTTCACTTTCCACTGATGTAGCAGGGATACAGAAGTACTGTTTTGCTAGCTCACCCAATGGATGTAGTTCTTGACCTGAAAACTAAAATCTCATTTTATATTATATTTAAGTTAAATCTTAAAATAACTTACCTTCCAAATCGTTAAAAAATCTATATCTTCTGGTGCATTACTTCTTTCCAAATACTGCCTGTTTGTTATTATCACGTCTGTTTGAATGGACTTTACTTACTGTCGACCCTTTTTTTCAAAAACTAAATATTGATGTATTTTTGGCATCATTGGAGTTTCTTTCAACATTTTTATCAGTTAGAACATTTTCATTTTTACTGAGAAAACCATACATTTCTTGCTCTAAAAGTAAAGATGCATTTGCAGCATTTTTCGGGCTTTGAAATGCTTCCTTTTTAAACCTCGAGTCCAAAATGGTGGCAATTTTTATAATTGTACGAGATTCATATGGATACAAACGTTGCTTTGTGGAAATTAAAAGATTGTTGCAAAATGTTTTGCCTTCTTCAGTTGTCAACTCTGACACGCAGCTGGTTAAAAAATGCTGTATGCCAGTGCTTAATGGAACTATGAATGATATAGTTACATATTTATTCCCTGAAATAAAAATAAAAAAAGTTATTAAGGAATATTTAATCTCCTAATTTAATATAAATGACCTATCTGATATTTTTCGAGTGACTTCATTAAAACTGCTCAACATTTTTTCAATCTCCCTTAAAATAGTGATATCGTCTACAGACAAAGGTGCAGGCGCTTTCCTTAATTTTAGTAAGGCTTTTGTGAGACTGTCATTTGTTTTTAAAACTCTCTCAATCATCAGATATGTGCTGTTCCACCTGGTGGGAACTTCTTGAAGTAATTTAAGTGGTTCCAAGCCTACAGCCTTCTGTTCTGCTTTGAATGTATCATTGGCAACATGACTGGTTCTTATAAACGTTACAATATCTTTAACCTTTTTAATTATGGGCCGAAGACAAGGAATGTCTAAGCAATCCTGCACAACTAAGTTGAAAGTGTGCGCAAAACATGGCAAATGGGGTTTCTTTAATAATTCACGTCTTTTTCATGTTGGCGACATTGTCGGTAACAATACACACAATTTTTTTTATCAATATTCCACTCTTTAAAAATATCTTTCAATGTATCCGATAAGTTTTTAGCAGTATGATTTATACCATTGAGTAGAGGCTGTGTTGATAAAACGGCTGATTTTAATTCAAAGTCACATATATAATGACAAGTAACTGTCAAATAAGACTCCATGTTCACTGAAGTCCAAGAGTCTGAAGTGATTGATACATATTCTGCAGTATCAAGTATATTTTTAAGTTTTTCATACGCTCTTACATATTCTTGCTTAAGTAATTTTTCACTCAAAGTATATGTACTAGGTAGGTGTATCTTATGGACGTATTATTGGATCCAATAGAAGAACTTGATATGCTTCCAGTGTTGCTCGAAGAACTTTCAGCAGTTGACAGGCCATCAGACTCACCTGTCAAGTCAATATCTGAACTTCTACTTAATATAGGATGAAAACATTTTAAATGATCCAATAAGTTACTTGTATTGCCACTAGTCTTATATTCATTTCCACAAGCTTGCAAAGTGTAAGCTTTTTGTCTGCAGACTTTTTGAAATACTTCCAAACAAATGAAACTTTGTAAACTACAGTTGTTAAAATTTAACTTTTATATTCGTAGCTCATAAAGTACACCAAACTCTAAACCAATGGCACTCTAATAAATTACAGAAAGAAAAGCACAAAAACAGGCAGAAGACCAGAGAGCAAGAACATGATTTAATGTAAAATAATAAACATAAATAATTGTCTTTTTTTAATTTATTTATTTTCGTTTTTATTTTCTCACTTTCTTCTTCTTCTTTTTCTTCTACTTTTCCAAATCGACAATAGAGTTGAGGGTTATGGTCTGAGCAGCGACACTTTTAAATGTTTTAAGCCCAGTTCACTGATTCGTGAATTCGCGATTAGCCAGCTTATGAACTGGGCTTTACCTTTTGGATGGCAAAGCCTTAAGATTTTAAATTTGTGCGTGAAAGAGTTTTTAAGTGTTTGGCTATTTTTACCAAACGACACGACAAACAAAACTATCGATAGTAGTCGATATTTAAAACTATCGATAGTATCGATAGTGATATCGATAGTTCTCGACCACTAAGGCCGACAGTACAAGTCTGCCTGCGGTGTCCACGAGTACTGGTACTGGCAACACCCACTCAAAGACAAGGCCTTGGTGCATGGAGCGTGACGTCATCGATGTGGTTCACCGATTTTTAAAAGCCAAAGGATTTCATATGCTAATATCTCAATATTTGGCTTATTTTAAAAAATGCTAGAAATAGAATAGAGTTCAGGAAATATTCAAAGGTATGTTTTAGTTCTGGTTGAATGTCAGGTTAAATATTATGGTGTAATATTAAATGCAGACTCCTAATTCCTCTACATCTGCGCCAAAATTCAACATATATATTTAGGTATTTATAATATTTTTTTTATACCATCAAGTAGTAAAAAATGTTATTATATACACATAAATACATATATTGAACTATTCCACACCTTGTCATAATTAAGAAAATTTAAAAAAACCTGTCATAATCAGGAATGTCATATTAATTAGAATCATTTAAAGTAAACCAATTGGATAAAGAACTAAATTAATTACCTAGGACCTACATAGTCTTTAGATTAAAATATATATTTTATGTTTTTTTCTAAGTAAAAAAAGTAAGAGTAAAAACAGCGGGGAAAGCTCTCTTTTTTATTTTTCTAATTTTTTTCTTTATTTTTTCGAAAATCATACAAACATTACATTTGCTTATACTCTAATCTGACATATTTTTGTATTTGCTTTGTTTGTTACATATTTTTGTGAATTTGTATTTCTATATCTTATCTTATATATATTTTTACATTCTTTGTTTTTCTCTTTTTTTTTAATTTTGTCTGAATCTTATGTATTTACTGCACCTCAGTTTCTGAGTCATTGATTATGTAATCAGCCCCTTCGTTTAGTTTATCTATATGATTCTTGTTTCTTTTTTTTGTCTCCCCCCTTAATTTACTTCTATTTAAAATCCTCACATTTTACTTCTATCAGTTGTCTTATTTCATGTCTATTTGTTTCTGTACATTCCCGCATTATATGTTCGTTTGTGTCCTGTCCTTGTCCGCATACGCATTGTCCGTCTGTGTGTTTTAGATTGAATCTTTGAAGATAATGTTCAAAGGTACCGTGTCCTGTCGCCAATTGTACCGCTTTGTGTGTGAGCTGGAGTAGTTCATCACCCACATGCTCACACATTCTAAATGTTGTTCGCCCTTTGTCGACATTCTCCCAGTAACCTTGATATTTTTCTTTTATTGTTTCATTTCTTGTCTGCCGTCTTTTTGTCTTATCCTGGTAAACGTACTCATCCAAATCCCAAGTTACCCCTTGTGTCCTTGCACTTCTCTTTGCCTGATTATGCTCTTGTTTTATATGTGTTATTTCGACTTTTCTATTTTATTTCTATGTCAATATCCTTTTCTCTTAATTTTTCTATGTCTTTTCTTATGTGTCCGTCCAATCTTGTTTTTATCTTTTTGCCATCCCAGTTTTCTATAATATATTTGTAGTCTGTATTTATAATAACTTTTGAGTAATGGTTACTGTCTAATACTACTTTTATTGCTTTTCAGATTGCTATTTTTTCTATTTGTATTGAGTTGAAACATCTACATACTACATACATATGGACCGCTGTATTTTGATTTATGTAATTCATTTTGTCTAGGTAACTTGGGTGAAGTTTATCTATTGTCCCAATCTTAGATTTTTCTATACCCTCTTTGCCTGTTTCATACGAATTAAACCTTTCCTTTGCCTCTATCCATGCTGGTGCTACTCCAGCTAATACTTGTAGAGCAGCGTTCGATGTCGTTCTGTATGCACCTGTACAGACTATTAGTAGTGGTCTTAATGCAGCTTTAAGTGTCTTCTTGCAAAGACACTCTCCGCTTTTTTTCCCCATATTTCCGATGCATACAGTATAGCTGGTAGTATTGCTTTATGTATTATTTCTTTTATAATTTTTTTTTATTCCCGTACTTTCTCGTGATTTGCCACATTATTCTCATCGATACTTTTTGTGTTTTTGTTCATATATTTTTTATGTGTTCTATGTAATTTTGTTTTTTTTTCTATTGTTAACCCTAAGTATTTTAAGCTTTCTTTCTGCTCTATGTTTGCGCCATCTATCTTTATTACTAGTGGTCTTATGTTTCCTCCTTTGGGTAACAACATTATTTCAGTTTTTCTGTTGTTGTACTTTACTTTCGATTGTTGCTCCCATTTCTTGCACGCTTTCCATATTATTTTCCACTTTCTTTCTATCTCTTTTGCTGATTAACCAGGAATAAGTAATAGTGGATCGTCTGCGTATGCTTGTGCGTATACTAATTCGTCTTCCCAGTTTTTGTCTATTATATGCTGTTATTCGTATTGTCTGTTCCAGTCTTTTCGTGCTTCATACATATTTCTGAACCAACCCTGCATCACTAGTAGCCATAGGGTTGGTCCCAGACTAGATCCTTGCGGGCATCCTCTCTCTGTCTGTCTTGTCCCGGCTTTATCTTTCTGTCCGTCATAATGCTTTCGCATGCTCTCCTTAGTGACCCGCAGATCTCAGCCCTTCCCAATTCCATGCTCAGAAAAGACTCCCAAGTGCTATTGAAAGCGTTGCTGAGATCCAGGGCCATCACCAAGTGATGCCTACTTGACTTTCTATTTAGTTTTTGTGTTAGTTTATACAGTGCGTCTATAGACCCTCGTCTTTCATCTAACTTGTTATATTTTTCTAAATGTGTTTGCAGTTTTTTGTTTATTATTTTATCAAGTATTTTTCCTAGTGTGGGTAACAAGCTTATTGGTCTTGCTCCGCCGTCATTTTTTGGAAGCCAGTGTTTGCCTTTTTTTAGCATTGGGGCAAAACGCCCATATCTAGGCACTTGTTATCTATTTCTATCAGCTTGTCTATTATTTGTGTCCATATTTCTTTTATAGCTTCATTAGGGATTTTATCTTCCGCTGTTGCTTTATTGTTTTTTAATTCACTGATTATGACTTCAATTTCCTTTTTGCCAATTTTCGGCTCTTTTCTTTCTTTATATTGTCTGTTTTTATTTCTTATCTGATTCATTTCAGCCGAATCATTTTCTATGTCATCTTTGGGGAAAGAAACATCTTTCTTTATTAAATAATCATTTTGATCTTTTTCTGGTTTGGTGTCCCGTCTTCCCTTTGTATGTTAATGTTTGGCGGTCTGGCTGTTCTTCTCAAGAATCTCCATAGCAACTTTTCCCAGGGGTCTGTTTCTGTTATATTTCCGATTATATCTTCTATCGATCTTAGTTTTGCTATTTTTATTCGTTTTTTGTAACGGTCTCTATCCTTTTTACATTTTTCTATGTTTTGTTCATTTCTGATTCTTTGCATAATCAGTCTTTGTCTTATTTGCTTTCTTTTTGTTTCTAATTCCGCGTTTTGTTTCCTAATGTCTACATGCGTGGCTACATATATCTTGGAGTCTTTTTTTATTTGTTTCTAATTCGGTTGTGTTGTTCATTACCCAGGTATATTTCTCAGTTCCAGGTTCAATTCTCTTTTTATCGGATTCTAGTTAGTGTGTACAAAGTCTAGTTCTTGTCTTTGCCGCCTTGTGTTATAATCTGTTTTAACCTTAAATTAGATGTACGCGTGCCCACTCAGAGTTTCCCCTTGTGACACTCGACAGTTCTCTATATTTACGTTCTTTGCCATGGTCAGATCTATGAAGCTGTTTCCTCTTGAGTTCTTAAAAGTTGGCCCTTCCCTTTTATTGTTAGCTATATTGTATTGTCGTTCGGCTACCCAATCTACTATTTTTGTTCTTCTCTCGCCTGTTATTGTCCCTCCACAAGCTTCATTATGAGTGTTAAGATCCCCTCCAATTACGTGTTGTCCTTTTTATGTCTTTTATTCGTTTGTCTATTTCGTCTAGTCTTTTGTTTTCTCTGTATCCCGGTTCATCAAAAATTAAAGAGAAAAACATGTGTGTATTTTGTTTCGTTTTTATTTGTATAGTATGAAAGTTGTTTGTTCATAAATCTTTTCTAGTTGTCGCTGTTATAGTTTTGTCCACCCATATTTCTACCTTGTCTTTTATGTCTAGTTTATGTCTTGAATATCCTGTTATGTGTCCTTTATGGTATGGTTCCTGTAATAGCACAATTCCCGGTTCTTCTGTTCTAATTTTGTTTTCCAAAAGTGTCATCGCTTCTCTGCCCTTGTCCACGTTGAATTGCACTATTACTAGAGCCATTTTTACTCCATGTTCTTGTCTCTCTTCATCTGTTTGTCCGTAGTCTATGTTTCGTCTTATTACTTCTTTTTGTTCTTTGTATGCTGGGCATCCTTTCTCTCTTGTCGTATGTCTTCGTAAGTCCCTGTGTACCCCGGCCAACTTGCTGCTTTTGCAGTCAAAAAGATTTCTGCAGCTTATAGGTTCGTGACCAGGTTTCCCACATTTATAATATATGTTTTCTGCTTTTGTGCAGTACTTTATGGTGTGTCCTAATTCTTGACATTTGTAACACAAGGCCTCACTTATGTCTTCTTTTACGTAATGTCGTCGGTAGTCCATCATTAATTGTCCGCGTCTAGGTACGTATTTCGCTGTGTCTGAGTCTATTTCAATTATTATGTTTTCTTTGTATTGATTCATGCAGGGTTTTCTAGCCACCACTTTCCACTCCTTTATTTTATCCGGGTAGAGATTATTTAGTAATTCGTTGTCTTCTTAAAGTAGGTACTTATATTATTTCGTCATCTGTGTATCCTCTCTTTTCTACCCCTGTTATTTTTATTTTTGGTCTCTTTGTTCTTTTCTGTTCTGGTATGTAATTCTTTCCTGTTAGTTCTTTCGCTATTTGTTCGTGTATATCTTGTGTCATTATTATTTTTATTCTTCCCTCTCTAAGGATTCTTACATCTATAATACCTCTCTTGTATTGCCTAAAATCTTGTTTAAATTTCTTTAAAGTTTATTTCCCGTCTTTTTGTCCCTCAATTTGTGTAATTATTGTCTTTGTCTCGGTTGTAATTTTTCTTTTTGTTGGGCTTTTCCATTTATCGGGCTCTTTTTGTGCTTGTTTGTTTCTGCTTATTATTTTTGCATAGGTCTTTTTTGACGTTGTACCTTCTTCATAGTTGTTATTACCTTTATTATTTTTTTTTTCTTGAGACTCCCACTCACTGTCTTTGTCGCTGTCTATTTGGTTTTGTGGTCTTGGTTTTGTTTGTGATTGTGTGTATGTTTGTGAGATGATCTCTTTTTGTTTATTATTTATTTTTGTATTTTTTGTAAAGGATGTAGATGGCGCTGGTTTTTCTTCTGCATTTTTATTTGTTAAGCTTCTCTGTTGCTTACCTACGTCCGAGTCTTTCCTTTTTTTATAGTCGTTTTTTTTGTATTTTTTACTAATTGTGAGATATCTTTTTGTAGTTGTTTTATGATTTGGTTTTGTTCGTTAGTTTGTTTCTCAATTTTTTGTAGTTAACGGTTCTCACCTGGTTTTACCGATAAGCGAATCAAAATGTCTGTTCTCTCTGTGGCTCTCCAGATGTCTTCGGACCGTGGTCTGATCTTTATTATTGAAGGCCAGCTTGGTTCCGGAGTATCTGGATGTCGCCTTAAGAATTTGGTTTTTATTCTCGATGGCTAAATTCACCATTTCAATGACCCCTCCCCCGTCTAAGTTATCTATATCTATCGATCTAGAGTCTACGTCCGTGCTTATTATTACATCTGATTCCGTGTTTGCCGCATAATGGTCCTCTTCGTCCTCTTCCTCTGTTTCCTCTCGTCTTCCTAATGTTTCGTCTTGGTATCCGTTTTCCGTGTCATTGTTTCGTCTGTCTCTGTGTTTTGGTGTTTCTTGTCTTTCTGGTGTTCGAAATACCTCTCCTTCAGTATCGGTTGTTTGTTCAGCGTCTGTCTCGTACTTTCTTTGGGCCCTGTTTATTAGTAACTGTTGGTAGTTAGCTTTTCTCTGCGGGATCTTGTTATTTTTGCCCTTCTGGCAAAAGGACTGAAACTGGAGTCGTCCTCCTATCTCCTCCTTTTTCTTTCAGTTTGCTTTAGTTCATCACTTTCAGTATCTTCATTTATCTTGAGGTAGCTGGCTGACGGTCGGTGGTGGCCCTCTTGCTCACCAACCTTTCCGATCGGCACTGAGGTGTCCGAGGTGTCCGAACTCTGTGCAGTAGTATTAGATTTCAAATTTTGTTCCATCGTGAGAGATTTGTTTTCCCTTTTTGAACCAAAAAGTTGTAAAAACGCTCCTTTTTCGTTGCTGGGGTCAGTATATTGTTAGTCTGATATTTTGTTTTTATTTCCCGGGTTAGCTTCTTTTTCATTTTGTTACTTTGTGGTTATGTCTGTTATTATTATTATTATTTTTACAGCCAGTTAAGGCTCGCACTCCCTCTAAGGGGGGGATCATTTACTTATCCCAGATACCTCCGATATTAAAAGGATTAAGCTCTGTGGTCTGTGGAAGCCTTTTCGGTGCCCTTAAGTGACCTGAAATGTAGAGTTATCTCCTAGGAATTTTCTGGTGCTGCGAGCAGTTGCCAGTAGTACTGCCTTTTGCATGTGCTTATATAGATGTTCGCCAGTTCCTAGTTGTTTAAGGTATTCCAGTAGACTCTTTGGTATTACACCCGTTGTCGATATAACAATTGGGATGGTCTGAACATTATCCATTCTCCATTGTTTTCCGATTTGAATTTCTAGATCTCTGTATTTGGCGATTTTCTCAGTGTGTTTCTCTTGCAGATTATTGTTGTTCGGTATGGTTACGTCAATTAGAGTTGTTTTCCTGGAAATTTTATCTATTAAAATAAGATCTGGTCTATTATGCCTTACATGTTGATCGGTAAGTACACTGCGGTCCCAATATAACTTATATCGGTCATTTTCCACTACGGGTTCTGGAGTATATTTATAATACGGAACCTTCTCTGTTGTAATAAGTTCCAACTTCATTGCCAGCTCTTGATGTAAAATTTTCCCAGCTGAGTCTGCCGTTCTTTGTATTCTGTCGCTGCAAAGGCCTGACATCCTCCTGTTACGTATTGGATTGTCTCTGATGTTTGGCATCCATACCGGCATTTGTCGTTTTGTACGGACGGATCTCTGACGATGTGCTTGAGATAATTTTTTGTTGGTATAACCTGATCTTGGATGGCGAGTAGAAAGCCCTCGGTTTCTGGAAACATCTTGCCTGATACCAACCAATAGTTCGACGAAGCAGTGTCGACATGATTTTGGCTGATCTCATTAGGATGGCGCCCATGAAGGGGCTTCTCCATCCAGATGAGGAGTTTTTCCTGGTCCGTATGATGGTAGCTGCGCGCTTCCTCGCTCTTAAGTTGTAGAGGAGTGGAATCGTCTATTTGATTTATTGCGCCATGCAGCGTGGAATTTTCTCCTTGCCTGTAAAAATAGGATCTTAAGTTAGTGATTTGTTTTTCAAGTTGTTTACCCAGATCTATTAATCCTCTTCCTCCAAGGTGGCGGGAAAGCATTGTTCTTTCAGTGACACTTCAAGGGTGGTGGTTGTGCGTTTTAGTAAATAGGATCCTCACTTTTCTTTGTAGCCTTTCTATGTCCGTCCTACTCCAATTAATTACTCCAAAAGAATAACTAAGAGCTGAACATGCGTAGGAGTTAAGTGCTTTAAACATATTTTTGCTGTTGAGATTGGTTCTCAAAACTTGTGTAAAGGATCAATAACCTTCAAAATATTTTATAAGCAAATTATATTATATTCTAGTTATAGGAAATGGTGCAATCTAAATAATATCTGGTATTGTTACCATGGGTACATTAACCTTAAATAGCTAAGTAAGCATTAGGTATTATTCCATATATTATAATATACCAGTCCAATGACATTATGTATTTTGCTGAATAATTAATTAGGGTGATTAAGTGAATTAAACAATATATGTAATATAATTGGGTATTAATAAAATGTGATTGATAGCAGCAACAAGGGACGTCTTATTTTACATGGCGATCCTGCCAGACAAAAAAAAAATTGAACTTTTAGTTAAAAAAGTAACGTTTATGTTTTAAATAGTAAGTGCCTAAAAAGTGAAAAACCGAAAATCAGCAAGGTAAAATGGGCACTTCACAGTCAACGGATCAAAAAGTGGAAGAAAATGGAGTAGTTAATTCTAACTTCATAGTCCAAGAGGCAGAATATAATATCACAAAGGATGTTAAGGTTGTGTTATACCTTATCCTGTGCATATTGGTAGCCGTGTTTGCTTCGAAGATATACAAGACGTGCAGAAGAAACATGAAAAAACAACTCCGAAGAGATTTAGCCGCTTCAGTAGCGAGCGTTGCTGCTGTTTAGAAAAGATACAGTTGTGTCCTATAGTATTTTCGGCAGTGTTTGCAGTGTTAGTCCCAGTAAAAGTAAACAATAAGGTGTGTTAAAGGTGTTAAAAGTGCTGTGAAATGTCAAAAGGGTTCAGTAAAGAAATGTTCACTAGAAATAAGTACGTAAGTTTATATTTAGATCTATCTTATGTTCTTTAGTTGTTAGTTTAATAATTTTAGGAATTTGTCATTATATTTTATTTAAATATTTGAGTTAGTCTTTAAATGGAATCTGACTATCAAGTAGTCCTAAAACTTTGGCCATTATTAACGTTAAATGCTACACGAAGATTTAAATTTACAGTTAGCAGCAATTAAGGCTGACGTAATTAAAGAATCAAAAAGGGTTTTAAAGAAAAATATTCCTAGTAGTGAAATAGTTCGAGTTGAAGTCAGGGATCAACTTATAATACTATATAATCAATTTACAAGCATAGTCAGGGAGTCATGGGAGTCTTTGGATCTTTTGGAGAAAAATATTTGTAGACAACATTTTAATTATATTAGGGATAAAATAATAAAATCTTTTCTAGCATTAAAACTGAGGATTATAATACCACAGTCAATTTTTTAAAAAATAAATATTAACGTCTTAGACAGTGAAGACGAAAGCGACTACGACGAGGAAACTGAGACTAATATTTTAACAATGGTGACTGCAACAGATTTCTTTAATCTTGCAAGTAAATTAGTTCCCACTCAATTTGATGGAACATTTGAAAATTTTCAATCATTTTTAGATTGTTTAGAACTGCTTAAAGCAAATTCAGCAGGTCACGAAAATAATGCTTTAGCTTTCATTAAAACTCGTTTAACTGGGAAAGCTCGTAGCTTAATAACAAACGAACAATCAATTGACCAAATTATAGATAAACTTAAAAATAATATTAAGGGTGAAAGTTCTCGATTATTAACAGCTAAACTTTTAAATTACAAACAAAATCACAAGGATGCAACTTCGTACGCAGTCGAAATTGAATCTTTGGCAGACAAATTGCAAAAATCTTTTATTTCAGAAGGCGTTCCAGCACAAGTTGCACAAAATTACACCGTAGAAACTACGGTAAAATCTCTCACTCAAAATGCAAGTAACGAAAAAACACGTTTAATTATGCAAGCCGGCACTTTTAGAACAATAAATGATTGTTTGACTAAATTTATGAATGTTAGCTCTGACCCTAACCAATCTAACGTATTTCGTTTGCATCAAACTAATCGTCGAAACTATCGTGGTAGAGGTGGTCAAAATGGATATAGAAACAGCGACCATCAACAAGTCTTTAATAATAATCGCGGAAGATTTAATTTCAGGGGTTCTCGAAGAGGGCGTGGTAACTATAACTATAACTGTAACTATGACAATAATTACCGACAAAATTTTAATAATAACCAGCAAAACTATTATAATAACAATAGATCTTCAATAAGATATACTAGCGCAGAAATTCCGGAAAACCAATCGAGCCCCCAACCGGTTCGATTGGGGGAAATGGAAAATTAACTAATATATTTCATCTAGATCTTACACTTTCAAATTTCGTATTACTTGATATAGATATGACTAAATCTAAAAATGTACTGCTAGTCGATACAGGGGCTGATATTTCCATTTTTAAACGCGCAAAAGTTGATAATAATCAGATTATTAACATAGCTAATAGCAGCAAAATTAAGGGCGTAACAGACGGGTTAACTAAGTCATTGGGTGATACGGAAACTGTAATTTGGCTCGAAGATCAAGGGTTACCTCATAATTTTCATATAGTAGATTCCGATTTTCCTATTCCAGGGGATGGTATTCTCGGACGTGATTTTTTAGCTAAATATCAGGCAGTTATTGACTATTCAAATTGGACCCTAAGTATGCAGATTCGGGGCTTCAAATATGTAGTTCCTATATTTAGTGGTCCAGAGAAAAATACAGTTCACATTTCCCCTCGGTGCGATGTCATAAGACAAGTCGATAGCCTAAAAAACCTATCACAGGATTCAGTAGTTTCAAATAAAGAGTTACACCCAGGTGTTTTTGTTGCTCGATCTATTATTAATGGGAAAAATCCCCTTGTAAGAATAATTAATACGACATCTGAAAGCGTAGATATAGACCTTTCTAAATTAGAAGTCACTGACCTTAGTCATTTTAATGTATATAAGATTGACATAGAACCCAAAAATCGTGAAATCCAATTAGTAAACGAACTTAATCAAAATAATATACCGCAATTTGTAAAGCAAGATGTTTTAAATTTATGTAAAGAATTTTCCGATATTTTTGCTTTAAAAACTGACAAATTATCTGTTAACAATTTTTACACTCAACAATTAAAATTAAGTGACCCTAAACCAGTGTATATTAAAAACTATAGAACACCCCGAGTTTTAAAAGATGAAATTAATCGACAAGTCGAAAAAATGCTTGATCATAACATAATAGAACCATCAACTTCAAATTATAATAGTCCGGTACTATTAGTTCCTAAAAAATCCATAAATGGACAGAAAACTTGGAGATTATGTATTGATTTTCGAGCAGTGAATAAATCGCTTATTGCAGATAAATATCCGATTAGTCGAATGGATGATATTTTAGATCAATTAGGTAGGGCTAAGTGGTTTTCAGTAGTCGACCTCATGTCAGGTTTTCATCAAATACCTCTTGACGAATCTTCTCGTGATATAACCTCATTTAGTGTCGAGAAAGGGTCTTTTAGATTTACTAGATTACCTTTTGGGTTATCAGTCAGCCCTAATAGTTTTCAACGAATGATGTCCTTTGCATTTTCGGGTATCACACCGGAGAAAGCATTTCTCTATATAGATGATTTAATCGTTATAGGTTGTTCAGAACAACATCATTTAGGAAATTTAAAAAATGTTTTTGAAACATGTAGAAAATTTAACTTGAAACTAAATCCACAAAAATGTGATTTTTTTAGAAAAGAAGTTACCTTTCTAGGTCATAAAATTACAGACAAAGGCATTTTACCAGATGAATCTAAATATAATACCATAAAAAACTATCCCATTCCGAAATCTGGTGATGAAGTAAAACGATTTGTAGCATTTTGCAATTACTACCGCAGATTTATACCAAATTTTGCTGAAATTACACATCCTCTAAATAAATTAACAAGGAAAAATACCGAATTTGTGTGGTCAATGGATTGTCAAAATTCTTTTTCTTTACTAAAAAATGTCTTAATAAGTCCCCAAATTTTACAGTATCCCGATTTTAGTAAACAATTTATTCTTACGACTGACGCATCAAATATCGCGTGTGGAGCAGTTCTCTCGCAAAACAGTAATGGTAATGACCTACCTATTGCATATGCTTCTCGTACGTTTACTAAAGGAGAATCACACAAACCAACTATCTTAAAGGAATTAACGGCAATCCATTGGGCAATTAAATATTTTCGTTGTTATTTATATGGACAAAAATTTTTAGTTAAATCGGATCATCGACCCTTGGTTTATTTGTTCTCAATGAAAGATCCTTCTTCTAAACTCACCAGAATGCGTTTAGATTTAGAGGAGTTTGACTTTGAGATAGAATATATTAAGGGTAGTGAAAATGTTGCTGCTGACGCGTTGTCAAGAATTGACTTTGAAAATGTAAAGAGTATTACAGAAACAAGCTCACAAATTTTTGTTTTAACTAGGTCACGAACAAAACAACTAGTTAGTGACGCAGCAAAAAATCCAACTAAAATCCCAAATTCAATAACAGAACCTAAAATTTACGAGACATTAAATAATTATGATATATTAAAAATGCCCTTATTAAAATTCGAGCTCGAACGCAATTATGTAAAAATATTAGTCTATTTCAGAAATAAAATAAATGTAAATGTTAATATGCCTGTCATTAATGATGATTTTGCGTTAGCGCAATTATTGTCTAAGCTTGAAAAAATAGCTGATGACTGCAATTTTAAAAATATGAGACTAAGTATAAGTGATAAAATTTTTACGAGGTGCACCGTAAATAATTTTAAATATAAAGGGCAAGAAATATTAGAAAAATTAAAAATTGTACTATTTTCTCCCCCAAAGGAAATAAACGATAAAAAAGAACAGCTTAAACTTATTGAAAGATTTCATAATGACCCTTTACTAGGAGGTCATTGTGGACAAAAAAGAGTCTTAAAGAAGTTAAAATCATTTTATCGTTGGAAAAATATGTCTCGCGATGTCGCTCATTATGTTAAGAAATGTCATAAGTGTCAAGTTAATAAGCCTGGTTATAAACACATTGAACCATTAACATTGACACCTACACCCCAAAAAGCTTTCGATATTGTTTGCATTGACACAATTGGTCCTTTTCAAAAATCAAATCAGGGTAATTCTTATGCTGTTACGATCCAGTGTGAACTAACAAAATATGTCGTGATAATTCCAATCCCCAATAAAGAAGCGTCAACAGTGGCTAAGGCTATTTTTGAGAATTTTATCCTTATATACGGTTCCATGAAAGAAGTCAGAACGGACATGGGAACTGAATATAAGAATGAACTTTTTAAAAACCTTACAAATTTAATAAAAATTACCCATAAAACGTCTACTCCTTATCATAGCCAAACAATAGGTGGTTGCGAACGTAATCACCGGGTTCTTAATGAGTTTATGCGAATGTATGTAAACGAAACGCGTTTAGATTGGGATATATGGACTAAATATTTTGCATTCTGCTATAATACAACACCAAGCGCATATCATAATTATACCCCATATGAATTAATTTTTGCTAAACAAGCGGACCTTCCAGAATTTCTCAATGGTCAGGTAGATCCATTATATAATTTAGATGCGTATGATAAAGAAATACGTTTCAGATTACAAGCGGCTCATAAGAGAGCTAGGGAATTTCTTGACAAAGCAAAATGTAATCGTAAAGCATATGTTGACCTGAATTCAACTCAATTGTTACTTAAACCAGGAGATTTAGTACTAATCACGAATGAAGATCGTCATAAACTAGATCCTTGGTATGATGGCCCTTCGACCATCATAGCTGTACAAGGTCCAAATTGTGTTATAAAGGATAATAAAGGCAAAGAGTCTATAATTCATAAAAATAGGCTTAAGAAATATGTAAACCAAATGTAAAATATAATTTCATTGTAATAATTTTAAGATTAGATTTAAGTTATTGAGCATAAGCAGTGAAAAAAAAGTGAAACAAGTATAAAAGCAAACACAGTGTATTTTGGCATTTTTCTACAAAAGTGATTTGTGCGCGGAAATAGTTCAAATGCGAAAAGCTTTAAAATAATTTTGAAAGGCAGTATAGTTAAACAATAATAATTATTATTAACATGTATAGCATTAATTATTTTAAATAATATAATATTGTAAAATATAAACTGGTATCTAGGTAGCTATTAGGGTAAGCAATTTTATGTTTTTTTTTTAAATTTTATTTTGTTTATATAGAGTACAGGTATACACTTTTGTCTTTAGATAATGCCCTTCACAAGTGGCCATAGTGAAGGTCATTCTCTAGGAAAGGGAGGTGTAAAGGATCAATAACATTCAAAATATTTTATAAGCAAATTATATTATATTCTAGTTATAGGAAATGGTGCAATCTAAATAATATCTGGTATTGTTACCATGGGTACATTAACCTTAAATAGCTAAGTAAGCATTAGGTATTATTCCATATATTATAATATACCAGTCCAATGACATTATGTATTTTGCTGAATAATTAATTAGGAAGTGAATTAAACAATATATGTAATATAATTGGGTATTAATAAAATGTGATTGATAGCAGCAACAAGGGACGTCTTATTTTACACTTGTCTGACCCTTTTCACAAACTCGTTAGTCAGTTCGCATTTCATTGTTTGTTGTTCAATCGTTTGTGATTGTTTCATCCCCAAGTATTTGTAAATTTCGTGTTCGCCCATGGCCTCGATGGTCTGGAAATTCTGCATCTGATATTCTCCTGGCTGAATTTTTCCTCGGATTATATTGAGAGTACGGCATTTATCTAGTCCAAATTGCATGCCGATGTCGTTGGAAAACTCTTCTACTATATGCAGCATTTGGTTTAGCTGGTTCCTAGTTGCAGCCATTATTTTTAAATCATCCATATACAGTAAGTGATTTAACTTTGCAATCTCGGTGTTGTTATCTCGGATGCTAAACCCGTAGTTGGTAGAGTTAAGACGGTTCGAAAGAGGGTTCATAGCAAGGCAGAACCATAATGGGCTCAGTGAGTCCCCTTGGAAGATTCCTGTTCGAATTGGAATGTTGTTTGTACTTACTGCGATATTATTTTATTACTTACTTACTTTATTATTATTATTATTATTATTATTATTTTAGTTATTATCTTTTATTAGATTGATATAATGAAAACCAGTTAATAGAGACAGTGAGATTGAGAAGTTAAGTTTGTTAAATGACAATGATTGTTAATGATATGTTACAACGATTGAGTAAAAACATTTAATGCAATGGTTAACAGTAAGCGAAGAAAGAGAGAGTAAGCTAATGTATGATTTAGTTTTTATTGTGGAAATAGAAAGGTGAGGGTTTTGAGGTGAGTGCGCAGTGTTTAATATTGCTAATCTAATAATGATAATTTATACAATTACCAAATTCGGTACGAAGAGACCGGTTTGTGTTCGCAGTACTGGCTCTTTAAACACTTTTAATTTGGGAATACGTTCTGCTTTACGGGTAATTAAATTTAGAATAGTGGAAGTCGTGGGAGCAACGACATTTTTGAATAATGTGGTCAGCTGTTTCGGTGTTCGGACAACCAGCCCTACAAGAACTGTCAATCAGGGGTCTCCCACGCGCCGTGCGAAAGTGAGAGGGGAAGGCGTTGATCCGCAGTCTAAGGCAGTTGAGAAAGTCCCTTCCCCACAAAAGTCCGGAGGGCTCCTGCAACCATCTGTGCGCCTCGGGGACGAGAGAGTTCTCCCGCAACCCATGCCCATCAAGCAGAAGAGGCTCGCTATAGTACGCCGTGTTGTTAGCT
Source organism: Anthonomus grandis grandis (assembly GCF_022605725.1). Classification (NCBI taxonomy): domain Eukaryota; kingdom Metazoa; phylum Arthropoda; class Insecta; order Coleoptera; family Curculionidae; genus Anthonomus; species Anthonomus grandis. The sequence continues at coordinate 1,208,078 of NC_065551.1, read as the reverse complement.
GCTTCAGCAGCCAACAGCAGCGGGACCTCCCACTTGACACGGACATTGCTGATAATGACCTGATCGCCCTTTTTGGCGATGATATTGGGAACCCTTAACAGTCCCTTTCGATAGCGGATCCTTCTAGTTGGAAGCAGATTACTTCTTAGCTGAATAGCCTTGACGTAATCGCCGCCTGACCAGAAGGGGGGCGGATTATTCACCCAGCTGGAGCTCGCTGGTGCGTCAGCTCCTTGCAAAGTCCCAGTCCCACTGAAACCTTGATCTAGTTCTGAGGACCATGACGTTTTAATCTGGCCTGTGCTCTGACCATCACGACCTGTCCAACGCTCGAGCTTTCCTATCAATCGGCGACCGGTTTAATGGGAAAGGGTTTTCAGAGGCCTCAATAGCTCTGATGCTGTCAGACTCAGAGCGTTCAAGCTTCCGCAAGCGCCCTAGAATGATAGCCGGTTCGCTTGAACGGAAGTACCGGGTGGGCAAATAAGATGTTCACCGGCTATATCTCAGCGGCTAATTGAGATAGAGCGTTCCGGTAAAAAATTTTTTTACAAAAGTGCTTAAAAGAAAATGCTGGAAATTATTTTCGAGATTGTGGCACAGCCGCTAGAGGGCATCACAGGCATGACCAAATAGAAAACTAGTTATTTCTACGATTTTTTTCAAAATAAGTGGTATTTATAATATATGCATTTTAACGCTTTCTTAATTACCTTTGTCTTTTGTTATAAATTTTTTTCTATATTTCTTGAAATAAAGTGGTGGGAGGAAGTCAAAACTTTTTTTTTATATTTAGAAATTTTTCTGGTTTGACTTAAGCGATTTTAACCAATGTTAATTTATTTTGAAGAACATGTCCTAACCTATAAACTGCGCTTTTCGAATTGTGTCGATAGTTTTTACGATTTCCGCTAGAGGTCTTTGAAATTTTCAACGCATTGGTTGAGAAGTTTAGTGGCTGCGCGTTGGGAATCGGCAAACAAAATTAGATCATCAGCGTAGGCTTGGCAGGCAAATTTATGCTTACCTATCGGTAGACCCAGCCCAGACGTTTCTGATTGGATGACCTCATCGATGACAAAGTTAAAGAGGTAAGGTAAAAGCGGATCACCCTGTTTGACTCCCCGCTGTCGACTATATACTCGGTCAGGAAACAACCCAAGTTCAGCCTGCGTATAGCTCTCTCCACTGCTCTATGAGAGACATTATTAACGCGCCTAGCCGTAGCTTTAAGGCACTGAGTCGCGGACTCCATCTCCCTCTATCCAATAAAACCACTCTCAAGGAAACCCATGGGCGCACCAAAAACACTGGCATGCCAGCGCCTCTGTTACGCCCGCTCATCACCGGTCCTTCCTGGCCGCACGCCACCGCAATGAATCCGAAAACCCATTACAATGACGGACCTGGCGGAGAAAGAAGACCCTGTCTGTACCTGTCAAACGCCTCTGAAGGTGGTGGACTGTGCGTCAAACACCACTGAAGGTGGTGGACCTGAAATGTGTTACCTATTCTATCCTATCTTAACTTATCCTATTGAACAATATATAGGGCTTCCTATCTTATTTTACTAACTAATCTAGTTTTTGATTTATGTACAGATATTTACTCTCTCTTTTTTCTTTATAATCTTATTTTTTTGTTTTTTTTTTCTGTTTTTTTACCCTCATTCTTACACACATTTTTTTCCCTTTCTTTTTTTTTGCTTTTGTTTTTTTTGTGTATTGTATTTTTAAATTTTTCTCTATTTTTTCTTTTTTTTATATATTTTTTCCTTTTTTTTCTCTTTTTTCTTATTTTATTACTTACAAAGTCGTTGTCGGAACCAACCGACTCGGCAAGACGATTTAAGTGTAATACTTCCGCTCTGTCAGTTTCTCCGGTATCTTTTCTTAATAGAGAAATTAAGTTCCCCTTCTTTCTTTCATACCTTTCATTCCCTCTCATTCGCTCCTCTAGATTGCATTGCTTCCTTGCATGTTCTGCCGCGTCCTCGCATCTTACATTCGTTTCGTGTTCGTACATTCCACATTTACACTCCCACGCACCCTTACTTTTGTACTTGTAGATGTATCCGCCGAAGTTTCCGTGACCCGTTGCGAGCGATGCTCCCTTTTTTGTTAGGCAGATCATGCTCCTGCCCACCAGGGGGCACAGCCCGAACGTGGTTCTCCCTTTCGTGCTGCTCATCCATTCCTCATTCCATCTTTTCATTATCCATTCATGTTTATTCCTTTTATACTCATTTTTGCTCATCCATTTGAGGTCATTTGCCTCCCATTCACCTGCTCATCATTTGAGGAGTGACTTATCAAAGCCAGTTTCTCAATAATGAGCAAAAACGATTTACAGCTAAACCAAAATGGTTTCATGTAAAATAATGTGTAAAATCAGATATACATCCGCAGATATAAAAAATTTTTAATAGATTTTTAAAAAAAGTAATAAAATTCTAGGACAAAATGCGCTTTGATTCATCATATAAGACAAAATGCGTTTTACGTTTTTTTCCTTCTTCCGGATCGTCAGCGTCGTCTATTACCTCCAAATTTTCTTGAAACACCTTATTGTAAAAACGGGCGGTGGATAGTGGAATAATTTCTTCCCAATTCAATCCAAATCTTTTTTCTAAAAGCATACGTATATCATTCTTCTTTTTCGGTTTTATATTATTAGTCAGGGGTCGAACGAAACGCACTTTCAAGTCTTTATTAAAGCTATAACCTCTCTTTCGTTAACTTGGCCAAAAAATCGATCCGGTGGTAAATATGAGTGGCCGCAAACTGGAAAGAAACAAGTTATATTTTCTACGTATTGCGGAGACTCTTTATGCAACCAATCGGCAAGAGCGTGCATGACATGCTGGTTTTTATTTTGACCACCACAACCATCTGCAAAAAAGCTGAATGGTGTTAATGGTGTTAAGTTCAAGAATTTGTCACACACGCGCAACGCCGCCAGCCTTGGTTTTGTAACTGCGCTGAACGAGACGATCGCTCTCTTCTCTAGCACCCGCCGCCATGCTCGCATCATTAGTATTTTATTAGTTATAAAAATATACAATTTAAATCAGTTTAAGTCTTTTAATGCAGAAAATTAATTAAAAGCGATAACGCATTCTTATTTTCAGGTATGAAATTCTCCATCAACCTTACCATGCTACCCCATATGTTTTCTATAGGATTTAAATCGGGACTCTTCGCCGGCCATTCTAGCTTTTCGACATTGTTTTCGGTAAACCACTCGTGAAAAATATTTGCTGTGTGTACAGGACCGTTGTCCTGCTGAAAAACGAATCCCTCAGGATACATTTCTCTGGCACTTTGTATCAATCCTCCTTCAAGCACTTCACAATAACGATTTGCTGTGAATCAGCCATCAATTTTCCAGCAGATTCCGGGTCCTCGGTGGCTGATCCAAGCCCATATATTTACGGAAAAATGCCCACTTCTTCTTCTGGGTGACACAAATCTTTCGTCATATCTTGAACTCGTCGAAGGTCTGTATACTTTAACTTTTTTTTTTTTTTTTTTTTTGGGGTCGGTGGAGAAATTCTTTATGAACACTGGTTACGCGGCGCCGCTCCCAGTACTGTGGGACTCAGAGTCGAGTCTGTTTCGTCTTGTACCCACTAAAACTCCACCGCTGGGTGGTGCCTTGTGGCTCCCTATACTGCCGTCTGCTAAGAAGCAGTCCTATTGAGTCCCATATGTTTAGTCCACAGGTTCAATTCTGTAGCTTCAAGGAAGTCCAGGATTGTGCCCAGTGGTGGATTTTTTATACCCTCTGGTGAGGGTTTCTCTTCCCCCAGGAATGTTGCCCTGGTTTGATTAAATGCTTCACAGAAGCACAGTATGTGAAGAGTTGTTTCGTCCTCCTCATTGCATCCCCTACATAGCGAGGTAACTGATTTCCCGAGCGTATGCAGGTGTTTCCTGCTGGGCGCATGGCCTGTAAATAGCCCCGCGACCCTTCGCAGTTGTTGTTTGGAGAGGCCCAGTATGTTCTCACCCTTCTTGAAGGGTGGGCTGCCTATAAGTTGTTTGGATTGTTCCATCTTTGGCAGCTGTTCCCAGTAGGATTTGTTCTAGTTTGTTAGCCAGTTGCCGATTTCCCTTTTCCAGGTCTTATCGTTGACACAACATTTTGGTTCAGGGCCTACCAGGCTGTTGCTGGCTCCCTGAGTTGCAAGTTGGATAGCCCTTCTTGCAGCCTTATTGTTGCCCATATTCTCTGCTAGGATTATCTCTGGCCTATTTTGCGCTTCGGCGAGGTTCCTGAGATCCTCCCAGCAGCTTTGCACAGTCCTTGACTTAGTCTCGAACTGTTGTAGTGCAAGTGTTGCAGCCTGGTCTCCTGTGAAAATTGCGAAGGTTTTGCCTCTTGGCAGCCCTTCTCTCATCAGTTGGACACAGGTTTGTATTCCTATTATGCTTGCCTGTAAATTTGTAAATTGTTTCCAGGCCCAGGTTTAGCATGAGTTGCCCTGTTGTTCGTCCTCCACCATGCCCACAGCTACCCCGATCTTGGATCGTTTGGTTGCCGTGTGCCATACTGAGTAACCTCTTTGCCTGAGCCTGTCCGCTTCTGCGTCCAGTGGTCCCCTTTTCTCTTTGATGACAAAAGGTTTGTCTAGGTATGTGACCTTGGTTCTGTCTGTTCTTAGGGCCAGGCGCCCAAGGTCCTGTATCTTGTCAAATAAGGCATTGTGCCCATCTTTAGATAGGATTGTTGCGCCATTTGACAGCAGTCTTTTCGCCCCCGATATAGCTTCAGCCCGTACCACTAAGTGTAGCGGGCTTATCTACCGAACATTCTCTTACAGTACATAAGAGTTTTCGTGGCTTTATTTGTAGCCTGAATTACATGCTTTTTGAAGCTGAGTTTTTTATCCAGAGTTATACCTAGATATTTGACCTCGTCTTCAAGTCGCAGATTTTCTCCATAAAATTTTATGTTTCTAATGGCCTCTAGTTTCCTTCTTTTGGTAAAGGAAACCAGAGTAGTTTTTGTGGGATTTACCCTTAGTTGTTCTTGTCCTCACACCAGTGTTCGACAGTAGTCAGGGCTCTTTGCATTTTTTCGAATACATGAGCCTGACTACCCCCTCGTGTAAGGATGACTATATCGTCAGCATATCCTATAGCGAGGATAAGCTGCCTCTCCAGTCGTGTCAGCAAGCTGTCCGATACAAGGTTCCACAGCAGCGGTGACAGTACGCCCCCTTGCGGTGTTCCCCTGCACACTTTGGCCTTAACCGTTATGCTGTTGAGATTTGCTGCTACTTTCCTATGGTTTAGCATTTGGGTTATCCAGCCGCCAATCATGGGATGTATTCCTCGTGTTGCTATGGCACGGTTGATTGAGTCATATGATGTATTGTCGAATGCTTCCTCAATGTCTAAGAAAGCTCCTAGGGCGATCTCTTTGTTGTTCAGAGATTGTTCGACCCTCTGGGTTACCTCGTGAATCGCTGATTCGCAAGATTTACCTGTTTGGTAGGCATACTGGTGTCGATGTAGAGGGTTGACCCGTAATACATTGTCCCTGATATGCCTTTCTATGAGCTTTTCCTCTGTTTTTAGGAGGAATGATGTAAGGCAGATTGATCGGAAGGATTTAGGTTTCGCATACGAGTCGCGTCCCGTCTTTGGTAGAAATACTACCTTTGCGTCCCTCCAACTCTCTGGTATATGCGCCATGGCTAGACTTGCCCGCATTATTTTACATAGCGCAGGCAGCAGCAGTTCGCTACCCCGCTGTAACATGACTGGCATTATGCCATCCATTCCGGGAGATTTAAATGGTTTGAAGTAATTTATCGCCCATTTAACCTTCTCGTAGGTTACTACCTTTTTTGCTAGTTCCCAGTGTTCCCTTTTGCCCCTGTTCGGAATGATAGGAGTTGGGTCCTGGGTATGTTCTGGTTGATGGAGAATTTTTGATCCCGGAAAGTGCGTGTTCAGCATTAAGCCAAGCGTTTCTTTTTCGGTTGTCTTATATTCTCCATCGGGTTTTAGACAAGAGCCTAGGGTTTGTTGTGGCCCTTTGGATATTGCCTTGTGGAGTCTAGCATATGCTAGACTCTGTTAGGTCCCGGCATAGCTTCCTCCACCCTTCTTTCCTTGCTCTTTTTATAGCATCATTGTACCTGGTTAAGTGTTGTCTGTATAGATTCCACTCGCCAGTTCTTATGGCTCTGTTATAAAGCTTTCTTACTGTCTTCCTTAGCTCGCCCAATTCTTGGTTCCACCATGAGGTGTTCCCTGCTTGACGTGGTTTGCTTAGTGGACATGAATTTTCAAAAGCAACTTTAATAGCCTCAGTGACTGACTCTGTCAGCACTTCGAGCTCTACATTGTCTTTTGCCTCCGTTGGACAGTTCTCCAGTTCGCGTCCTAGTATCTCATTGAAGAGGTCCCAGTCCGTTTTCCTGGCGTTCCTGTAGGTCTCCGGATTTGTATCCATAGATTCTAGATCGAATCTTATGTACCTGCGATCCGACAAACTTGGTTCGTCAGATACATGCCATTTTTTAACGAGGTCGCAGATGCGTCCCTTGCTAATGGTTATATCAATTACTTCTCTGCGGAGTATGTTGACGAAGGTCGGTTCCTCCCCCACATTAAGTATATTTAGACCGGAGACAGCACAGTAATTTAATAATGATTCGCCTCGTTTGTTTGTTCCAGTGCTTCCCCAGATAGTGTGGTGAGCATTGGCGTCACAGCCTATTATAAGGTTTTCCAATCTTTGATGGTCTATCAACCTCCGAACTGTTGTCGGAGGTGGTTCCCGTTGTTGATCGTGCGGAAAGTATGCTGATACTATTATTGTATCGTAGCTCCTCTCCGCTGTTTTGATTTGCACTTTGACCGCCGCTGTGTCCCTGTCACAAAACTCCCACAGCGGTGTGGCCTCTATATCTTTTCTTATAAAGATACAGCTTCTTAGGTTAGGTCCCTCTTTTGGGTCTGACACTAGTCTCCCGTTGAGGTTTCCTAGTCCCCTTATCTGGCCCCTATAAGTATAAAGTTCCTGAATCAGGGCTATCTGAATATTATTGTCGGCTATGCATTTTTGTAAGGCCGCAGTGGCTGCTTTGCAGTAGTGGAGGTTTATTTGTATCTGCCTCACACCCATTGCAGAGAGCGATTTTAGGAAGAAGAGCTTCCCGGCAATCCCTCTGTTTCCATAGGGGTTGCCTGGTCCCTCTTCTCTTTCTCTTGGCTGCTGGCCGAGAGTCTGATCTTTATGCTGCCAAAGTTGAGGTATAGCGATTGATTCGCTTCCCTTACTTTGGCCCAGGATTTCTCGTCCATGAGGAGCGTTACCAGGCAACCCTTGTCGTCCTGGTCCTTCCTCATATCGAGCACTTTCCACAAGCTGGTGTTGATGTTGTTTTGAACATCCAGCTTGTGTAGGAGTGCTTTCGGTTCCTCAGTAGGTCCCGGCACCCAGGTTATTGCCTTCACCGGTCTGGGAAGTTTGCCGTCCTCCGTTATCTGGAGCTCAGCTCCTTCCCAGGAAGTTTCCTTCTGCACCAGTTCGACGAGCCAATTTTTAGTTGACTCGTCGACACAGGTGATGTGAAGGATTCCCCCACCGTGGCTTACGCCTGCAAACTTGGGCGCAATTTGCGATCCGCTCTGCAGAGCGAGCGTTTTGTTGAGCAGCCAGCCCTTTAGGGTGTTTGCCTGCTCCTCCGAGACGAATGCGTCGGGGTATTTTTTAGCTGTTATAGCCATTCTTAGAACCCCCGCCGCAGCATCCCGATAGGACAGCCCTGGTTCCCGTCTTGGGCCCCTGGGATTCTTCCTGGGTCTTTTTGACTCCGGCGGAGTTTTTCCCTCCGAGCGATGTCGTTTTTGCGTCTCGCTCGTATTGGCCTTGGTCTGGGTGGGTGTCAGTGCCTCTTTGGGCCCCGCCCCCCCCACTTCCCTTGGCCGCCAACAGTTTGGCTTTTCGTCTTTGAGCCCCCGACAGTCGTTTCCTCCCGGCAGGTCCCTCTTTGGCTTTCTCAGCGGCGGTTCCTTGCGGCCCCGCCGTTGACTTCTCAACAGCGGTTCCTTTAGGTCCCGCCATTACTGGCAAAGGTTGCTCTTGGCCCCCTTCTTTGGTATTTTGGGTATCTTGGTCCATCATAGATGTTCCCACGAGTAGCTAGGGAAAGGGTGGTCCACCCCTGCAGAGCCCCGCATGCAGGGGTAAGGCTGTATACAATGGGGTGCGCCTTGTTCCCCAGGGTTGGCCGCTAGTGACTGGGCTTTCCCCTAGTCTTGCATCCCTTGGCGCGCGCCAAATCCTAAGAATTGGGAAATTTTATAGTGTTCTCACTACGCGGTCCGGGTGGTTAAGCCCAGACCCCCGTGCCGTTCATCAGCACGTACCCCACGCTCCCTTTCGGGATCATGGGGGTCGTTGCGCCGAATGGACGGTTTACGGTATATACCAAAATGAAATGCCGGTTTTTTTGGGTTAAATTATGACGAAAAGTTCCTATAAACATATGTCCGAAAGTGCTTCGTTTCCGAGATACAGGGTGTTCAAATTTTCTTAAAAAATCGATTTTTTATTAATATCTAAGAAATGCCTTTGCTGTTTGCAATGTCATTCACACCATTTCTGGATATCTTAATGATGTATCTTTTTGACATATGACAGTTGATTTGTTATTCCAGGGACGTGCCCACGGGGTCAGCGGGTTAGGTTTTTTGTACAAAAAATAGCACCTAGTAGATTTTTTGAACCTCCTGTACATTTTTTGGATGACGCAACTAAAGATGGAATTGTTTCAACTCTTGGGTGTTTTTCGTATCTCCCTCCGTTTTCGATAAAAAAATTAGTTTAATGCAAACATTTGAAAAAACTTGAATAAACATAATAAAATGCCTACTTATCGATTTACAGGGTGAAGAATAGTAAATACGGTAATTTGGAATTTTGACATGACATTAACTGTACTACCTGTTGAAAAATAGTTTTAATTAAACGTAGGTACATTAATTAAATTCTTAGAATAAACATTAGTAAATTGATGAAGGTAATGAAAAGCTATGGACTAAGAAACGTACGCTATAAGAGTTGTTCAAAATGAGTTCCTCCAACTGCAATGCATGCGTCTGTCCTGCGACGCATTGACTGGCGAACACGTTCAAAGATCCCTGGCGTGTTTCGAATAATATCGCAATTTGCAATAATACGATTTCTTAATTCTTCAACATTTTCGATGGGGGTGGTATAAACTAATTGCTTGAGGTGGCCCCAGAGGAAAAAGTCTATTGGATTTAGATCGGGAGATCGCGCAGGCCAGGGTTGTATACCTCCACGACCTATCCAACGATTGGGATATACTCTATCTAAATACTGTCGAGCAATTAAGCTGAAATGCGCCGGAGCGCCATCATGCATGAAAAACATTTGGTACCTTAAGTCAAGCGGGACGTTTTCTAATAGTGTTGGCAACTCCTCTTGAAGAAAACGCCGATACACTTCTCCACTTAACCTTTGTTGCAAAAAGAAAGGACCAATTAAGTGGTCTTCAATGATTCCAACCCAAACATTCAGTGAAAATTGGTGTTGATGGCGACTTTCACTTATTCCATGTGGATTTTCATCTGCCCAAATATGATTATTATGGAAATTCATTATCGAATTCCTGGAGAAATTAGCTTCGTCCGTGAAAAGTATTTTTGATAAAAAAGGAGGATTTTCTACAATGTTTTGTTGTAACCATCGACAGAAAGCCACTCTATGAGGATAGTCGTCTGGCAAAAGTGCTTGTACCCGCTGGATGTGATACGGGTACAAAAGCTGATTTTTCAGTATTCTAAACACTGTTGGCTGACTAATGTTTAAAGTGGCAGCAATCTGTCTTGTACTCGTTGAAGGATTATCCTCGATTTCGTGGAGCACTGCTTCTTCAGCTTCTGCGGTTGCAACTGTGCGGGGTCGTCCATCGTCGACTGTAAGTTTTTTAAAACTTCCACTTTCTCTGAGACGTTGATGGAGGCGAGTAAACATTTGACTATGAGGAAGTACTCGGTTAGGGTATTTGTCCGCGTAAATACGCCTCACTGCTTGTGAATTACCATTAGCAAGACCATACACAAAGTGCATATCGCACATTTCACTATAAGTGTACTCCATTTTAGACAAAAATGAGGAAATTGTCTACTTGACAGGAAAAAAACAACACCTTATCACTGAGCCACACCTAGTAATGTTAAATGAACTGGTATTTTATTTATTGCATTTTCAAAGCAACGAAAAGAATGCGACAAAAACTAAAACGATAATAGTATTTACTAAATTTTGTTTAATACGTATTTACAATTTCAACATTCCGCAGTATTTTTTAGATCAGCAGTTGTTAATGCTGTACTTGATATTCGACACTATGAATAGGTAAGTATTACATTTTAGGAAGAAAATTATTTCTTTGCTTTCGCGTGATTTAAAAGCATTTACTTGTATTTTTACAGAGGGATGCAAAAAAGCAATTCTTAATTTTTTTATCGAAAACGGAGGGAGATACGAAAAACACCCAAGAGTTGAAACAATTCCATCTTTAGTTGCGTCATCCAAAAAATGTACAGGAGGTTCAAAAAATCTACTAGGTGCTATTTTTTGTACAAAAAACCTAACCCGCTTACCCCGTGGGCACGTCCCTGGAATAACAAATCAACTGTCATATGTCAAAAAGATACATCATTAAGATATCCAGAAATGGTGTGAATGACATTGCAAACAGCAAAGGCATTTCTTAGATATTAATAAAAAATCGATTTTTTAAGAAAATTTGAACACCCTGTATCTCGGAAACGAAGCACTTTCGGACATATGTTTATAGGAACTTTTCGTCATAATTTAACCCAAAAAAACCGGCATTTCATTTTCGTGCAATATTAATGAATCACCCTGTATAGCTGGTCCGCGACGATGACCTTCAGTTGGCCCGGACGGGTGTAGGCCCGTTGGCTTCCCTTATAGTCACCGTGAACCGGAACCATTTCTGGTTTTCCGGCCGTTCTCCTATCCGCCACCTGGAGACGCGTCTGACAGGTTGCTAAACCCCCGCAGATGTTTACTGCGGTATCAGGATACTTTAACTTTACCGTTGTAATTACTTTGGAACATCTTTTCACCACTAACTATTACTTTCTCCCAACAACCCATCGGTAAGCGATTAAACTGTTGGCATATCTGCAACCGGACTTCTTTATTAGTTTCGGTTAACTCAATCTGGTTGCTGGCTGTCCGACATCTCAGATTGCTTGCAGCTAATCTTTTTCGGGCAGTTCTAACACTTGCTGGGAATGCTGTGGTAGACACGGCTTCAACGGCGGATTTAAATGGATTTTCTCGGCAAAAATCAACCAGTCGTTGATCTTGTTGGTCCGAAGTAATTTTTATATTCCCCCCTCAATGTAGGTTTTCCACACTTTCGGTTTCTTCAAATTTGCGTTTTAACTTGAAAGTGGTGTTTTTGGATATACCAAATTCATCAGCCAGTCGAGAAATGGACCAACCATTTTCTAATTTGGCGATGATGCGGTGCTTAACGAAATCACTTAAACGAGGCATAATCAACACTGTAATAACTCTTTGGAACCACAAAAAGGACTAAATAAATTAAGCCCACTTACCCTGGAATTTATAAAAAGGGCTGAAACCAGGTATTACGTATTAATAATACAATATTATAAAAAAAGTATTGTAAATTTTGGGAAATGATCGAGGGTAATTCCCTAAATTTATTTATTTTAAGTACAGGTAGCTAATCCTCTTTAAAAGTGCCTCGGTGCTCTTATTTCATTATATTTATAATAATACTAACACAATACTGGCCATTCAAGTCATTTAGTAGGTCTACCTGACTTATATTACCTAATAAACAAAATTTGTTTGTGCCTGTAATTCAACATCGTAGCCCGAAAGTCGCCTATCTTGTAGCACAGATGACACAGATCAATTATTTTTTTATTAGGATTACTGATAAACCCATATTAGTTTTAAAATAATATCCGCTTAGCGTAATTTATCTGCGAGTCGCGCCAGCGCGACGTTGCCGGCGCCGTGCGCCCGGTACGAAAAGTTATGAGAAACGCGTTTAGGTCGTTCTCTTTCAACCGGCCGGGCCTGTACTACGGTCCAGTTAAGTGAAGTGAAGTGGGTGGCTGTGGCTGATTGATTCGGAGACACTAAGGCTCGATTCACACTATGATTCCGACCACGGTTCGCTCTCGGTCCAGTAAAATCAGTCGACATCTACATTTTCGTTCTAGCATTGGTTATGGTCCAGTCTAGGTTTATCGTTCGCTGCGTGAAGACGTATATAGATTTCGAATTTTTCACCAAAAAATGGCATTCAATTTTGATTTTGAAGATCTAGCTATTTTGGCTATACTGCTTGATGAGGAAAATCAAAATAATAAATTAAGAAAAAAGAAAATTTCATGATGAAGAATGTGGATTCATCCAAGTTTAATAAATAAAATAATTTTTTTTTTCTAAAATGTACTTCATTAAAGTGGACGATGCATTTTCTTGTTGTGTATGGCCTGGTCTATTTTGCCCTTTTGAAGCTGTCGGAGTGGCCTTAGTAAATGTGTTACTAATATTTTTCGTTGGTTCAGCATCCTCATTTTTAACGCATCTAACCGAGCTTCAACAATTCTCTCACTATCTTTGTTAATAATTGATGACGTTCGTGGCCTATCAATATTGACAAAGTCATTGAGGAATTGCATATGATCACAATGCCGTCATTTGGAAATTTTCCGTGCTGCTTGGCCACTTTTAGTTTTTAATTTCGACAAATATTTGCGGTATTGAGATCTTAAAGACTCCCAACGATTTTTGGCACCTGTAATTAAAAAGGGAAGAAGATAAGAAATACAATAATAAAACTTAGTGCAGATTTCTTACCAATCAATTAATTTTATGGCTGTCATTACTAATTAATACTAATTGAATTATGGTCTAACGTTAATTTTTTTTCATTGGTTTTCAGATTTTTGGCTACTGGAGATTCTTATAAAACAAATTGGTACGGGGGGAGAATTTTATACAAATTTAAATGTCCCGATATTTGTTGAAAACATATTTTTTTCAAGAACTTTGGACATGCTTGTAAGGATACTTATCGGCCGCAAATCATCAAGTCCTGAAACTGCAGTTTTTTTAAGCAGAGGAATAACCCGGGAAACTTTCCAACATTCTGGAAAAACAGAATCTAATAAGCAGGAATTTATTATATTGGTCAGATATGGGAATATTAGTGGACAACACAAGTGCAGCATTTTAAGATTAATGAAGTCCGAGCTGGTAGCCATTGATTTTACTTTTAACAAATATTTTTTGACTTCCGATATAGTGACTGTCTTAAAGGTAAAGAATGATTCAAAGCAACATTTTCTATTATTTTTGTAGTAATTATATATTAATTGATCCAGTGGTTTATTATTTGCTGAGAATTGTAAGAAGTGTCGATTTGTAGAATCAGGATTATATTAAGTGTGCCAGGAATAGACTTTTAATTTTTTTTATTGCAAATGCTTAAATTATTCAATCTCCTCCATAATGCTCGAGAATCGCTTCCACAATTATGAATTGTAAATTCAAGACATCTCTTTTTCTCATTTGCTATAGCGATATTAGTTTGATTTTTAATTTACTTAAAGTATTCCCAGTGCCCTTTCGTACGTGTTTTCTTATATTTGCTAAATGCTTTATTCTTTAGTTTAACCCTCAGCTACTATCGAGCAATTGTAATTACACTGGTACTATCGACGGGTCACCAGGACCCACTACATGAAAAAAATAAAACAGTGCAAAAAATCTTAATTTTTATTACCAAAAATAGTAAAACAAACCTACTAGCATAAAAAATAACAAATCTACTTATCTAAACATTTAGGACAAATTTTTTTGCAACACTGATTACAAATTGGTGTTTTGCAACTTCGCAAATCGCAATTAATGGCTGTCTTTCTGTCCTTTTTGGCGGGACAAATGCTACATCTTTTCCGTTTGCTCTTGTTTGTAGGTTCTGTGACTACCTCTTTAACTGGAATTTCGATGTGCAAAATATCAGCTATAAGATTGCGGATTTTCAAGGGCACCTTAGGGTTGTCCATTCTAGAACGCAAGTATTCGTCAATTAACAGCATTCCAAGTTGTTTGATGAAGTTATATCGTGGAATTTCTTCACCACCTTTTGAAAATTGGTATATTACCCGAGAATTGACACTGGCAATATTTAAAATGGCATGAAAAATGGCTACTGGCCACCGATTTGTTCTTCTCGTTCACTCGATGATTTTCCGAAATCGGGCCGGAAAAGATGTTTTTAGGTATCCAAGACTATAGTGCATCAAACCCAACTGTTATTTATTGTTTATGCCTTATCAACGCTCTTAATTGTCACTTTAAGGTTAATAGTTTGTGAGGTCTATATCAAAGTGTTTAGAATGAAATAAATTTAATAATTTTTAATTTGAATTGTGTCGTACCTAGATTATTTTAAGAAAAGAAACGTTATAATACAACAGGTAAGTGCTTACAAACTGCATTTTTTTTTATTGTATACTTTCTTTGGTATTCCATTTGATATTCAAGATGATAACCTTTTAGTAATAAACATTTAAAAAAATATATATCAAAAATGATTAAGTCAAAGTGCCGGGATTTGCCGGGCATTGATATTAATATTTTTGAATAGCCTACATATTTGTCTTCTATGGTACAAAAAATAAATGTCCACTTTTTTCAACTTTTTGAACTAACGCTTTAAAGGAGGGAGGAGGACATCTCAAAATATCGAAAATTTGAAATGTGACATTTCGTGATTTTTTCATGTTTTAGCTGCATCTGGCTTTCGAAATATGACACGTAGAATGCTATTTACATTTGTCAGGGAGTGTTAATATAACAGAAAAATGCAAAAATCTGGAAGGATATATCCTTAACTTTGTACCATTTTCTGATGAGGATGAAATAAAAGTAAAACGAAAAATTCGTCGGTTGAAGTCTGAAATTGTATCAAAATGGAAAAAGTCACATGCTATATGGGATAAATTAGAAAAGGATGACTGAATGGAATCATTTCACTTCCTAAACCTCTGAGCTCGTCCTCTCAAAGAGTTGGCCGTCCAAAAACAAAATTCTATGATTCGAGTGAAGGAACCAAGAGAAGAAAAACGGAAACTTTGAGAAGAGACAATGACCTGGAAGAACTTACTTTTGCAACTCAAGTAAAATTAGGTAAGTGAGTAAACAAAATAAATTACTTTTAGACGATTCAATGCTAAAGGCCGGAAATGGCAGCAAATTTATCATTTAATGTTTTTTTTGCTAATCAAATTTATCATCTAAAAAATATAAAGATCATAATAATAAGCAACTTAAAGAAAGTACCGTTCAGATAAAAAAAACTACACACATATCTATTTATCATAATTTTATATTATTAAAATAAAAAAGGAATTAGGTTCCTATACTTAATTTATAAAAGTTTAATTTAGCGCATCGTCTGCAGACCTAGTTATTCTTTGAAGGAAACTTAAAATCTCCTTCCGCAACCTACTTTGGTCCCACTCTAGCATTGGCACCTCCTGATCCTGCATTCCGTAAATAAATGCCATTAAAGTATCGCGACTTATTTCCCTCAAAACGGGTCTTAAATGCCTATCAAATATATTCACCATGTGCTGTTCGGTGCTGCTCCTTTCAGATATAACGTATCGGCTATTATCATTTGCAGCCATTTTCAAAATTATATTTTCGGATTGAAATATTTATAATCACGGGTATAAGACAACTAACTTTGTTTTTGACCTATTTGTCAATATCGCAGAATACTTGATTTAATAACACATATTTGCTGTAAGTGGATGGTAGATACATAGGTTTTTAAACCCAATTATTAACCGTTTTGTTGCTTTTCTTTTCTAGCTAATGAAGGGAAACGTGATGCTTCTCTCGCGCTGAAAGAAATCACTTCTTCACCCAAACGAGCCACTGCCTATAAAAAAGCGTTCAGTGCAAGTAAATCCAAAGAGAAGGTACAACTAACACCGCAACAAGCGTTATCAATGTTCATCGAAGCAGACTTATCAAAGAGGCAGTACGAAATTATAAAAAGTTATAATCCATCTATGTATCCATGCTACAGTAAGATCCAAGAAGTCAAAAAAGAGTGTTACCCCGACAAAGAATCTATTACTGTCACCGAAACTTTAGCAGATATTAAGCTTCAGAGTTTGATGGATCACACTGTATCCAGATTACTGACAGATCTTTACGAAGTAGTTAAAATGCTTGACGAAGATGAAAGAAATGCCTTGGAATTCATATGTAAATGGGGATGCGATGGAGCGCAACAAGCGTAGTTTAAACAAAAAGTTGTATGTGACTCCGACACGGACGCTAACTTGTTCCAAAGCTCACTTGTCCCTTTACGGCTTATTTGTTCCTTAAATGGAAAAATACTATGGCAGAACCCCACTCCTTCATCTCCTCGTTATTGCCGCCCAATCAGGCTGAGATTTCAGATCAAAGATGCTTCAAAAAATTTGAACAAAACGAAAGTCCAAATGAAGAAAATATTGCTTGCGAGGTATCGCATACAATGATGTTGACCATGGTCGATGGAAAGGTAAGTAAAAAAACAAAAATTGAAAATGTTTATTACTATTTTAAGAATCGAACCCGAAACATGATTATTAGGTTTTATTGTTGTAGTTCTATCTAATAATTAAAAAAAAAACATTTCAGGTGTGCAACTCTGTGACAAGCACATCAACTACAATGAGGTGCTACATATGTGGCTTAACTTCAAAGGATTTAAACTGTATCCAAAGAAAGGGGACAGTTAATGTGGAAACTTTTGAGTTTGATTTATCTATTCTTCATGCCCGAATACGATTTTTTGAAGCTGTTTTACATTTGGCCTATAAACTACCAGTACAAAAGTGGCAGCTCAGAAGCGATGAAGAAAAAGAAAAAGTCAAACTCAGGAAACTCGCAATCCAAAGCGAATTTAAGTCAAAGATGGGTCTCATTGTAGATGTCCGAAAGGCAAATTTCGGCAACACGAATGACGGCAATACCAGTAGACGATTTTTTGCAAACCACGAACTGTCTGCAGAAATTACTGGTATAGACGCAACATTTATCTATCGTCTAAAAATTATTCTGGAAGTTTTGTCGAGTGAGCATGAGGTGAATACGAAAAAATTTTCGATCTTCGCTACAGAAACGGCAGAACTTTATATCCAGCTGTATCCTTGGCATCCGATGACCCCCCACGCTCCACAAAATACTTATCCATGGGCCTCAAGTGATAAGACATGCTTTGCTGCCAATCGGACAACTGTCTAAGAAATTTTCTCGACAAGAATGTAACGCGGACATATTAAACAGGTAAATTATCTTTATTTAGTACTAATAATAACTGTTATGTACCGTCTCTTTTGACAGACTTCTTCTAAACTCGGATCCTGTAATGACGGGAATGAGACCGAGAAGAAGAAAGTTGTCGGAACCTTTCTCAAAAGACACCATATCAATGCTACAGTCGACTGTATTTAATTAGTATTTACTGTAGTAATTTTATTGTAGTATTTACTGTAGTTGGTATTAATTAATATTGTAGTTACTATTAATTATTATTGTTGTAGTTGTCGAAACCTTTCTCAAAAGACACTATATTATTGCTACAGTCGACTGCAGTTAATACTATAGTATTGACTGTAGTATTATTTTGAAGCATTTACTGTCGGTAGTATTGACTGTATTAATTGTTATCATGTTAGAAACATGATTACAAACCAAAAATAATTTTGGCCGCCCAGATTGATGAAATACTCCTATGTGCGATGTTGAGTATAATGCACACTTTGCATCTAAAGCATCTACTCCTGATTTTGTTTCGTTATAGAAATGAATGATTTCTGGCTTTAGTGTATCCTGGTTTATTGAAGAGCTGTGGTGCATGCTGGAAAGTAAAATGACATTTTTTCCTTTTTTTGGTACGTGAGAGACTATGGTATTAGATGAAGAAAATCCAAAAATGAAGAATGAACAGGTCTGTTCTTATGAGGCAAAAATTCAGGAGGTATGGCTCTTTTATTTTTCTTTAATGTCCCAACATATGTCAATTTTTTGTCTTTAAGTGCTTCAAGAAGTTCAACTGAGCTATACCAGTTGTCCCCAGTTATATTTCTTTTAGTGCCTTCAATACACTGCGCTAGTCGTAAAACAACTCTTGTTGGATTGGATAGCTTAGATTTCGGTTCAACGGTTTTTATTTTAGCACCGGAATATATTTTCTGCATTCACCATATAATGAGTCTTTGCGCCTGCCAAAATTTGAACTTTAATGCCATATTTGGCCGGTTTGTTGAGAATAAACATTCGAAACGAACATCTACCCCGAAATGTTATTAGCATCTCATCAACTGTTAGATAATATCCGTGGCTAAAGGATAACTTAGAATTTCTTACAAATTCATCAAAAAGCTCTGATATTGCAACCAATTTATTTGTTTTAATCCTTTCTTTTCTAGAGGTAACGTCATCAAACCTGACACAACTTAATAGAAATGAAAACCGAGCAAAGCTCATTGTGGTTCGAAAAATAGGCCTCCCAGTTCCATCTGTCGCCCACATTGATCTAATGTCCTCATGACCGGCCCAAAAATGCTCTCATTTCGGATAAGGTGGTATCGTTCGTAAATGCAGGTCTATATTTTTTTTTTTGAATATGGGTATCTTCGAAACGTTCGATATTTTTCTCGACACATACCTATTTTTATATTAGTATAAGTAACTACTTTTCTCAGCATATCATCAGTTAGCAGTAAACGCCAAGCCTCGTGGGGTATTGACGGAGGATCATTTCGAGCAGTCCGTCTAAGTCCTGGTAAAACAGTAATTAAATTATGAGCTGCCGTGCGCCCCCTTATAATTGGCGTTTTTGACCATTTGGTGAAATCTTTCCCATAGAAAGCATTTCTAATTGGAAGCTCTTCTTCGCCCGAGTCTGAAATCTCAGTGTTGTGGTCGCTGAAAATTTCCTCGTCATCATCCAGGTCACTCTGATCGGCGAAGGTCTCTAGTTCTTCCAATATAGTAACTTCGTTCAAAACCGTATTATTCGATTCATCCTCCTGGTCGGAATTTTCATCCACAGCTTCTTTCCAAAACTGCTCGTCGTTTAAAATTTCTTCCAACTGTATCTTTGACAAACCTTGTGAACTGCACGCCATTATACTAAAAATAAGAAAATTTTACGTGATACTAATTTATTCTGGATGAAGAATCTATGAAAGGAAGACATATGGTGCAAAAAAAGCACATGCTTACGAATTCATATTATTATACCATATTCTTTTACTATTTACGCTCCCTGTATATAGATTCTATAATATTACATGGCCCATCCATATAAATATTATCAAATCCATCATTCATTGCTTTATACAAAAAAACCTAAACAACCTAGAGAGTCCAGAACACCCTGTATATGAAAAACTTGAAATAACTATGTAGGTTAGTGTAATAGTTTTGAGCCAATTTTTTAACCCTTACCCGTATAATGTAGAACAAAAAAATCACCTACCTGTACAATATTCAAACACTGAAAAAATAACACCTTGTTCTGACACAAACTAGGAGATAAATTATTAAAACTATGTTCACAAATTCACTACTGACGGGGCCTGAGGACCCAGTCGACCTACTGCTCAGCACCGCTAAATCAGACTGACGCGTGTTTACTTGCATTGCGAAACAATTCATATAGTAGGAGAGTACAGGGACGGACAACCCGCAAAAATAAAATTCCTAAGAAATATGACAAAATAAAAAACTCGTTGGATCCTCAGGACCCATCGATAGTAGCTGAGGGTTAATCATTGCTTGTATATTATCTGTCAACCAAAGTAGTTTAGGGTTTTTGAAAGTTACCTTCTTAAGGACCTTTCACACACATCAGTTCAGTCTCAGTTCCGTTCCGTCAAACAATCTCAGTTACGACAAAAAAATATATCGTTGCCTTTATTTAAACCGACATGTTCACACCCGTCCGTGTGAATCCGTGTTCCGTTTCAGTATCCGTTCAGTCATAATATAAATTCATCGGCCACGATATTTTCTTGTTTTGACTGACGTGTTGTCCTAAAAAGTTTGTTGTTTTTTTTTTAAATAAAAATATGAATGACGAAAAATTAATAGATATTAATAGATAGAATAATTTGGGCTAGGTTTGCAAAAGAAAGGAAACAAGATGGTAAGCTGTATTTCGAATATATTCGATTAGAATGGTAATTATAATTATGTGATAGATTTATTTCTTGTCCAATGTGTAGATACCGTTAAATATATCAATATATTTTCTTATACAATATAATAATAACAAATAGAACAATACCTTATTAATAATAACAACACCTCGCTTAACCTGATATAATTTATCTAAACTTTAAAACATACAATAAATTTGTAATCGAAGTGGTAAAAAAGTAATATTGTTTTATTATTGTTCCAATGTGTCAATTTTATTTAATAAATCGCAACTCGTGTTTTTAAAAATTAATTTATTAAATACAAGAATACAATTTATGTTACAATGTTGCAAAGCTTACTTATGACTGCGCTAAGATGACTAACTACTCCTCTTTCACATCCTCTATATATATACTTCTAAATGCTGAATAAGTTGTGACAATTATTATCTTAAACTAAACATATATTAAGCATAGGTGGTCATATAATTCCTCCCTTCTTTAGGTCTGAGAAAATTGGGGATTTTCGAGGGGTTTCAACTCTACGTCCACTTTTACAGTTTCTGTTTTATATTTTTTATAGAAATACATACTTATGACTAATGCAAGGATAATAACAATGATAATTAACAGAGTAATCGATAATCCGGAATTTATACTATCGAAGTGCTGTAAAGGATGAACTACCAATTTTTGAGCGTTGTCTAAATCTTCTTTAATATTTTCAAGATTTATTTCTTTTAAGTCTAGAGGTTCGATATTTTGAACTAATCGCTCATCGATATTAATCGAAGGAAGTTTTAGTCTTAGATTGATTGTCTCTGGTTTTTGTGAGTCAAAAATTTTATCATCTATTTTTACTTTACAATCTGAGGGTATAAGTAGGGTTGGTTTACTTATAGTTTCGATACTGTATTGACTGGGACATTCAAAATAGATGTTCTTTTCAGAACTCGGAATTACTATGATTGAATTATCATTTAACTGTGTAGCAGACGTCTCTTTGTACTTAATAGGTATCATAGGGCAATGATTGGTTAAGTTAATAGTTTGAACAATGCAAGGTTCGTTTTGATTAAGCAAATTATTAGGACATAAAAACATGCCTTCTATTTTAAAGCAGGTTTTTCTTAAATTATAGAAATTATTATTAGATCTTAACAAATAGGGGTTATTAATAGTGATTAATTGATTATTTACCGGAATTGGGTATATATGATTGGGTATGTAAGGTTTTTCCGATATTAGTGAAATGGCTACGTAAAATATAATTGAATTGTCTTTAATTGTTACGTCTGCATGTGCAATTTCACAGTATTTGATTATATTGTCAAAAGGTATCCGGTTTTTAGGGTCAATGTTCAAGATAATCGTTTTAAGCTCTTGATATTTAAAAATGCTGTGATGCATTATATTTATCTCAGCGAAATTAATTGCGGTTTGCACGTTCGTATAGATTTCATGTAGCACACGAAGGTTGTTTTCTAAATTGTCAAGTAGCAAAATAAAATAGGAAGTTATGGTTATAGACTGGGTCATTTGTTTCAAGTCAGTGACCTGGGTCAATAATACTTCTTGGTTATTTTTAATATTGCTTAGTTGGGTGTCTATGTCTCTCGTCAAGTTTTTAACGATTGTCTGGGTTAGGGAAAGGTCATGATGCAAGGTATTTTGGTTATCTTGCAATGTCTTTATATACGTATCATAACGTTCTTGATCGCTAGTTATGTGCATGAACCGATTCCAATAAGTGTGCATATAAGCATTTATTCGTAGAATAAGCAGAATAGGCATTTATTATTTTACATCGTTTCTAGGTGGTTTTTAGATTTTATAAGTTAGTTCTAGCATAGAATTTGAACGATAATGTTCTAATTATTAAGTTTAGTTAAATAAAACTTTTTTTAAAAAGCATACTGCTGGTTTGAGTTTATAATTGGCGCTGCGAACAGGATTGTGCTACAAGTCTCTCTATCGTGTAACGTTGAGATTTGGTGTATTTTAATACCTTAAGCACAATTGAAGTTTTAGTAAACTTCAAGAACTCAAACTCAAGCTCCCTGCCGTTTGGTCTCTCTATTGTTCAGCATTGAGATCAACTGAGTAAGAAGCACAGGAAAAAGAAAGAAACTCCCTGGGGTGAAACTCTGGCCGTCATTCAATCTAAGAAGTAGGTCGTTGAACCCTAAGATTTCAAGTAATTTTCCTGCAACCAGTAGGCTGACTTGGTAGAAGAAAAGTTGTGAAAGTAGTGCAAGTTTTGTGAAGGTGATTTGTGAGAAAATTTGAAACGATGCTAGAATGGTTCGTCATATCCCTCATGTAAGTAATCACTAAAATTGCCATTAATTTTATTTTATTTATGTCTGTTAATCCTGAAAATTTATTTAAAAGTGTTTTATTATCGAATAGGAGAAGACTAGGCTTAAAAGCTAAGAAAAATAAAAATACTTCCCTTGCACAAAAGCTAGAATCATATAAAGACAGATCTGATTTAAATTTAACTGAATTATTTGCAGATTTTAATCTTGACTCTTCTAACTCTAGTGAGACTAGAGAAAATAATCTTGTTTTAAGTAGTCTATCTTCTATTGAAGAAGAGGAATCTGTAGAACATTTTTCTTTAATACAAAGTTATAAAACGACAAGCGAAATGGACGTTCTGCGATCCTTTGCTAACATTTTACCAACTTTCTCTGGAAATCCAGAACATTTAGAATCTTTTATTTTTTCAATTAACGAATTTCATGAACTTTACTACAATGGAGAAGAAATTCAGAAAAAATTCGTGTTGAATGTTATATGCTCTAAGTTAATTGATAATTCTAGAGATTTTTTGATGAGTAGGCCAGATCTCAAGACATGGGAAGACATTAAGGTAGCTCTAAGAGAAAAATATGGTGATCCAATAGGTTATCAAACTTTGCTTCAACAACTTAATTATATTAATAAAGATAGAAACGAACATTTACTAGATTTTGTACAAAGACTTAAACTGTTTGTGCAAAGAATTAACTGTAAGATTCAAAGTCAAAATATTGACAATAATTCTAAGTTAATCCTCTCCACACAAGCCGAAAAAACTGCTGTAATAGTTTTAATGTCCAATGTCCCCGAGTCGTTAAAACGATGTTACTCATTCAAAACCCCGATAATTTAGATGCCGCACTTGTACATGTTACAAACTATAATTTAATCGAATCACAGATTAATTTAAAAAACCAAACTACACATAGACACCAAAACCCACAGCAAAACACGAACTCTCACCACAACCCACATTTTAACCAAAAATACCATAACCATAAGAATCAGCAACATCCACAACAAACTAATTTTAAAAATCAACCCTTTCCGTCTCAACCCGTTAATGTACAGCCTAGACCCGTAAAACAGCATTTTCCGACAAACGCCGAAGTTTTTGGTCAACAAAAAAATGTTTTTGCCCCTCAAAGAGACTTTAATCCAAGGCACTTGCCGAAACCAACCCCAATGTCGATACAATCTGCAGGACCCTCTCGAATGTATCAACAAGCGCAACAAAGGCCCTATAGAAGTCATTTTCAACCCGCCGGTGCTAGAAACTTTGCTTCCCAAGAATTAAGTAATTTAGAATGTAATTATGATCCATCAGCAGGTCAATATTTTGATGAATATTATGATGAATCCTTATCGTATGATTGTGAGCAACACAAAACGCCTGTCATGCAAGAAGCAAATCTTATGCCCCCTAATTGTCCGGGTGGGTCAAATCTTGAAAATTTTCAAGAAATAGCCTCTATAGACCCATCAACTTAATAATAATATTGCCCAGAAAGTCGAATTGCCGTATTTCTTTTTGCCAAAAATGCAAATTACTGTTCTGATTGACTCAGGAGCGTCTGAATCAATAATGAACCCCAATGTTGCAAATTTGTACCCTGATTTATTATTTCATGAACCCTTCGAAGTAACCGCGTGCAAAAAGACTTACCGTGAA
This sequence comes from Anthonomus grandis grandis, assembly GCF_022605725.1. Classification (NCBI taxonomy): domain Eukaryota; kingdom Metazoa; phylum Arthropoda; class Insecta; order Coleoptera; family Curculionidae; genus Anthonomus; species Anthonomus grandis. The sequence continues at coordinate 1,183,808 of NC_065551.1, read as the reverse complement.
AATTGCAATATTAATATTCCCCTTTTAAAAGAAATTGGAATTAGTACACCCCTAAAAATGCGTGTTCTTAATTGGCACAAAGATTTTGACGCACTAATAGGCACTAAAGATTTAAAAAATTTAAATGCCATTTTAGATTATCAAAATAAACGTCTTACGCTTCAAAACAACAAGAAAATTCCATTTTCACTTGCGTATAATAAGCCTCTCAGTCAACCAATTGAAAATATTAGTAGCAATGCCCTTAACATCCCTGTAAATCTTGAAAATGGAGATGCTATTCTGCCCTCTTTTCAGATTAATAATCAAGTTGTAATCCCAGATAGTTTAATAACGGTTAAAGATGGATTTTGTAAAATCCCAAATCCACTCCCCAACCATAATATTAAATTTGAACAACGAATGAGAGTTATTCCTAAAGAACATTTTGAGATAACTGATCCCCCCGCGAAAAATAAGTCTATTAATATTTCTAGTCAATTGCGTTTAAACCATCTTAATGATTTAGAAAAAAGCAAAATTGTCCCCTTGTGTCAAGAATTTAAAGATGTCATGTACTCAGAAGACTGCGACTTGACTTTTACTAGCCAAACTAAACATCATATTCGTACCACGAATGATCGCCCTATATATGCTAAATCTTTTCGTCACCCTCCAGCCATGTTGCCTGAAATTCAAAAACAGATTCAAAAGCTTTTAGACAACAAAATCATTAGGCCATCGATTTCCCCTTACTCCGCCCCTGTCTGGATTGTTCCAAAAAAGGCTGATGCTTCTGGTAAGAAACAATTCCGCATGGTAATCGATTATCGCAAGTTAAACGATGCCACCATTGAAAATAAATATCCCTTGCCTGTCATAACCGAAATCTTGGATAATCTTGGAAAATGTAGTTATTTTACTACTCTTGACCTAGCTCAAGGTTTTCACCAAATCGAAATGAGCCCTGATTCCATCGAAAAGACCGCATTTACTGTCAATAATGGACATTTTGAGTATTTAAGGATGCCCTTTGGCCTGAAAAACGCTCCCGCCACTTTCCAAAGAATGATGGACGAAGTCTTGCGTAATTTCCTTTACAAATTTTGTTTTGTATATATCGATGACGTAGTAATTTTTTCGAAATCTCTTGCTGAGCACATCGAATACATCAGAAAAATCCTCAAAAGGCTCCGGGAAGTGAATCTTAAAGTACAATTAGAAAAATCCGAATTTTTGTCCAAAGAAGTTGCCTTTTTAGGTCATATTATAACTCCTGAAGGCATAAAACCAAATCCTTCAAAAATTCATGCCATCGGAAGATATCCTATGCCTAAAACCCCTAAGGAGATAAAATCATTTTTGGGACTTATTGGTTATTATCGTAGGTTTATTAAAAATTTCTCGAAAATAACCTTCCCAATAACAAAATGTCTAAGGAAAGGTCATGAAAAATTTATTGGTAATCAAGAGTACCAGGAAGCTTTCATCAAATGCAAAGAGTTAATTACTAACTCTCCTGTACTCGCATACCCCGACTTTACGAAAACGTTTCATCTTACTACTGACGCCTCTAATATAGCCCTTGGTAGCGTACTTTCCCAGAATGATCATCCCATTGCATATTACTCCAGAACCTTAAATTCTGCTGAGCGAAATTATTCTACCATCGAGAAAGAGCTTCTAGCTATTATTGAGTCCACCAAACATTTTCGCCCTTATTTATATGGCCAAAGGTTTATCATAGAAACGGATCACAACCCTCTTGTGTGGTTGTCAAAGATTAAAGAGCCGAATTCTCGCCTAATCCGATGGAAATTAAAATTAGGTGAATTTGATTTCGAAATTAAATATAAAAAAGGTAAAGAAAACTTCGTCGCCGATGCTCTATCACGGGTCGACATAAATGTCCTCGAGAAAAACGAGTCAATAGCCCCTATAACCGACGAAACAGTAGCAAATCTCGCCGATTTTGATCTCGCTGACTTTGCACTCAACGAACGTTATAACGAGCTTATCTCCGAAACTCTTGACCAACCTCAACAAAATGTCGATAACCTTAGAGAAAATGACCTCGACTCTAATGCCACAGTACACTCTAATAATGACACAGAAGGTAAATATTTACCCATTTCTGAACTCCCTGTAAATTATTCCTCCTCACGTCTAATTATAGAATCGGGAAATAATTTTGTACATAAATATACTAAACCTTTTAAAAAGAATCATCATTTTGTCAAAGTAGACAAAAATAATCTTGCAGATAATTTTAGTAAGATTTTAAAGGAAGTAATTAGACCAGATATAAATTTTGTTATTTTTATCCCAAACTCCGATTTAAAACTAGAATTTCAGAAATATGTTGCCGCCAACCTAAACGGTTCCGCAAAGCTTTATATTTCAAACAGTTATTTAACTGATATAGAAAACCAAGATCAGCAAAAGGATATAATTTCTGAATATCACCAAAAAAATCATAATGGCATAACAGAAACCTATAATCAATTAAAACTTAAGTATTATTGGCCTCAAATGCGAGAAACGATTACTACCCTAATTAATACCTGTGAAATTTGTTTACAGAATAAATATGAAAGACATCCATATAAAATCAATTATGAAGGCCCTTTACTCGCAGAGAAACCATTTAAGACCCTACATATGGATTTATTTCAATTTTCTAATTGTTATTTCTTAACAATTATTGATTCCTTTTCTAAATATGCCCAAGCATATTATATCTCTGATAAAAATGCTACGACCGTTGTAAATAAATTACGCCACTACTTTTCTCATCATAATGTACCGAAGAAAATAGTAGTCGATAGAGGTTCAGAATTTAAAAATCGTTTATTTCAAGAATTTTGTGAACTTTTTTATATTGAAGTACACTACACTACACCTGGCAACTCCACATCTAACAGCCCCATTGAAAGACTACATTCTACCCTTCTCGAAAAACTCAAAACTCAAAAAATGAAAAACCCTGAGGAAACCCCGCAAAATCTGATGATTTCAGCAGTTTTAGTATACAATCAGAGTATTCATTCTACTACAGGTTTTTCACCTTTTTCGCTACTCTATGGCCCGTACTTTAACGAACCTAACATAAACAATGACCTGACAATTTACGAACAATATAATGAAAAACGAAAAAGCGAATTAATCCCCTTTCACCAAAAAGTTTATGAGCAAACTCACAAAACACAATCCAAAAATACTCAAAAACATAATAGAAACTCCAGCCCCATACCTGAACTTTCAGAAGGCCAAATTGTGTACAGAAAAAATCCCTATAGGAATAAGATGAACCCCTCATTTATCCCTACGAAAATTAAGACTATTAAGAAAAACGCTTTTACTGGACTATCAAAAAAGAAAACCGTAGTTGGTCATATTAGGAAACTTAAGAGATTAAGAAAAAATCCATCATCTTTACAGCGTAACCCGACTTCCAAGGATCAACCTTCTACAAGTCGACCCCCTGATGCCGAATAATGGATTCTTTATAGAAAAAATCGCCCCTACTATGACGTTAAATCATTATCATAGTACTTATGTATATTTTAATCTCACTAGTATTAAGTTTACTTTAGCGGGATTAACTTCTAATTTGTTTATATTTAATCATTTTACCGATAAGTATAATAATACCTTAAATTCGCTATTTTTGCAAGCCAATAAAGAATTAAATAACACATACGATTCTTATGAAAAATTAAGTTCGTTTAAGTCTTTAGTTCGCAAAAAACGCGGATTGGTAAACCTTCTTGGAAGCTACATTAAATTCATTACTGGCAATTTAGATAATGATGACTTAGAGACTATAAACCGACACATGCAAATCTTGAAAAGTAATCAGATTAATTACATGCATAAGATTAACGAACTAAGTTCATTCGCCGGTCATATAACTGCTAGATTCCAGGAAAATGTAAATATAGTAAATAAAAATTCAGAAAAACTTAAAGCTAATATAGATGTTTTAAACGACACCATTAGACTTTTAGTTGAAATGCAAAATCAAATTCTGCAAATTAAAAATGTACACTCTTATTTAGAAAAATTATTACGCACGTTAACTTTTGCCCATTTAGAAAGCCTAGATCTTGAAATTTTAAATACTAAAGAAATACATGAAATTTGGATGTATTTAGAAGTTCAATATCCTAAAAATTTATTATGGCCGATAAGACATATTACAGAACTGACATTAATTTGTAAAACTGGATTAATTTTATCCGATGACATGGCAATTCTAGTGATTAAGATCCCCATTTTTGGAACAAAAACATGTAACCTACAAATTGTATACCCCATTCCTTCATCAAATGACACTATTTTAGTGAGCCCTAGTAAGTTCTATTGTAACAATTTATGGTATAAAAAGTGTTTAGAGATTAATACGAATTGGATATGTATGGATCCAATTATTAATGGTTGTAATTTGTTAACAGACTGTATATTTGCAAAGATAAACAACAACTATCAAGTTCACACGTTAACATATAATAAAGCTCTATTATTTTGTACAAAATCCCCTGAAACTATTTTTGAAAATTGTTTTCAGTTTGTTAAATATAATTTAACGGGATGTTCACATATTCAAAGCCAATGTAATGTAATAATAGGTCAGCATAAGTATTCACTACAATCGAATAATTTGAGCATTAAAAATGTTGAAATTGAAAATTCTGTTTTAGATTCAAATGTTCATTTAAATTTACAACTTAAGCATTTAATGTATCCTGAAAAAATCCAGGAAGATCTTAGGGAACCAATTGTATTTAAAGACTCTGTTCCAGAAAAAAGCCATGTAATTAGCACTTCGGTTTTATTCCTAATTCTTGTAATAGTTATTATAGTTATAACTTATTTGTGGCAAAGAAAACATAAGGCGATTCCTCTGAAGACCCTCCAGGACATTATCAACGAGGACGTTGAAGAATCTTAAGGGAGGAGGAGTTATGTGCATGAACCGATTCCAATAAGTGTGCATATAAGCATTTATTCGTAGAATAAGCAGAATAGGCATTTATTATTTTACATCGTTTCTAGGTGGTTTTTAGATTTTATAAGTTAGTTCTAGCATAGAATTTGAACGATAATGTTCTAATTATTAAGTTTAGTTAAATAAAACTTTTTTTAAAAAGCATACTGCTGGTTTGAGTTTATAATTCGCTATCGTCTAAAGTGCCAAATAAAAACTTTTGAGTTTTACCTATGAAATTAAACAATCCTCTTTTGACTCTATTTTAAGGGGTAGAATAATGTTCAATAAAGGATTCTATTGATTTTACTTGTTCAAATAGATTATGAATTTTTGTTATCAATAGCTTATATAAGGGAAAGTAAGGGGTGACATTAGTTTTTCCGAGGGTGATGTTAGTTTGTAAAAGGGTTGTTTTTGTAATGTTTAGACAATCTTTTATGTTGGTTAAATTAACATGATAGTATACATGATGGTAATTTGTTACGATATAACTAATTCCTTGGTATACTGGTAGCAAAGGATTCGTTAATTCTTCAATCTTATAATGGGCATTGACTATTAGCGGAAGTAGAAGAATGATTAGCTTCATGGTTTTTGTTCCTGAAAATTACGATTGTCTTTTAATATTCTTGGGATGTCGCTGATTTCTAAACTTAGTTTTCTTATATTTAGGTTCTAGTTTTGAGGCTAGTTTTCGCGGTGTACTTATAAGTTGTGTAGTAGCTTTAGGTATTTAGGGGTCATTTTCTCGTTCTTTATTTAGTTTTGCTAAAATATTTGCCTTTTTTGCGTTTAATTTTGATGTTATGTTTTCATTGAGTTCTTTAAATATTTGTGCTAGTTCAAAAACATAATCAGTTTGCATTTGGTTTAGATTTTTTTCAAAATTTAATTGGTAATTTAAATTGCCTTTTAAGATTTGAAATGGGGTATATTCATGTGATGAATGAATACTGTTATTATAGTTTAAAATAGCTATGTCTATTAATTCTTGAATAGTTTTACTACGATGATCGTTTCTAAGGGCAATAAGGCTTTCTTGAAGAGTTGAATGAAATCTTTCTATTGGGGAATTTGAATTTGGGTTGTATGGGGTTATAAAATGTAACTCTATTTGGTAGGTTTTACAGAGGTCTTGTACTAAATTACTTTTAAAGGATTTAGCATTGTCGGTGGTAATCTTGGAAGGTGTACCATGATGAGAAAAGAATTTAATCAAATTCTGACGGATTTCTATTGAGGTTTCATGTACAGGGTAGGCAGTAGCAAATTTTGAGAAATTGTCTATCAAGGTTAAATACTTTTGACCTGAAATTGAATATATGTCCATATATATATGTTCAAGGGGTCTTGATCCAGTTGGGGTTGGTTTATATACAACTTTGTATGGGTGTCTATCATACTTTGTTTTTTGACATGTTTCACAAGTATTTACATAATCTATAACGTCTCTTTCCAGGCTCGGCCAGTAATAACGTTGTTTAATATTTTTTATGTTTTCCGTCATTCCTCTATGCGATATTTTCGTGGTATGATATCGTTCTATAATTTCTTTTCTTTTATCTACGTTTAAAACGTCTTCAAGGAGTGTGTTTGAAATAACAAGTTTGTATGCGTTATTTTTAAATGTTTTTTGAAAAATTCTTAAAATTAGGGGTTCTAATTCCTTATTTTGGAAATATAGGCAATATGTATCTGGTGGTAGATAATCCTTAAAGAGTGATTGTATATCAAAAGTTAAGGGGTCTTTATTTATAAAATAGATTAGTCTTTTTTTGTTTCGAATAGTCGAATTTTGTTTCGGTAGTTTTGGTCACATAGGGTTTTTCTTTTGCTGTCCATTTAAATATAATTTGATTTTTGAATATGTTTAAAGATTTATTGACATACGAGGCACCTAATATAGGGTCTTCCTTTGATGTGTGTACTGTTTCTGTTTCAGAGTTATTTTTTTGTTATTTACGATCTCTTGAGGTTCTGGTGGTAATTTTTCTATGGATAGACTAGCTGTGTCTGTTTCCGATCCGTCTTTTTCTGGAATTTCTAGTAAAATGATATCGTTTTCATGGCTTGTCGAAGGTTTTGGTGATTCTGATTTATTTTGTTCGGGTTCCTTGATTTTCTTCAAACTTGGTGGAGGTATTATTATTTGAGAAATAATATTAATTTTTTTGTTTCTTTCTTTTTCTGTGGTTTTTCAAAAAGATTCGGTTTATCTTGAAAGTTATCAAAGAAATGCTTGATTCTTTCGTGCCATAAATATTGGTCATCTGCGTCATTGTCATCGCATGTTGCTGACATGTGAGTAGAAGGAGGTTTCTTGATTTCCATGGGGTGTATTTCTCTTGGTGGTCGCGAAAGTGCATCGGCGTTGCTATTATGAATATCTTTTATATTGAATTGTATATTCATACTCTTGAAGTTTAAGTCGCCATCTTATTAATTTTGAATTAGGCTCTTTGATCGAAAATAACCATTGAAGTGGTTTATGATCCGTTATGATTGTAAATTTTCGGCCAAAAAGGTAGGGACGAAAATATTTTGTAGCCCATACTATTGCCAAAAGTTCCTTTTCAATTGTAGAGTAGTTACATTCAGTGGAATTTAATGTACGACTAGCATATGAAATAGGTAAATCAGATCCGATGGGTCCTTGAGATAATATAGCTCCAATCGCGTATTCTGATGCGTCTGTTGTCAGTACAAAGGGTTTATGAAAATCAGGGTATTGTAGAATCGGGTCGTTAGTTAAAATGTTTTTACAGAGATGAAATGCTGTACGGAAGGCTTTATCGTGAATAATTTTTACGTTTTTTTTAAGACAATTGGTAAGAGGTTTCGTGATCTTTGCGAAGTCTTTGATGAATTTTCTGTAATATCCGATGAGGCCTAAAAAGGATTTGATTTCTTTAGGGGTATTTGGAATTTTAAAATTTTTAATTGCTTTAATTTTCTGTGGGTTTGGTTTAACTCCTTCAGCTGTTATGATATGTCCTAGAAATTCTACGTCTTTTTTCAGAAATTCACATTTGTCTAATTGTATTTTCATGTTAAAAGACACTCGAGTCGCTCGAAAACTAATTTAAGGTTATTAAGATGTTCTTACAGGCTGGTTGAAAATATAATAATGTCGTCCATGTAGACTAAACATATTTTGCCTAGTAAACCTCGTACGTAACACATTATCCATTGCTCTCTGAAATGTCGCAGGTGCATTCTTGAGTCCAAATGGCATGCGTACATACTCGTAATGACCATGTTCTATATTAAATGCTGTCTTTGGTATGCTTTCTGGATCCATTTCTATCTGGTGAAATCCGTTAGCGAGGTCTATGGTTGTGAAGTAGTTACATCGGCCTAGTTTATCCAATATGTCCGTGATGTTAGGAATTGGGTATCTATCGCCTATGGGTTTTTCATTCAATTTCCTATAATCAATGACGATTCTTCATTTCTTTTTTCCTGTCACATCGGCTTTCTTCGGGACTATCCATACAGGTGAACTCCATGGGGAATTTGAAGGTCTAATGATTTCATCATCTAGCATCTGTTCAATTTGGTTGTCGATTTCTTGTTTAAGGATATGCGGATATCTATAGCTTTTAGTGTAGACTGGGATTTCATCGGTAGTGTTTATTTTATGTTTTGCTTGATTTGAAAACGTTAATTTATCTCCGGGTTTGTGTAAGACTTTTTCGAACTTTCTTATTAGCTTAAAAAGTTCTCTGCGTTCCTCTTTATTTAAATGTTCGTGTCTAATCAGGGATTCTAAGTTTAAATCGTTACAAGAAATATTTTTACTAAAATGATTTGTTTTAAGGGTGTCGCAAGAAGGGATTTTATCTAATATTTCGTAATTATTAAGTTCAATTGGTTCCGAGGGTAATCCATTGGATACATGACCTTCTAACGCAATTGATCTTTTAGAATGATTAAGAATATCTATTATATAGGAATTATTTTTGATCATTACTAATGTAGGATGAATTGTTATTTCTTCATCATGAAAATAGGGGACTAACCAAGTTGTATCGTTGGGTAGATCGGTTTTTATTATACATTTTTGAACAGTTTCTGGGGGTATTTCGATTACGAATTCTTCAAAATTTTCTCTTAGTGGAAAGGAATTGTTAAATATTGATTTACCAAGTTTTGATTTTCTAAGTCAATGTTTAAGCCAAGTTTGCATAAATCTTTGATTCCTAAAATACCATCAAAATATTCATGAAATGAGAATAAAATAAACTCTATTGATTTTGTTATGCCAAAATTTAGGAACAAGGGAATAAAAGCTCTACTTTGTATGGTTGAATTAACTCAGGAAAATAAGTTTCTGCCAATGAGGGTCTAAGAAGTGATGCGTGTGAACTTGTATCTATGAGTAATCGAATATTTAAAACAGGAATGTGTATGAAGGGTAGTTGATTAACTTGGAAACTGTTTAAACTTAAACAGGGTTTTTTTTCTGTGAGGCTTCTAAATGAAAATTTTCTAGTTGTTCTACTAGTGAATCTTCAGAATTGTCTTCAGGATTGTAATTTGGAAAATTATGTTCGTCGTAATAGGGTTCATCATAGTTGTCAGAATAGGGGACGTTTTCGTTATAGCTATCAAAATATGGGACTTCATTTAGATTTTCTAAGTGAGTCAACTCATGTTTAGGTTGTGTATAAAGAGGCATTTCTCTTCTAGGTTGTACACTTACTCCAGACATGGGTTGAGGATATTGGGGTTTTGTATTAGTGAATTGTATTCCGGACATTGGTTGGGGATATTGAGGTGTTCGTTGCGGGTTCCTTTGTGTAAACTGCTGGTTTTGTAGTTTATTAAATGGTTGGTTATATGGTCTAGATGTGTTTGGTTCATTTTGTCTAAATTGATTAAATTGATTTTGTTTATATTGATTAAATTGATTCTATTTATGGTGATTAAATTGATTTTGTGGTCTCAATTGATTATTGTTAATTTGTCTTTGTTGATTTATTTGTGGTTGATTTGGTGGTATGTGTGAAGTTTGTCTTGCAGCATTTTGATTATAAAGGTAGTTATTTTTGAATTGGTTTTGACTTGTTAAAATATCATAGTTTGTGATAATATCGATAGCTTGATCTAAGGTTTGTGGATTTTGCACAATTAGTAATGTTCTAAGTTCATTAGGGACGTTCGCTAAAAGATTTTGTGTAGCTGTTAGTTCATTTTGATTGATGAGAATTGTTTTGGCTTCGATATTATTAATTTCGGAACAAATCTTATTATTAATCTTATTAACTAATGACTTTAAGCGTTGAATATAATCATTAATTTTTTCTGCTTAAGAAAATTAATTGTTGCTGTAAATTAGCCCTAGTAATTGGATCGTTAAATTTTTGTTGTAATGCAATTTTTATTTCTGCCCAAGAGTTTAAGTCAGATCTTGTTAACAAAAAGTCTTCAGCCTCTCCTATGATTTTTGATTAAATAGCTAAAATTACATATTCTTGTTGTGATGGGTCTGCATTAAAGTATTTCGCATAAAAGGTATCAATCTGGTTTAAAAATGTTTCTAATCTGGATGGTTGACCATCAAAGCTTTTGAGAAGTGCAACGGTTGATTTTAATGCATCAGCCATTTTATTATTGTTTACTAAATTACTATTGTCCACTAAGTTTAAATTTATACCTAAACTATTACTATCTAAATTAAGGGATGATAAAGTATTATTCGCTATTTCGGAATAAAGCTCGTTTAAGCCAGAATCTAAAGAAGAATTACGGTTTGAAGTAACCTCTAAACTCTTTACTCTAGGATAAGTTATGTCACTCTATTGTTAAATTTTTTCATTAGAGTTCATACTAAACTTCAAAAAGAAAAAAAATAAAATAAAATTTAAAAATAAATTATAAAATTTTCAAAATATTTCCTTAATTAACAGGTTTTCCAACTAACAGAAACAATTCTATACAGTACAATAAAAAGTTTCTAGTTTCTGACCTGTATCAAATGATGTCTCTGCAACAACAGCTATACTGTAGTGAAGGCACCACCTGTCTTGGAAGCTAGCTATGCCAATTCTTCCTACTGGCTACTCGCAATGGCGTACCACTTTTCGAGGCCAGGAATCACTCAGCTCGTCTCAGTTTGCTCAGCAACTAAATTCTTGATCCTTTCAAAACTGTTAAAACAGAAGAGTGAACTACTGGTAATCCGCACTTTCCAGACACTAAGCACTGTATCCACGCTTATAGCTAAGGGATCACTCACTTACGTATTTATGTAATTCGCGTTACGTAACTCGCGACTACTCGTATCTGTACTCGACGACGATGTTCACAGAGATCCTCCGAAAGGATCCTACCGACTGCGCCAATTTTATTTAATAAATCGCAACTCGTGTTTAAAAAAAAATTAATTTGTTAAACACAAGAATACAATTTATGTTACAATGTTGCAAAGCTTACTTATGACTGCGCTAAGATGACTAACTACTCCTCTTTCACATCCTCTATATATATACTTCTAAATGCTGAATAAGCTGTGACAATTATTATCTTAAACTAAACTTATATTAAGCATAAGTGGCCATATAATTCTTGCTGCCGTTTCAAAATATTGATTACTATTGAAGGGTGGACGGTGGCGTAGGTTTTATCGTTGATTTTTGGATTCCGTTTATTTTATATGTTATTTATTACAGTGAGGTTTCGATAAACCGAATTGCGATAATCCGGATTCCTCGGTTATCCGAATCAAGAATTTTTCCAATTATATACTTTGTAATCCAGATTTTATATGATTTGGTTATCCGGATCGCGAATGATGCTTTTTCAGCGGCTGTGATTGGATGATTTTGCTCGTATGATTGTAGCAAAGAACGCTTCATTCCAGCTTATTACTTGTTATTAGTCGCTTGACCATTACGTGTGTAGGACAGTGTAGGGATGGCTCCAAAACGGAAACACGTGGCTTTAACTATTCAGCAGAAATATGATATAGTTCAAAAGTTAAAGAAAGGATATATGGCTAAAAATTTAGCTATGGAATATAACGTTGGAACATCGACAATATCAGACATCAAGAAGCATTCTGATAAGATAGAAGAGTAAGTTTTTATTGTTTTTTTTTTCTGAGAGATAAAGTTGTGTGACAGATAAAAATGTCGACGCATGACATTTTATTTTAAAAGTTTTGACTTGCATGGACGAGTTTTCATGATAAAAGATAAATTGCATGCATGTTTATATGTGGGGGGTTTTTCAAGTTGTTTTTATTGTTTCTAGGTTTATTGGACATTGTGTTACTGGACCAGGCACCAAGAAAAGCTTACGCAAAGCGGAATATCCCGAAATGGAGGTGTATTTACGGAATTGGTTTTTAATTCAAAGGCAGAGGCATGCTGTTATAACCTCAGATATACTATCCGAAAAGGCTAAACAGCTTTATCAAAAACATTATGGTGATAACAAATTTCTTGCAAGTAGAGGGTGGCTAACAAATTTTAAAAAGCGACATGGCTTGCGTTGTCTAAAAGTGAGTGGCGAAAAACTAAGCAATAACCCAGAAGCCGTTGAGCCATTTTTAGTAGAGCTCGAAGATAAGATTAAAGAACTTAATTTATCGCCCCGGCAAATTTACAATGCTGATGAATCAGCACTATTTTGGAAAATGTTGCCCGACCGAACGTTGGCACATATTAAAGAAAAATCTGCCCCAGGCCGAAAAATTTGTAAAGAAAGAATAACTTTTTTGGTATGTACCAATGGAGATGGACAAACTAAACTTCTTAGTTATTGGAAAGGCTAAGAACCCTAGATCATTTAAGAATGTTCAGATTCCACTTGAATACAAGTCAACTAAGAACTCTTGGATGACATCTGCTTTATTTAAACAATGGTTTCACGAATCGTTTGTAAAGCAAGTGAAAACTTTTCTAAGAAGTCGAAACCTGGAAGAAAGGGCTTTGTTGATTGTTGATAATGCGCCTTCTCATGCAACAAAAGAAGAATTAGTTAGTGAAGATGGAAATATAATGACAATGTTTTTGCCTCCCAACTGCACAGCATTAATCCAACCAATGGATTAAAATGTTATCCGTTTAACAAAGATGCATTACCGCAATAGTATTTTGGCTACCATTATTTCTTCAGACGAACAAGACATTACCAAAAGCTTAAAGTCAGTGACTCTTAAAGATGCTATGTTTATTTTAAATGATGCGTGGAGCAAAATTCCTTCAAAGACCATAGAAAAATGCTGGCGCAATATTTTATCAAAAACCACCCAAGCTGTTTCATCTGATACAGAGTATGATTCCGACGATTTGATGCCACTAAGTGCATTGAAGGAAAAAATTGGCCAACAAAACTTAACCGATAACATTCAAGATAATATATCTGGCATGCTTAATCAACTAGGAGGAAAAGAAACTTCATTTACACATTTGGATGTAAATCAGTGGATTGATGCAGATGAGGAGCTAGTTCCAGACTTAGCAAGTGGTGAGAATTCAGAAGAAGAGGTGGAAATTGTTCCTGAACTTAAAAATACTGTGAAGCATCAGGATGCAGTTAAGAGTTTCAATGTGTGTCTGCAATGGGCGGAAGAAAATGACGTGGAACTGCCAGAACTTGTCACCTTAAGGAGGCTGAGAGAAACAGCAGTGATAAAAAATTTAAAAACCTGTAGGCAGACCCAAATTACACATTTTTTTACTAACCCAAACTAATGTTATGTTGACCTACTGTATGTGTTATGGCTGCATTTAAGTACATTATGTACATACATACATATGTATTTATATGTATATTACCCAATAATTTTCTATTCGTTATAAAGAATGTGTTTGTTTTGTTTTAAATAAAGAAAATTTGATAAAACACCATTTTCATGTTTTTAATTTAATAATTATAATAGGTTAGGGCAATATCCTCAATTTTATCATAGTGTTTCGGTAATCCGGATTTTTTGCTAATCCGGATCAGCGTTGTTTTTATTGATCCGGATTATCGAGACCTCACTGTATTTTGTTTTATTTGTGGCTATTAATTAAAAAAACTAATATTAGTGTTGTGTATACCTAAGTAGGTAGTGTAATTTTCTTAGGTTTGGAGTTTCACTGTTTTATTACTTACATGAAATACCTAATATTTAATTTTTTAGTTTTTTTTTATTATTGTCTACATATATACGAATAATAACATTTATTATAATGAATAAATTCACTGAGGGTAAGGTCCTTCATAGTCAAACGAGGGAAGTGATAGCAAACGTACAGGTAAGTTATAATAATTTATTTAAAAAAAAGTGAAATACATTGTGCCTTTTAAAAAAACAGTAGTTTATATTATATTTTATTGCTTTTTGTATACCAGCTATGCATTCAAAATGTTGTTATTAGGATTTGCGATGAAGAAGCTGCAAATAATTCGATAAAATTGCCTCTTAAGCGTAAGCTTGATCGCGTTTCCCTTTATACCGGAGTCTCCGTATCATCTGTGAGAAAAATTCACAAGGAAGATGAAGAAAGGCGACAAAATAACCCTGATGAAATGTTAGCCAGTCCAGGGAAAAAACGGCCACGGAAAACTGTCGTCGAAAAAGATGACATCATGATCATTTTCAAATAGTTAGGCATTGTATCACCAGATTTTACCTGTAATATAAAGTGGTTCCGACAACTAGAAAGTTGTTACAACTAGAAAGAAGAAAATTAAAAGAAGAAAATTAAAAGAAGAGGCAAATTTTTCTTATTCCAGGGAAACGCTTCGTCTTTTATTAAAGTCAAATGGCTTTTTTTGGCGTAAGTGTCAAAATAAGAGAAAATTTTAATGGACAGGCCCAATATTCTTTCCTGGAGATACAAATATCTTCGCGAAATACGAAAATATCGTGAAGAAGGCCGAAACATTATTTACTTGGACGAAACTTGGGTGGATAACGATTTGACGTTCAAGAAATGTTGGCAGAGCGATACGGTTACTGGTGTTTTAAAAAATATTAGTTCAACGGGTAAGCATACAATGCAAAATAGTGTGTATAAGTTACAGTCATATAATTTTTCACGGGCAAGGACCCGTTAAATTTGAGAAATATATATATTTTAAATGATATTTTAGGTCGGCTAATAATTGTTCATGCAGGTTCCGACAAGGGTTTTGTGGACAATGCCTGTTTAATATTTAAAGCCGGATTGGCCACAGGTGATTACCATGGCCAAATGAATAGGGAAAATTTTACTAGATGGCTCACGGAAAAACTTCTGAAGGATAAATTCTGGGAAACTGACCAAATCATGGAAGAAATCGAGCCCCTTGTCATCACAATAGGAAATGAGGACAGTGACACTAATGGCAGTAGTAGTGAAGACGATAGTGAATACGAGGCTGAAGGTAAAGAAAACGAGCTCGCTTATTTCACCAGTGAAAATAAAAACATGTTTAAGTGAAGTGTGTGAGACTTAAAAAAAACATTAACATAAATAACAGTAAATGAAAAATTAGGTAAGTTATTTACCTTATATTTTTCTCAAATTACCTTACTTTTTCGGAAATACCAAAAAGAGTGAAAATTTCGCATAAAAAAACATTAAAATTCCCGTTTCTAGTTTAACCGAACTTTTATCATTGCCAAAACGCTTATGCTGTTCGTTTTTTATAATCTATGCCAGGTGGCTCATTTTAGTCGACGTTTGACTTTTGTTTTTTTTTTTTTAATGACCTTCAAAATACACGTACTATTGCAGTGACGTGGCCCCCTGTGACTTTAGCAACTTTTGTTTAAACTTTGTTTTTTAAATTCGGCTTAGCAACAGAGATATTTGCGTGCGACCCTGTATACAGGGTGTTCCACAATCAACGTCACAGGCTATAACTTCTTTATCTGTAAGTATTTTTTTTTTTAATATATTTTAATAGCTATATGATCACTACCCAAAATTACTTAAAAACTACCCCCGACAAATCCATTTTTGGGGGATGTATTTGTTGGGTGTAGTTTTTTTAAGTAATTTTGGGTAGTGGTCCTATAGTTATTAATTTTTTTTTTTAATTTTTATAGTCAAAAATAAAAAAGTTATAGCCTGTGACGTTGATTGTGGGACACCCTGTATACCAAAAAAAAAGAACTTATTTCTAAAACCATAAAACATACAAATGAACAATTATAATTAGGAAAATTTATTTTAATAAATTTTAAAATTATTTTCCTTAAATCGAATTTAAATAGTTTTACATAATACCACACGCCACTGTCCATTTTATGAATGAAGTCGGCCATGTTGTCTCCACTACTGCATTCCCCTTACCTCAGGCCGAAGTGTTTCAGATCCGTCTGCCACACTGTATGTGCATATGAATGTGTATGCCTGTCATTAATGATGATTTTGCGTTAGCGCAATTATTATCTAAGCTTGAAAAAATAGCTGATGACTGCAATTTTAAAAATATGAGACTAAGTATAGGTGATAAAATTTTTACGAGGTGGCACCGTAAATAATTTTAAATATAAAGGTTAAGAAATATTAGAAAAATTTCAAATTGTACTATTTTCTCCCCCAAAGGAAATATACAGTAAAGAAGAACAGCTTAAATTTATTGAAAGATTTCATAATGACCCTTTACAGGACTCAAGTTAAAATTATTTTATCGTTGGAAAAATATGTCTCGCGATGTCGCTCATTATGTTAAGAAATGTCATAAGTGTTAAGTTAATAAGTTAAGTTATAACTTGATATTAACAAATAATTGTTGGATTATATTTCCAACATGCTCCGGGCCCTTGAAGAGACTTGTTAATAATAATATACATTTATAAACGAATTACATATAATGCATTAGCTTAAAACATTTATTACACAAATAAAATTATTATTTAAAATTATTGTTACTGAAGGAATCAATAAACAACATCTATACAAATATAAAAACATTTTTTTTTACAATTTTTAATTATATAAAGGTAATGGCGCTATTTTTGTAATAGACCTAAGATATGTACCATAGGGAGTTTTGACTTCTACTACCCTTACTTTATTATCCTTACCTAAAATTTCATTAGAAATTCTGGCCATTAGCCATTTTAAAGAGGGTACATTGTCTTCTTTTAAAAGAACTAACATGCCCTGTTCTACATTTGGCATGGACTGTTGCCACTTGGGCCTACACTGAAGTTAAGCGAGATAGTCTTTATGCCACCCGTGCCAGAAATGCTGCTGCATTTGACAACATAGTTTCCAGAACTTTAAACGATCTATTGGTACGGAACTGACATTAGGTTCTGGATAGGTGGTTATTGGAGAAAAAATTAGGAAGTGGGCAGGCGTTAAATAACTAAAATCAGATGGATCGTTTGAAATTGGTGTCAAAGGTCTAGAATTTAAAATGCCTTCGATCTGAATAACCACTGTATTTAGTTCTTCATAAATTAATTGAGTTTCACCAACAACTCTCTTTAGGTGGTTCTTAGCACTTTTAACTCCTGCCTCCCACAATCCCCCAAATACAGGTGAATAGCTTGGTATAAATTTAAATGTTATTTTTTCCTCAATGCCAAAATTATAAATTTTATTTTTATTTTCTTTTGAATTTAAAATATAATATTCATCCAATTTATTTTTAGCACCCTTAAACGTTGGTCACAAAATATCTGAGTGGGCTTTCCCCTTCTCGAAATGAACCTCTTGAAAGCTGCAAGAAAATGTTCAGTCGTTAAGTCTGAGAGTAACTCCATATGGATTGCTTTAATAGAAAAGCATACAAATACTGCTATGTAAGACTTGGTGATGATGGATTTTCTTAAACGTGATTGTTTAATATAAAAAGGACCACAGAAGTCTACACCAACATTCTGAAAAGGTCTAGCTTGGGACACTCGGCCCTCTGGCAAAGAATCCATAAGCTGTTGTGAACATCGAGCCTTAGCTTTAAAACAAATAATGCACTTATGCAGAACCTTTTTGACCTCTCTTATTCCATTTACAATCCAAAAACTAGAATTTAGAGAACTTAATACTTGCTTCTGACCTGCATGTAGCAATCTAAAATGCTCTCTATGAATAATTAAATTAGTAACATGACTATTTTTAGGCAAAATTATTGGATGTTTTTGGTAATATTCGATTTTTGCATTATGCAGTCTCCCCCCTAAACGAAGAATGTTTTCAGAATCTATAAATGGAGCTAACATGATTAATGATGATTTCATTGCTTGTTTTTTCTGCAGCAGTTTGATTTCATTTGAAAATGAATTTATTTGTTCATATCTTATAATGGACTTTAGTGCCTGATCTAATTCCAGAACACTTAAATTGCCAAACAATTTGGAATCATTTTTGTTTTTGGAATTGTTGACAAACCTAAAAAGATATGCAACAACCCTTTGAAGTTTTGATAGATTAGAATATTTTTCAAAGAAGAAGAATTCTGTTTGCACTGCAACCTTAATAGTAGCACAAATTTTCTTTTCCTCTGGTAAAGGATCGTGGGTCTCTTAAACCAATGTTCATTTTCAAACATTTGGTATGGTTGCAAACCTCTTGAGAGGCAATCAGCTGGGTTTTGCTTTGAATTTATATAACTCCACTCAAAAGAAGAGGTTAATTCTTGAATTTTTAATACCCTATTTGCCACATAAGCATTAAGATTGATTGGATCAGATTTAATCCAAGCTAATGAAATATTGGAGTCGGAGTACTGGATTGAACAATGTTCTGTATTTTAAACGATGAGTAAACACTTTAGTCAGTTCTTGATAATTAATTTATTCAAATCTTTAAACAAGAGTTTAATTTTTTAAGTTAACAAAATTTATTGTTGCTTGCTTGGCGTTCTTGACAGAAGAGAGAGAGTCGAGGCGTCCCGTCAGGGGCGCTGTGGTCTCAGTTCAGCTAACCGCAGGTAAAACAGGTTCATCAAGGCAAGGTAAGTGGCGCGTTACAAACGCCGTCCGATAGATGGCGTCAGTAGGACTGAACTTTGAATAAAATAACGTTGAGGGTACACTCGTAGTCCGAACAAGTACAACACTACGCGATCAACCTTTGATTTGTATAACTCATAAATATTGTTAATTAAGTTTGCCAATAATAATGCACTATTGAATTCTAAACGAGGAACTGTCAAATTTTTATTTAAAGGAACAATTCTTGATTTGGAGGAAATTATGTTGACATGAATGTTATCATCAAAAATTGCCTTAGCAAACTGCCCCATAGGCCACTGTAGAGGCAGCACAATAGCCAATTAAGTGAACATGATTAGCATTTGCCCTGTTTAATGATCTGGAAACAAATATCTCTGGCATAGCAGAAAGATCATTTAAAAAGCTTTCCCATTTTTCCAAAAGATTGTTTGGAAGAATATCATCCCATTTTAATTCTTGTGCCCATAACTCCTGGATAAAAAGCTTTGCTGTAACCAAAGAGGACCAACTAGACCCAATGGGTCAAAGAATCTGGAAATGTAACTTAAGATTTGTCTTTTGGTTATGCAGTTATGAATGTCACCTTTGGGAGAAACTATTTTAAAAGAATCTGCTGTCGGAATATAAGATAAACCCAAAGTTTTGAAAACAGAATCTGCCTTATTCATGTCAATTTCATCTAAATGTCACTTTTCTTTAGAAATATCTGCGAGGATTGTTGAATTGTTGCTACACCATTTGTGAAGTTCAAAAGAACCTAACTTTAAAAGTTGAATTAATTGGAACTTAAGTTCATTAACTTCCTGAAGAGTATCTGCCCCACCCAGCATATCATCCACATATGTATTGCGCAATAGCAGCTAGTGGAAACTGAGCACCTTCGGTATTTGCCAAATGCACTAAACATCTGGTCGCTAAAAAGGATGAACTCCTGAGCCCATATGTCACTATTTGCAATTGCAAACATTTAATGTCAGAATCGGGGTTGTCTCTCCAAAATATGTTCTGTAAAGAACAATGATTGGGATTTATTAAAATCATCCTATACATTTGTCTTATATCAGACAGGACTACAAACTTGTAAGAGCGAAATAACATCAAAATTTCAAATAATGACCTCTGAACTACAGAGCCATTGTATAAAAAATCATTTAGGGACCTTTTATTTTTTGGTTTCATGCTGCCATCAAATACAACACGCCAAGAGGTTGATTTACTTTCATCTATTATAACAGGGTGGTGCCCCTTAAAAACACCGAACCACTTAAATTATAATTAGAAATATCTACAATTTTGTATAATTTAAATTTAAATATTCGTCAATAAAGGCTTTATACCTATAAAAAAGATCAGGATTATATTTAAACCTTTTTTCTAAATTTTCAAACCGTTTATAGGCAATTGAAAAGGAGTCCCCTAAATTAATTTCATTAAACGGGACCTTTAAAGGCAAATCAACAAAAAAATTATTTTCTACTTTTTTTGAAGAATTACAAAATATAGAATCACAAGCATGTTGATCATTAAAGTGTTCTGTATATATCTCTGGGACTTTTTCAACTTCCCAAAATTGGGCTATAAGTTTTTTAATATCAATTTTATTCACTGACTGTGAAGAAATAAAAAAATTATTACATAAATTTGCATTTGTGGGAGCATATCCACTAACAACATACCCAAAGAGAGTATTTTGCAATATTAAACCATTATTTAATCTTATTTTGTCACTAAGCAAGGAATCAAAAAATATATCTGCAGAGAGAAGTATATCAAGGGTCTTGTCGACTTTAAGTATCTCCGATTTTCCAATTTTTTAAAATTTCAGTAGAAAGAGTATTTTAAGGAGAATAGATTAAGAAAAAAAAAATTTGCGGATTATTCACATAGGACGCTAAAAAAAAATATTTACATTTTTTAAAACATGCTAAAATATGGGTCTACTCTAATTTATTTAATGGTCGAAACTCGTTGCTATTGATAATTACATTGTCAAACTTTTGACATATTTTTTTTTTTTTTTTTTTAATTTATTGACCTTGTGCTGAGCACATTTAGTAACGAAAAACCTCTATATATAATTTTTTAGTACTTAAACTAAATCGGACATCACAAACAACCATGCCAAGTCTGGGACTCGAACCCAGGGCCACACGACTGCTAGGCAGTTATATACCCACCGCGCTGCCGGGGCCGGCAACTTTTGACATATGAACTCGCAGTTGCCGAATTGTGTATATTTTCTTAAAAAATATAAATATTACTCTAAAGCCTAACCTAAATATTTAGAAACAAACACATCTAGAAAGAATTATCACATACAGATGAAAAAATACGGAAACCATCTAATATATTCCTTAGATAATTGATTGCTAACTTAAGAAAAATTTAACAAACAGGTATATATACAAATTTGAAATAAATATTTATATAAACAAAAACACATTTTATATTTAAAAATGATATCGGTTACTGATTTGTTGTAATAAATTTTGAAATCTATCGAATGCCGTTTTCCCATATATTTCCCTCCACATAAATTGGTCAATATATTGAGGCATCATGGGAGACTGCATTACACCTAAGCGACGTAGGTATTGCTTAAAGCAGGACCAATATCCCTCAAC
Organism: Anthonomus grandis grandis; assembly: GCF_022605725.1. Taxonomy (NCBI): domain Eukaryota; kingdom Metazoa; phylum Arthropoda; class Insecta; order Coleoptera; family Curculionidae; genus Anthonomus; species Anthonomus grandis. The sequence continues at coordinate 1,162,318 of NC_065551.1, read as the reverse complement.
ATAATTAGTGCATACACCTGTTACCGGATCAACAAAATTTGTTGAATGGTTTACCGTTTTATGTATGTAGGGAGAAACACCCTTTTAATCTGGAATATCCTCTCCACAGATCCGTCCAAATTTCTGTGCCAGGCAACACGTGTTTTTCAATAAGGCCCTCTAAAGTTGCTGATGTACGATTGGGAATGTACATTATTAAGCCCCTTTTGGCCTGTACATCATACATTCCCAAAATCCAGCGTTCTCGTACAAGTCGGCCTCGGTTGAATTTTCTTCTAGCAATTACCGATTCGTCAATTTGGACGACCCGACCTGGACCACCTAATATTTTTAGAAAAGAAAACGATTAAATTAAATAAAACCTAATTACATATTATGCCACTTTACCGAAACGGAATAAATTATCATTTTGCAATAATTGCCAAGAACAAATGTCTCTAAAATAGCAATATTGCTGGATTGCATTTTGTCGCGAACAACCTGCCGACATTCCTGCACATCCGGTGCGGACTTCACAAGTCCATTCCCACATTAAAAAAAGGGTTAATCGGATGGGACAATTGCTTCTTTCAAAAAAGGAGCCTTTAAGCACACTGTAACGCACACGACATCGCTTGCAAAAGAACATAACTCCCAGAGAGGCTGTTTTACTATGCTGAATCACGCAGTACCGACGACAATTTCGGGATAAACAACGCATATTTTGTCGTATTAAAGAACCATTTTGTAATGTTTGTAATCAATCAGGATCTTCGGCAGAAATCACTTGCATTAATAGAAAAATATTAGACACTTGATCCATAATTAAAATTAACGAATTATAAAAAAACAAACCAAAATTAACGAAAGTCAAATCAAAATTAAATTAACGAAAGTACTAGAAATAATTAAGTAAAATTAACCAAAGAATTACAGAATTATTAATTATAACTGACACTAAATTTGTAGAAAAAAATGCCTACAATAATACCTTTGGATGCAAATTGAACGGGTTTCACAAGTGGTGCTCTGACAACAAAATCAAGATCAACCCTTCAAATCAACCCTCGCAAACTCAAGCGATCATTTTCCAAAAGAGACGCATCCCATATCAAGGCAACTTGACACTTGAAGACACCGAATTAGAATGGCAGGACAATGTGAAATACCTCGGAATAAACCTCCACAAGAGGTTGAACTGGGGAGATCACATTGCTGCCAACATAGCAAAGTGCAAGAAAGCAATGACACAACTCTATCCTATCCTAGGAAGGAAGAGCGAGATGCGACAAGAAACAAAGCTGCTTATAATAAAAGCAGTTATGAGAGCTCAGCTGACGTATGCCTCAACGGTGTGGGGGTATGCGTCCAAAATCAACATCAAGAGACTTTCATCCGCAGAAAACCAGTGCATTAGGACCATCCTAAATGCACCTTGGTTTATTAGGAACATTGATATACATCGAGACATAAATTGGACTTCGATCCCCCAATTTATACTCAACAAGGCCCAAAAATTCTATGAAAAACTAAGAAATCATCCATGCCAAGATCTGCAACACCTAACAAACTACGATCCAGCAGTACAAAGACAAAGACGGGTCTGTTATAAAAGACCCAGGGATTTGCTTACAAGCATCCCAGAAATGATTGAAGAACTACGAGCCCTGCCGTAGAAATACGGAGATACAGGGAAGAGACAGCACTCTGAAAAGAGGCGCTCTTCTAGAAAAGAGCAAGAGGCAACCGAACATAGAGGTTCCAGTTAAACAGGTTTTCCGACCCGTAACCGGGCAGTGGAGGTGAGAGGTCAAACCTTGCTTGGTGAGTGGTTTAGTGGGTATTCCTATCTAGGAGAGTCCCACACTACACCCGCTTAAGCTGGGTGTGCGTAAAAGAGCATTCCCTCACCTTACCAAAAAAAAAAAAAAAAAAAAAAAAACGGGTTTCACTATTTATACACATACCAATACACAACACTAAAAAATTCATACTTTATGCAGATATTTGGATATTTGTACAATATATCACTACGTTTAAAAATTATACAGAAAACTCGTAAATGTCGAGTCCCAACCCAAGCCAACCTGTCCCATCCAATCTCATCCCAACCCCTCTTCAAGCACATGGGGGGCGTAAGCCCCCCATGAATGAAAGATCATGAGGAAATCCTAACTCAAAACAATTTATCCGAACACAACCCAACCTATTTCAACCCATCCCATCCTATCCCAACCCAACACACAACAACACTAACTCACACAACAGGGCTTGCGCCCCCCGTGTATTTGTGTCCAATCCAACCCAACCCGATCCAATCCAATCCAATCCAATCCAATCCAATCCAATCCAATCCATCCCAACGGGGGCGTAAGCCCCCCGGGTGCTGTGTGTTTGCACACGGGGGGCGTAAGTGTGCAAACGCAACGCAAAATCAACCCAATGCAATTCAACCGAGCCAAAACACTAAAAACATTCATATGGAAGAAATAAAAAACTCTTTAATCAAAGAACATGTATGGCAACGCTGTCACCTCGCGGCGTTATGTCAAACGTCAATTAAAAAGAATAATGAAGGAAGGTGGAAGGGAATTTTGTTTTTGTTATTTATATGAAAAATAAATATTCTTTAGACTTAATTTTAAATAAAATATGCTTCATGTTTCATATTATTTTTAAATCAGATCGATATCTAAAAAGTATCAAGACAGTAAATAATACATTATGGGTGTCTTCGGTATGTTTTTTACACGAAAATAAAGGGACTCAGTTACAAGAAAAGGTAAAATCATTTTTTCTTTTATGTTATATAAAGAATTTCGTATTTTTGGTCATTTTTTATGCATAATTTCATTTAAATCAAATAATTTTTCCAAAACTACAAAATTCTTAGTTGCAAAAAAATAAAAAAAGTAAAGTTCGCACAGTTGAAATCTGAACCCAAGCCGACCGGCTCATAGTTTACTCTCGTTACCGTTAAACCAGGAAGTGCTCGTGGCGAATATTCGAAAACGTGTTTATATCGTACATAGGTACACATTGTCATGATTTTTTTTGTTTTTATTATTTTATTAAAGAAAATGTTATTCATCTTCCAATTTTTTTTGCTTAAAATAGTCCAAAGAAGATTAGCTTACTATTTCATATTCAAAAATGTTAAAATTCGGAGATACCTAAAGTCGACTAGAACCGTATATCAATATTACCAGCTTTATCAAAATCTTTGTCTGACAGAATAACATGCTTTGGTATATCAACATACTCATATTCAATCTTTTGTGAAAAACCTATTTTACCTAGATACCTGTGTAAAATGCTTAGAAATACCAGAAATAACAAGATTATTATTAAAAGATGGAATTTTGACCTTTTCAAAAAATTCTTTTGTGATTAAATATACTTGAGATCCACTATCTAAGGGGCATCTTGCAAACAAAAACAAACCATCTGGCAAATTAATTTTAACTTTAACGGTAGGTAATATTATACTTTTTGAATTTGTATTAATGGGCAAAAATGCATTAAAATTTACCTACACATTTGACTCACCTGATGCTTCCAATCTTGCCTCATCCCTATTTGGTTTGTCTAAATGCAGCAAGCTGTGGTGGCTTCTGGCACAGGTTTGACATTTTATTGAAAGTTTACATTTTCCTAAATGCTTATTAAGACAAATTCTACAGATTTTATTTTTGTCAACAAAAGACATTCTATCACCTGCCATTAAAGCCTTAAATTTATTGCATAAATACAATTTATGATTTGGTAATGAACAAAATATACACTTTGAAATGTTTTGCACTGATAGACAAGTGTGCTTGTCAGCGAATCTTTCTGTCACTTTTCTATCATTATGTCCAACACTTGACCCAGCAACCTCTAAGGCTGTGGCCCTATTTTCTAAATATAACAAAAAATCCGCAAGAGTGGGTAACCTTGAACTGTCCCTATCAATTTGATAGGATCGGTTGGTAAATTGATCCAATTTTTACTTAATATGCAAATTTATATCATATCCCACTGGGTTACAGGTTGTTTCAAATTTTTTAATGAACCAATTTGCTGTTTTACTCTGCTTATAAATTCTCTGAGGATAGAGGGAGTGCCTCTTGAAACATTTGGAATTTCTAACAAGGTATTAATGTGGGAATTTATAAGCATAGTCTCATTATTAAATCTATTTTCTAAAATTTGTAAAGCTTCTACATATGAACTGTTTATAATTGGTAATGTACTTATTAGCGCCAAGGCTTCACCCTTTAAATAATTTCGCAAATAAAAAAGTTTTTCAACATTCGATAAAGGATTATTTTTGTCTATAACTGCATGAAACATTTTCATAAAAGGCTTAAAATTATTCAAGTTTTTTCCATCAAATATGGGTATATCAATGTGGGGTAATTTTGTAGTTGAAATTGGCATAGAAAACTCTGATTTAGCCTCTTGAGAAGGTTCAGACTGGGCATTTATAGAACTATTGCCATTATTAGGGACTTTTCTTGCAAGAATTAATTTTATTTTCGTTATTATATCAAAATATGTCTTCTCAAAGCTTTCTGAGCGATCTTGCTCATCAGGAGAGAGTAATTGAAGCTGCACTTCAAAACTTTAAAACTTTTTAAAACTGTTTTCTAAATATTCTTGAGTGGTTTCCAATTGTTTTTCCAGAACTTCAGAATATTCATCATTTTCATGCTCCTTTAAAAACCTATCTATTCTTAACATACTGTTTTGTTGCTCTAGAGTGAGCTTAATTTTATTAATTTTAGCTTTAGGAGACATAATGAATTAAAAAGATGAACTACTTATGCAAAATAATAAATGGTAAAATTACTTTATCAACAATCAAGCTTAACTGCTTAGCATATATACATACACAGCTTTTGCTACATTTTGGTTTCGTTTTTAACTAAAATCTCTAGGTATTTAAGCACTGAAAACCTAAAACCCAAATACTAAAGGTGGGTACAGACCGAAATAAAGAGTTCGCGAGCTGTTCCAGACCAGCTCCCGAATTGAACTCGAGCAGCTCGCGAGCGCATGGTCCACACTAAAGACGAGTTCATAGAGTTTCAGTCCTGTGTTCAGTTCGGCCGAGTTCGAATCTCCCTTTTTGTCATTAGAAATTTACATAAATTAAAGAAAAATTTCATCTCTGGAAAGCGATGAAGAAAGTGATCTAATAATTGCTTGTGCAGCCTATTTTTTAGTAAAACAAAGTATTGATTCAAAAAAAAAGAAAATCAAGACCAGACGCTGGTGGCAAAGAAGTTTATTTAAAAATCGCTTAAAATATGGTGGAGTTCCTTTGCTTAAAGATTTAAAAACGGAGGACCAATTTTTATTTCGAAATTTTAACCGTATGTCGTGTTGCGTATGTTTGGTTGCGAACAACGCAACCATTTATTTTAAATTTAACTTAAATATGTTTGCATATCTTCCTTTCTCACATTGCTTTTTAGGTAGCCTAATCGGCACGACAAAGCTGTGCGAAGTCAAAAGGAAACCTATAAATAACGGAGTCAAAGAAGCCGCCCCGTTTAGGTTTTGCCGTCGTACAAAAAAAGGTTACCGGGAACCAAGCAGCGCGATGCAAAAATCTAATATTGACCGATTAGTGTTTCAGTAGTCGAGTTACTGACAAAAGCTCAAGAAGGTGACGTCTCGACCCGCCTAATCGTTTCTTTTACGATTTTCACGTGCCAGTGATGTTTTGTTTTTAAAATTAATAGTTTCTGCCCCAAGAAACTTTTATACAAGTTATCAGTTAAAGGGTTTTTAATTATGAAGTTAATTAAACTTGTAAACGAGTTGTTGAAATTTGTGGATTTGGGAATAGCAAAATAAAAGCAACGCTTCTGGTTTAGAGTTTTAATATGTACTGCTAACAACTTCTTTAATACATACAGTTAGGAGGTCGACAACCGTGCAAACAACAAAAGTGATGTCATGGGCACATGTACATATAAATGTATAGATGGCGCTACATATATTACGGTGAAACATTTTTTTGATATACTGCAACACGAGTCAGTTCAATCAATTTAATTTATCCAGGAAACCCGTAAATTTCTAGCCTGGAAGAATTACAAGCTGGTAACCTTTGTGCTGGGTGACTAAGTATACAGATTGTGTCTTTGTAGCTTTGTACTCTTTGTAATGTTAAATATGTAGTAAAGCAAACAAACAAGTGTTAAAGGTGTAAAGGTGCAAGTAAACAAAAAGAAGTGAGTGCAAACAACCTGTAAAAAGTGAAAACAAAAAGTGTCCTGTTTGGAGTATAAATACTGGAATTTACGGACTACTGTAAGTGTTTTGAAACCATTTTTATGTAATAACTATTTTGTGCCAACTGTGTTTACTTTGGCTTTGACATAATTCGTTGCAAATGTCAACATTTTTGTAATTACTTAGTTTTAGTTTGTAGCTTTCATAAAGTTAAGGTTGTTATGAGTGAATGAGAGAGGGTGCATGTGAATTCTGTTAAATATTTTGGTATCCAATGTTGCCACATTTATTTATTGGAAATTAAATAATTAGTTTGTTTGTGTATAAAGCGGTTTTTTATTCAAAGTTGCCACCCAGTGTCCTAGATAATACAGCTGCTATTGTATGGAAAAAATAGATGCTTTCTGGTAAAGCTTGATATTTGAGTCTATATGAGATATATCAGTTTCTAATATATCTGTACGGTGGGAATTTCACCTCCCACACGTAACAATGTCCGTACCAGATTTTGAAAAACTCTTGGTTCTAGTAGAACCAATGATATCAAAACAAGATACAAATTATCGAAAGTGTATCTCATCCAGAGAAAGATTGGCTTTAACTTTACGATTTTTGGCAACAGGAGATTCCTATACAAGTCTCATGTACTTATTCAAAATTTCCAAGCAAAGTATTTCTGCAATTGTAATTGTACCAGACGTATGTGAAGCTTTAATTGGAGCTCTGAGTAACCTAATAAAGGTAAGCAATTTTATTTTACATTTTTATTTATTTATTTTAAAATACAAAATAATATTATGTACATTAATTTAAGTTCTATAAATTAAAATAGTTTTTTGGAATAATGTAATCAGTAATGCTAAAATGTTAATCTTTTTATACCATAGATGAACTGCTACCTGCATCATGCAATGATGACCCGAAATGCTGCTGAGAGTGCTGCGAATCGAGAGTGTTAATTTCCGTGTCGTAAGTTGTGGAGGGTGAAGAGATTGCCGTGGTTGCGAAGCCACACAACTGGCTCTACTAAGGTTTGATACACTTGATGATGAAGTTTGCGATTGCAAAATGCTAATTTCGGTTTCATAAATTATTTTATTAATGTTAAACTCCGCATGTGCTCTGGTTAATGGATCAAAGTCTCTAAGCTTCATAGCAATTTTATTTACAAATAAGGAGCAAGCATCAGATGGTAATGTTATAAAACAGACTTTTTACAGTTTAACCCGAAATAAAACGCAACTTAAAGCGAGATGAAAGAAAACAACTTGTTTACGCTCATACGCAATATAATAATATATTTAATACTGCAACTGAACTCCGTTACAGAGTGACATGCGCATAGTGGACAAACACAGTAGTAACAACATATGACACTAGATGTCGCTACTTTGTTCAACTTTAAATACAAAACGGCCACAGTAAACTTTTGGTATACTTATTCACAACAGATGGCACATTCTTCTTTTCATATATAGTTTTGAGCATACCGAAAGCTTCTGCAGCTTGGTTATTATTTTCTGTTATTTTTGTGAGTTTTGACACGTGTTTGTTATCTGTAAATACACTTTTTCTTTTTTTCCCTATTTCCTTCGAATTTTCTGTTGCATTTCGTGGTGAGCCATTTACATGTAATTCTTTGTCACGTGAACGATTCCCTTCATCGACATCGACGTCATTTGTTTCCGCATTTTTTTCAACATTTTCGACATTGGCAGATGCATCCTGATGTGCCTCCTAAAACAAAATTTATTCTAGAATTTTTTATTTGATTTTAATTTTAACAATGGTTTAAGCAACTGAAATTTATTTGTGTTTTATTTTCAGATTCCGGATTCGTCTGAAGAATGGCTCGCGGTTGCCGAAGAATATAATAATATGTGGAACTTTCCACACTGTTTAGGTGCTATCGAGGGTAAACATATCACACTCCAAGCGCCATTTAATAGCGGAAGCGAATTTTTTAATTATAAGGGGTATTTCAGCATTGTTCTTATGGCAGCAGTTAAGGCAGATTACTCATTTTTATTTGCCAATGTAGGATGTCAGAGAAGAATTTCTGATGGAGGGGTTTTTAAAAACACTGATCTGGCTAAAAAGCTACAAAATAGAACCTTATCTCTCCCAGCAGCAACAGCATTGTTAGGGCAGGAACAACATACACCTTTCGTTTTTATTGCTGACGATGCATTTCCTCTCTAGGAAAACATAATGAAGCCGTACCCAGGAATGCATTTGAAAGGAAGCCCTCAACGAGCATTTAATTATAGATTATGTAAAGCTCGACGAATAGTTGAAAATTCATTTGGGATAGTATCATCCGTGTTTCGCGTCTTACGTAAGCCACTTTTATTGGAACCGAAAAAGTCTACCACTGTAGTACTTGCATGCCTCTATCTACACAATTTTTTAATTCAAAGCAAACAATCTACAAAGGTGTATGCTCCTGAAGATGCCTTTGATCGTGAAGATGACGAGACGATGGAAATAATTCCTGGCTCGTGGAGAAGAGATCAAGCAGAAAAGAACTCCTTTCAGAGCTTTAGAAATATTCCAAGAAAATCTACTGTAAAGTAAGGCAAAGTGATTTTGAATGAAAAAAGCTGTATACAGTGTGGATCAGCCAAATGGAATAAATTCGATAACAAATGAATGGGGACGTATTCGAAAGAACGATCGATTTGTATTTTTAATTGCTCAGTTTTTGTTGAACGTTTTTTATTATCGAACTTATTTCAGTTGGCTGATTCACACTGCATAAAAATCTACCAATTCTACATAAAATAAAAAATACTCACCGTTTCGCGTGTTTCATTTGGCATATACAGTAGTGGCAGAAAGTAGCCTTCTTTATTTTAAACACATCTATTTTATTTAGTAAGAAAATACAATCATATTGGAAATATAATACCAATAAGATCTAAGCATTATAAATCTATCAACAACTTAACTTAATATTCTTTGTTTATATTTTTTATGTACAAAAATTAATTCTGGGGCGGAAAAAAGTAGAGCAACTTTTTAGGAATTGATGTTTTTCTTTTAGTAAAAACTGAAATACAATTACAATTTTAGTATTTTGTAAAATATACATCATTTTTGATAACTTCCTCACAACGGTGGCGCATAGATTGCAGTAACCTAGAAATTATTACTGGGTCCATATTAATCGAAGCTTCGTGTAATGCATTGAACAATTCGTCCTTATTTTTGTAAGTTTTCCCCTTTATTTTCCTGTCCAAAATTTCCAATAGGTTCTCGATGGGGTTTAAATCTGGTGATTGACTTGGCCAGTCCATTACTTGAATATACTGCTGTCTAAACCAAGCCTTTACATATTTAGAAGAATGCTTTGGATCATTGTCCAGCTGAAAAATGTGCCTAAGGGGCATTTTCTCGTCTGCATATGGAACCATTTCATTTTCCAGAATATCTTTGTACATAAATCTAACCATTATCCCATCAATTTTATGAAGTGGCCCCATTCCGAAACCGGAAAAGCAGCCCCACACCATAACTGATCCACCACCATTTTTTATTGTTGGACAAGTGTATCTGGGATTTAACCTTTGGTTTGCAGGACGTCGAACATATGCTATTCCATCACTTTGAAACAAATTAAACTTTGATTCGTCGCTGAATATTATCTTTTTCCAGTCATTAATTGTCCAGTGCAAATGAGATCGAGCAAAAAGAAGACGGGATCGTCTGTTTTTTGCAGATAATAAGGGCTTTTTTGCTGGACGTCTTGCAAATAATTTGGCCTCGCATAATCTACTTCTTATTGTCCTTGATATTCTTATTGATACCTGAACGCCTAATTCTTCTGATAAACGCTGCTTGATTTTACTTGAACCCAAAAATGGATCACTCTGAGATATTTTCAAAATTTGTTTATCTTGATATTTATTGGTTTTTCTTGGTCTTCCTGTTTTTTTTCTAGGTAAAACATGTCCATGCTTCACATAACGTGAAATTCTTCGCGATACTACAGATTTATTCAAACTAAACCTTCTTGCAATATTGATTCGTTTTTCACCATTTTTGTGACAGTCTATAATTCGTGTTTTAAATCAACGGATAAAGGCCGTCCTCTAGGCATTGTAAACTAACTTTGCTTTTAATGCAACCGGTAAACAGCTGGAATTAAACTAATATTATTCGATTTGTAAGTTATAAGAAAAATGTCGCTCTACTTTTTGCCAGGTACACAAATTCTTATCAGTTTAAAAATAAACAGAAATATTTAGAAGGTCAATTCTTATCTGATTTAAGACTACCTACTTGACCAAAAGTATTGTGGATAAATATCATTGTTATTCCTTTGTTAGTTGTCAAGAAATTTTATTTTTTTAAAAGTTGCTCTACTTTCTGCCACTACTGTATCTGTCACTCAAAAAAACCATATGTTTGTATCCAAACACACACCACGAGCTCTTCGGTATTTTGCTAAAATAACACTAATTTTCCTTTCTACTTCATCTTTTGATTTTGACAAAATTACGCCTGCGTATGTTTGTAAAATGTCTTCGTATGCGTCTTTTTTCTTATTCTTTTTTTATAGTCTTTGTGCCTGGGATTCCACAAATTCTCATGCCGGCGATATTCTTCTATCAACCACACAATTTCATCCTCTGACCAGTCCATTTTTATTTAAAAAACTACTATAATATTATGATATGAAACTGATGTATAAAAACGGAGCGTACTTCTTTAAAACTAAATAATATACTTAAATGACGAACAGTAAACGTCCATACACATACTGAGCTCGCCACCTGTTCGCAAACAAACCCTTTGAAGTACCGACTCGACTCGCAACTCTGAACGAACTGCCGAGCTGCTCTAGAGCTGTTCGCGGACACGCGTATATACCAAGTTCGGAAAATGTTCGCGAGCTTGGTCTGTACCCTACTTAAAATTCACCATCACAGAAAAAAAGAAAACAAACAGTAAACAGCTGACTTCGGTCATCGGTGACACCTGTGTCACAGCTTAACTACGGAACAGCTCCACAATGTCCACAACTTTGAGCGGTCTCTGATCTGGCGGTCGGCAAGCAAGCGAGATGGAATGGTATTGTCACCCACCACAGATGTAATAGCTCCGCACGGAGCGGATGTTTCTAATCACGGAGCGGAGCTATTTACATCTGTGGTATTGTCTTTCTCTCGCTTGGGGTAAGAGTCAGGGCCTGATTAAAAGGTTTTTTATTATTGAGCAAAATGTTTCGTTTAGGCCCGACAGTACCGTAGTAGGTAATTTTTGAGCTTTATTTTAATACTAGACTATCTAATACAGATATTATAATGAAATTAGCTATCCAATAGGTAGGAAATAAATGTTTTACCTAGATAAACGAGATATTTGATTGCTTTTATTTCCGAATGATTAATGATCATAATAATAGAACAGTAATATCGATGTTCGATTAAATCAATATCGCAAATGAATTTAATAAAAAAAAGTGTGAATGGAAAGGTTTGGTACATAATAAAATTACGTAGTTTAGAGTTTTAATACATTTTATTGCCTATTTTAAATCATGCCTAAAGATCTTTACAGATCTCTATCTTTTATAAGAAAACAATAAGCTTAACTAATATAGAAATATTTAAAATTTAAATCTAATCACTATTTATTTAATATTTACAATAATATAAAAGTGGGTTTTGCTCATAAATAAAAATTTTACTACCTAAATCTAATCGCTATTTACACTGATATGGTAGTGGGTTTTTCCATTTTATTGTATGTATTTTAAAGGTTTCTCCATATTATTAGCTTATTTTTGTTTATTTTTTTTTAATTGCTATTTATTGTTTTTAATGTGTAATAAATTCTTACTCTTAAATACAATCTTAGTACAAATTCTTTTGGGAAATATTTACAAGGATGGGAAAAAAGTAACATATCGCTTAAAATTAAAAGTGTACTACAAATATTTTTTGTTGTAGCTAATTTTCCAAAATTCTCTTGAAATATCATTTCAATTCTTCAAATTAGCTCGACAAATTTATCATTTGGCATTTTCAGATTTCCAAATGTATCTTTGTTGGCATTTGCTTATGCTTTTAAAAAACAATAAAATGAAGAGTCATCCAATTCAGTGTGTTCTTTACTGTATAAAATGCAAGTATCACAAGAGTGAATCCGCAAAGTTTGTTTTATAAGGTATCCGCATACGTACATAATAAAATTCTTTTGCAATAGCTCATCTTTTGAGTAAACCATGCTATTTATTACAATGTTTGAATTATTTCCCTTTTCAACCTCCTCATCCTCAGGTACAAAATCGTCTTTTAAGTCAGGAAGCCTTAAAGCGTTTGATCAGCATCTGCCTCACAATTTTCTGCACCTGAATTAAGCAGGTTAACGCACTGCAATTTCTTAAAAGTCCTCTGAAACTGTATGGCGGTCGGGTTGATGCAATTTCCGTTTTCACTTCTTATTTTACCAAAATGATTTTCAAGACAATCTTGGTTTAATCTTTTGGTAAGTACCTAAATGTTCGAATCCAGCAGTGTCACGAAGAAAATTATATAAATTTATGACGCAATTTATGGAAATTTTAATACATTTAATGAACCTAATTTTATTCGCGATGTTAATATTATTTCTGTCTCGAACCTCAAGTTTTTCGATCAAAGACAAACATTCCCGTAAGAACTCCAATTGAACGGCTGTTCCTTTAAATGCAGCATTATATTTTTTCGACGCAAAAGTTTGGGATGAATTTAAAATATCGAAAAGACGATCCATTGTGTTTACAAATTGCGCGGTTTCAGTAGCTTTTGCAGGAAGGTATCCAAATCTTATGTAAAAACTCAAACGCACATGAACTGAATAGCTAAATACTTGGGTGGCTAATTTGACTTTCATCTTTTGAAAATTAGATGGATATATGTGGGAATCTGTTAATTTGAATGCTGCTTTCACAGGAAATGTTTTATCAATTTCATAAAAGTCTTTTATTATATTGCCACGAAATTTCTTTACCATCGAAATAAAAGTTGTATTTCATTAGCATGTTTCTAATCGCTTTGATAATATGTGGAACATCAAAAATATAAAAGATGTACTGATTGTTTAAATAAAATCCAGTATATTCTGGAGAGACGTTTAAAATATTTGAAAGTTTAATGTTATTGGATCCCATATCGGAAGTAACTGCACAAACCGTTAGCCCAAAGTTTCCAATTTTTGGAAAGCATCAGTTAAAATGATCTTTAATAATTCCGCTGGATTCACATGAGAACGCAGGCAGTCAAGGTAGGTTTAAAAATCTTTTCCCCTTTGTCACCTATGGCTAACCCAATTATATAGTCTTGATTGCGTTCATAAAATAAATTAGCTTTAATGGACATTTCGCCGAAACATAATATGCAATATTTCTTTTGTTTTTGAAAACTGTCAATCTTTGCTTTCAATAATTTATAAAATTGAGGGTTATCTAATCCTGGTTCTATTTTAACTGCTTTCATTTCCTGTAGCAATGTGTTTGGTGAGGGAAGACAATATTTCTTCTTTAAATATTTTTTGTAAACTCGGAGCCCAGAAAAATATATAGGCAAGCATTCAAGTTTAAAATCTTTACTATAACGTCTACCCTTTGCTTTCTTATTCCCTTGTGCTACTTGCACATTAATACACTTAGCAGTGTCTTCCAACTTGCAAAATTTAAATGTCAGAGACATATATTGGTTCAGAGATATATTATCTAAGTTATTTTCCAATTGATTTTCAAGTCCCTGAACCCTTTGTCGCAAATATTTGTTTTCTGCCGTTAATGACCTAATAGTATGCCTATATTTTACCTTCCTCGGAGTATCTGAACTCAAACTGATCGATGTTTGGGTAGATGTTGGAGACATCAAAGGAGGACTAATAACATTTGGAAGATTGCTACCAATTGAAACATGGGCTTCGAACTCGGTGTCAACTGTAATTGTTTGATTAGCTGAAAAAATACATTATACTTAAATTTGGAAATAATTAAATGATTTTTTTACATGCACCAGGAGAAGTAACAAAATGATACCGTTTTATATCATATTTATTTATTAAAAAGTGAAGAGAAAGTTTAACAAGTAAACAAAAACCAATTATTATTGTTCAACTTAAAACAAACAGTTTGTAGTATTAAATTAAAAACACCCTATCATATTTTTGTGAAATTATAATATAATATCAAAAAATTAGTTTTTAAAGCCCAACAAAGAGGTTTCTTTATCGATTGGTGATGATGAATACCATTATAATATGAAACTTGAATAATGTAAACATAAGTCGTTTTTATCTCTGGGGTGGAGAATTATGGAGAAAGGCAGTTAGTAATATACCCTTTATTTTGTTCCCATAAATTAAATGCAGCAAAAATATGAATTGAATCAATTTTTTAAGAGACAGAAAAATTAGATAATTGATGAGTTTATCCTAAAAAATAGATTTCATATGCATAGGCGTTGCAAGAAAAAAGAGATGAGGGGAAAAGAGTGCATACCCCCTTTTTTAACTGTTCACTATTTTTTTTGTTTTACCCAAATTTGAAATTTCATTCGCAAAATATCTTAAAAAGCCAATTTTTACATAATTTCTTTATGGTACCTACTAGTGCCGTCTATTCAGGTATAGTAGGTACCACTTCACCAAAAATAAATATCGAAACAAAAAAAATTCGTTCATTTCGTTTTAAATTTAATAATTTTATAATAAAACAAAACTTTAGAATAAAAAATAAGCAATAAATAATTTTTTTTTGGTTAAAAATATACGTTTGGGCGTTTTGGGCGTGCCACCTGCGGCGGAATTTTACCTATTTTTCTATTTGCTGTTTTACTTCTAGGGCGCCCCTCCAAACACAAACCTCACGACATGCCACTGCACCCCTGTATATTAAACCTATATTATAAAATAATAGTGTAAATACCTGAGTCAGTTCTTGCAACAGCTGGACAACAATTAATGACCCCTTATCTTCTGCAATAGCTGGAACTATTATTCTATCATCAAGAATTCGTATTTTTGCAGAAAGTAAGGGGAGTGTACTATAGGAATGATCATGTACTGCAGTTTTAGAACTGCCTTCAATAGACGGAAATAGAGTTGGCGTTGCAGTAGCTATCAATCGAGTATGAAGGTGACTTGTAAACATATTTTCTTCAAAATGATTTTCGCATAACCGATAGCTTTTATATAAGTCCGAAAGTTTTTCCGATAGGTCCTCTCGATTGGCTTTCATTGCCCATATCCTGCCATGGCTCTGTAAAAATAGAATGAATGTAAGTTTAAATTTTAGTGGAAATGAAATTTTTTAGCGGAATTTTTAGTGAAAATATGATATTTTGCAAAATGATGGTACTTTTGTTATTTTCAAATTTTTTAGTAAAGCGCATCAGTTGGCAACATCATTTTAGGCAACCCGCTCGTCACTTGAGAAAGCGCCAATACGGTCGCGTTCATCAGAATAAAGCGCTTACTAAAGCGATGCAATTTTTTCTGCTGAACTTCAAGGAAGCTTCTGCGCTTCGAGCGCTTCTGCATCGCTTTGTTCTGATGAACGCAGCCTAGATACATTACTAATGTCAACGTCAACGCGTGTTATACTATATTTATGTTTATGTTATGATTATCATACCTCTCTTTAATCTATGTATGATTATTGCTTACTAATATTAGTACAACTAATTAGTAATAATACAATTTGTTTATTTGTTATAATCAGAGGTAATAAAAGTTGTTTTTTTAAATAGAAATCAAAAATTATAACTATATTTTTTAGTTAAATATGTCCAAAACCTACAAGCAAAAATTTCGAGATTCCTGGATGAAAGACCCCTGTTTTAATGGTTAAGTGTAGTGGACTCAACAGAAGGGCGGATTGCGAAATGTAAGGCATGTGGTAACAGACTGCAAAATAGGTATGCTGATCTTAAGGCCCACAGCATTTCGAAAAAACATAAAATGAATGTCAAAATAGTTTTCGGCAAATCACAACAAAAAATTCCATTTAAAAAGGACTCTGAACTATATGACCAAAAAAGGGCTGAAGCAAGACTAGCATTATATGTTGCCAATCACACATCAATAAATGCATGTGATCATCTTACCAACGTATGTAAAAATTCATTTAAAGGACACTCGGCTGCTGATACACTCAGTATGCATGAAACCAAATGTACAAATGTTATAAAAAATGTCCAGGCCCCTCATTTCATAAATTATCTAAGAAATGATATTGGGGAATCACCATATAGCCTTCTGTTGATGAGTCAACAGACATAAGTATTAAAACATATTTGGGCATTATCATAATATATTACAGCAAGAGTAAAAATAAAATTGGTAAAAGAGTAAAAAAAAAACATTTCTCGAAATGCCTGAACTTAGAAAAGTGGATGCTGAAGGTATTGTTACAGCGGTCAAGGAAATGTTAGCTAAACACAAGCTCAAATTACAAAAGTTAAAAGGTATAGGCACAGATAATGCAGCTGTTATGGTGGGCATAAACAATGGTGTCTATAAAAAGTTAAAAGAAAATGTTCCAAACTTAGTTTTAATCAGGTTAATATATTATTATTGTGATGTACCTTAAGGAGTCTTCGACACATGTATATTATTTAAACGTAACGTATTATTTAATACTAATTTGCATTTTATTTGATTTTTTAGGTGTGTATGCCACTCGTTACAGCTAGCCGTTAGTGCAGCAGCAACTGAACACCTACCAAGAAATATTGAGTTTTTAATTAGGGAAATTTATGATTGGTTTGCTAGATCATCAATAAGGCAAGATGAATATAAATTATTATACAAAACTATAAATGATGACCATGATCCAAGAAAAATTGTACAATCATGTCAGACTCGATGGCTGTCCATAGAGTCATCAGTGTCTAGAATCCTAGACCAGTGGCTGGAATTAAAGACATTTTTTTGGCATGGTAAGGAATAAGGAAAGGTGTTATACAGCAGAGACACTTTTTGCTATATATAATGATGACAAAAATTATGCTTTTATGGCATTACTAAAAAATATTTTGGTGGAGGTTCAGAAAGTAAATAAATTGTTTGAATCCAATAATGCTAACCCGACTAAACTTTTAGATGAATTGAGAAATTTGTTGGACACCCTTATCTCAAAAATTAAATTGCCCCATATAAAAATAGATATTTTTAAAGAAAAAATTGAAGACTATGTAGACCCAAACTGTTATTTAGGATATAATTTTGAAAATACTCTGACAATGCTTAAGGAAAAAAAGGCTATTGTACAAGAAGAAGAAAAAGTTTTAAGGCAAAGGTCGCTAAACTTTATTATTAGTTTAATAAAAGAAATTAGACAGAGACTCCCAAATAACTTTGATATTTTAAACAAAATATCAAACTTAAGTGTTTCAAATGCACTTTGCCACAATAAGAAGTCCATAGTGCCATTATTACAATATTTTTCAAAAACTGAAATGGAAATTGATGTTATTGAAGCTGAGTGGAGAAAAATCCACTTACTAAAATGGAATGAAACAAAAAATACAAAGAATTTTTGGTATGAAGTTGCCGATTTTAAAGATGCAAATGATGAAAATCCATTGCAAAGTTTAGCCTCATTTGCTTTAGAACTTTTGGTATTACCACACTCCAATGCTGAAGTTGAAAGGTTGTTCGGCCAACTTAACATTATTAAAAATAAAATCAGAAATCGGCTAAATTTTGATACTTTAGTTTCTTTGATATATATAGGATGTATATCATAGGACGTATGGCCTTAAAAGTGTAGAAAAGTGCTGTGATAGTTATGAATTACCAAATTCTGTTATAGAAAATATAAAAACAAATGAGACCTATCAACCATGTGATATGATTCCTGAGTATTGTGATGTAGGTTTACCAGATATATTTATTTAACCTGTTTTGTTTTTTTAGTTTTATTAGACTACTTTATTATTAATACTATTATATTAGTTTAGTTAGTTTAATGTGTTAAGTAGATAATTTTTGTTGTTATACCAATCTGAGAATGATTATTTATTTCCTTCTTTAAAAAATATTTTTGTTTTTGTTTTTTTTATATTTTTGTTTATTTTGTCTGCAATAATGACATGACTGATATTATATATTTTCAATTTTTTTATAATAAATATGTAGTGTTTTCTATAAAACTATGATTTTTTAATTGCAAATTGCAACTACCCCTCACAAAAAGATGGCGTAAGCATAGCAAAAACTTATTGTAGATTTCTGCTGTATCTTAACATATGACATATGTAAAAAAAAAGTTCACAAAAAAATCTAATGAAATTCTAAATAATATAGTTAATATCTCAATACAGTGGTTATTACTTATGATCTACTCTAACATGTTTGTAGGAGTAACCTTAGAGGAGGGCAAAGCTGAATCATTTTTTTCCAGTTCTTTTATTAATATTTGTTGCATATGTGTCCTAAACTGCAGGTTATTTAATGCTGGGAGTTGTTTCATAAACGGTAATAAAGACTTGAACCAGCATATGTCAACATCGTCCTCGTTGATTTGTTCCTTACGCAAACAGTTTATTTTCTCTCTTTCAATTTCAAGGAAAGCCTCATGAAATTCTTCGCCAACTTTTTTTTTCTTACAAGAGCGATTTTGTGTTACTGGAGCTGCGCGCTTTGTAGGCATCTGTTGGAGAATGATGCAGTCTTGTGTGTCTAGCCCAGATGTGGAAATCGTAGTCCTTGGTTGCAGAGTGATGTGATCATTGCTTTCCGTACATGCTGTTTCTGCTGTAGAACTGCTGTCCTCTGCCATAGACATCCACGACTCAAGCTCACTAATTTCTTCAACAATTATATTATGTTCACCTGTGTTTTGTGATTCGTCATCCATAGTTGCCGATTCCGATAGAATTGTACTATTGCTTTCTTCGTTAGAGAATTCTTGTAAATTTTCTGATTGTCCGATGTTACCAGTAGTTTTTCGAGGCTTTATTATTATTCTTAAAAATGACATCCATTCAAAATAAGGCCATGTGCCTTTATATTTTGGTTCGCTATCAGCATCAGTTCCTGAACGGGGTTTTGGAATGTTTTTTAATTCCCTACAATAAGTATCTCGCAGATGTTTCCATTTTTTCTTGACGGTATCATCTGAAACAAAAAAATTGTGAATTAAATCTGCTTTTATTCCATACTCCAGTTGTACTGTAATGAAAATATTTTTTTTTTCAAGGGCTGTTCCTCGGGTTGTTCTGAATGTTTTACTCTGTTACATCAAATAATTTTTAGAGCTTGTATAAATGAATGACATTTTGATTTCAGATACTTGGCTACTGGGGTAACATTTCGCCAAATCGCTTTCTCATTCAGAATTTCGAAATCATCTGTTTCCAAGATTGTCATAGAAGTTTGTATAGCCATATGGAAAACATTATTACCAGTTCACATTGCTAAACCCACTGTAAAAGACTTCAAACTAATAGCGCAAAGCTTTTGGGAAAGATGGCAATATCCTCACTGCATTGGAAGCATCGACGGGAAACACATCCGCATAAAAAAACCGAGAAACTCTGGTTCTATGTATTATAACTACAAGGGTTACTTTTCAATCGGATTACTGGCTGTAACTGATGCAAATTATAAGTTTGTAATGGTTGATGTAGGCTCCTATGGTAAAGATAACGACGCAGGAGTGTTTGACAATTGTCCCCTTAAACAGGCTCTTGAACTGGGAAGACTGCAACTACCCAAAGAAGAAAATTTGCCAGGGTCTAATATAGAAGCACCATACGATTTAGTGGGAGATGCTGCATTCCCTCTGAAACAATATCTAATGAGACCTTTTCCAGAAAAGACGACAATTAAAGGTGACCCTAAAGACAACTATAACTATCGCCTATCTCGGGCAAGAATGGTGGTGGAATGCTCTTTCGGCTCAATAGTATCCAAATTTAGAATTTTACAGAGAGCTATCAAAACCAATATAGAAAATGCTGAGCATATAGTGAAAACAATCACTTTGCTTCACAATATAATTCGCGATTTGGAATCCATCACCGAAGCCGAAACCACATCTTTTCGTGAGACCTACCGGTATTTGCCAAAAACACCGCACCACAATTTAGGAAAAAAGTTTAATGGTTCATCCCGGGCAGCTATTACAATAAGAGAGACATTCAAACAATTTTTTGAACAACACCCTATAAATAGGAATGAATAAATTTGATCTTATTGTTTATATTTTTGTACTTACATGTCGTTCCCATGACTTCACCGACCTTTTGAGAGAGTTACCTCTGTCGTGGTAACTCTTATTTCTCTTGTCCCACAAAACAGAACGTTCCTGTATTAAATTGATTAAAATTTCTAGATCCATGCTTTGATTTAGTTCCGACAATCACGTGCGAATCGCGCGAAATTATCAACCCAACTGATTATGTCACATCGCTTTG
This sequence comes from Anthonomus grandis grandis, assembly GCF_022605725.1. Taxonomy (NCBI): domain Eukaryota; kingdom Metazoa; phylum Arthropoda; class Insecta; order Coleoptera; family Curculionidae; genus Anthonomus; species Anthonomus grandis. The sequence goes on along the minus strand of NC_065551.1, from coordinate 1,141,685 downwards.
TATCGTATGTACGCCGCTCCTCGCGTGCAATCGCTCACGTAGGCCATGCCATATGATCGACAGTCGTTTGATTTTGACGCATCGCATCGCTTCGCTCAGCATCAGCAGTGCGATTCTTATTTACTATTTCGAGACGTCTCGTCTCGATTACTACGATTTCGCGATTCTTATTAGGAAAACCGAGACAACACGTAACGATTCGAACTGTCATTTCAGTCGTGATCGATGTAGATGCCGAAATGGTATCTTAACCTCACATATTTATTGTTTTCTTGATCGGTCTGGCGATTAAGGATAGTTTTAATAAAACTATTAAAATGTCCTTTAAAATTAGAGAGGACCATTTGATTGCGTTTGCAAATTTTTTCGAAGAATATCCGGATTTTGCCAGAGGGCGATTGTCTTGCTCCAATGCCCGCCAGGAATTTAAAAAACTATGGCAAGAACTGGCAAATATCTTAAATTCATTAGGGTATGGAACAAGGACAACTGAAAAGTGGCAAAGGGTAGCAAAAGTTATTTTTTTTTAGAATTATTTATAACAACATAAGAATAAAGTTAAATTAAAATATATTATGGAGCATAGATGTCTGGAATTTTGAAAAACTATTCAGCATTATTTAGTTAATTTAAATGTGTCTCTTAGGAAGTTTTATCTCCTATTTTTTAGACATGGTCAGATTATAAACTCAACTTAAAAAAGAGGGCTTCAGAATTAAAGAAACAGCAGACTCAAACAGGAGGAGGGCCTCTTTTAACAAATAAAGGTATATCTGACACTGATAACCGATTATTAAATATTCTTGGAAAGACATTTTTTGAAGGCTGTGGAACACAGGAAAAAGGTGTAAGTATAATATTGCCTTGTAGCAATAAGTTACTAATAGCAAAGCCTTAAACAAATATAAATAGAAGTTTTAAACAAATATTTATACTTCCTCTTATATTATCCCTAAACAATAAAAAAAACATTAAGATTGAAAAAATGTCATAAATACCTCCCGTTCATTTTAGTTTGAATCATATCACGAAAAATTGGTTATTCCAAAGAAGAAAACATGTTCTGCTACATCTACAATTACTTCTGGAACATTATCAGTTAGCCCTGTACAGCAAATAGTGTCCCAAATTGATTTAGAAAATATGCCAGATTCAAATTTATTAGTTTCCTCACCCTCAACACAAAGAAATGAAAGTCTTCAACAAGAGAAAAGAAAAGGTCCAGATGATGACCATGATTATTTTGCCCATATAAAGCTACAAGAGAGAAACCCAAATAAAAAGAAAAAACATGATACAATCAATTATTATCAAGATACAATCAATATTCTAGAGAATATTGATAATCGTTTGCAAAAGTTAGAAAATAGGTTAGAAAACATTGACAACACTTTAAATACAAAATTAACTGAACTCTGTGAAATTTTAAGAAACAAGAACCCTAAGAAAATGTAAAACTACATTCAGACTGAATTTTGAGGAATCTACGTTTCTAGCTTTAATTTTGTTTGAATAAAATTATAGGTTTGTTTGTTCCTCTAGGAAATTGTGATATTTAATACTAGACATACTTAGGAAATATTTTTGAAAAAAAGTTTATATTTATAACCCTGGATATGTTCAGATATGTTCACTAGTATACATTTTTAAGTTATGTTTTTTTGTTTAATTAGAATGAGTTTTTGATTTGTAATCCTTACAAAAAGTATTTGAATATTTGATGTTCCTTATTATATATATTAATTTTTTGTTTACCTGTTTTCTTAATGTAAGATTTTCAGTTGGTTTTTTTAATTTTATTTGTGTTGGTGATTTTTTTGTGTATTATAAATAAAAAAGTTTATTGTTACTTCAACATGTTGAACATTAAACAATAATCAAGTTATATACCAATTAAACTATATTTTGACCAAATAGACACTAGTTTTATTCAGAAAGACAAACTTAATAGTAATATTACTGTAATATTAGTTTTATATCTAAAGCATAGAAAAGTAATTTGGATTTTATTAAATATTAAAATATGTGTTAACAATACTTCTTCTTATTGCCTCTCCCTCTCGAGCACCTAAGTTACCCATTATATTTTGATTCCCTATATTTTGTAAGATGTCATTTTCCTCTTCATTATCATTTTCTTCATGTTCAATACCAAAAGTAATACACAAGTTGTGTAATACACAGCATGTGTTAACTAACTTTCCTACAAATTCTGGAGCATATCTTGCTACTCGTTCTTTTAACAAGCATCGGAATCTTGCTTTCAAAACCCCATTTGTTCTTTCAATACAGTTTCTCGCCCTTATATGGTTTTGATTGTAATGGGATTCTGAAGAGCCTTCTAAAGGGTTTTGGTATGGGGTCATTAATACTGGTTCAAGTGGGTAGCCTGAGTCACCCAACAGCCATGTTCTTCTCAGACCCTGACGATATTGTGTCAAAAGGAAATTTTTTACCTCAGAATTTCTCCAAATAAATGAGTCATGAGTTGATCCTGGGTAATTGGCATTTATAGACAAAATTTTTAAGTCTGAATCACAAATAAGTTGCACATTTAGGGAGTGATAACCTTTGCGATTGATATAATTGTGTTCCTCATTATTTGGTTTTAGAATGGCAATTTGAGTGCAATCAATTGCCCCTACAACACCGGGAAACTGGAATTTTTGCATAAAATTCTCTTTCACAATGTTCATCTCCCTTCTTGTTGTAGGAAATTTAATGGTCCTAGCTGTAAGGTTGTCATTAATGGCATTGGTGACCTCATGAACGTATCTATAAGAATTATGTGATTTAATGTTGATATAAACTTATAGCAAATTAAATTACCTATGGACAGATGTTTGACTAACTCCTAAATTAAAATCTCCTCCTACACTTCGTTGATAAGAACCAGTAGCATAAAATCTTAGGGCAACCAAGACTTTTTGTTGCACTGTAACTCCACTAAGGTATTTTGGTTGCCTTAAGTATGGCGTTAACTCTTCACATAAAAATCTGAAAAGAGCTTTATTTATACGAAATAGCTCTTTAAATCTGGTTTCTGAGAGTTCCTCTAGGTTCAATTCCATCCTTATTCGTCTTCTTTTCCTCCTTAAGGTCTGGTTGAGTCTTCTAATTTCTTCTTGATAAGCAACATCACGAAATATTGGTAACATTCTAATAATAATTTGAAACAGAATAAAGCAAATAAATGAAGCAAAATTTAAAAAACTCATAAGAAATAGCGACGGATTATGATTTGAAAGCCGACAGTGATAATTGACAATAATGTGTTGCTACGAATCGACGGCTACGACTCGAGATGAAATGAGAATCACATTTTACTCGGGACCGAATTGTGTCTCGAACGAGATATGTCGATTCGAGACGTGACGTATCGACCAATGAGAATTGCACCACAGGACACTGCGTAAGTGGTAGCAAGTGGCGCAACTGACAGACTTGACATATTAGGGCTGCGTTGCCAGACTTACTCCTTTTATAAAACTTGATATTAACAAATAATTGTTGGATTATGTATCCAACAGTTGGCACGCGGTGGGGGCCACAGCGTTGGGTACATCCGGGACGAGGCCGGGGGCGGGATCTTCAGGACGGACAGGGGGTGGAAGCCTGGGTTGACGGCTCCTCAGCAGGTTTCGTTTGGCTATCTCGAGGAACCTTCCGTACTCGGGCTTCTTCCTCCTGTAACGCACCTGGTCCACTGTCAGGCCGGTGGCTCGACACATGGCCTCAATAAAGATGCCGGTAACCGATTTAGCCTCAATCTCATGCAATTTGAATTTCCCACCTTCCGGTATAAATCTGAAAATTGTCCCGTTTATGGCTAAAATGCCACCCACCATTCCATCGAAGCCACCGTCAAGGGAACCCACCAACCTCCGCCTGGAGCCATCATCGCGACCACGCCGACAGTACAAGTCTGCCTGCGGTCTCAGCGAATACTGGCCCCCCTAAAAACAGCGGGGAAAGCTCCCTTTTTCTTTTTCTATTTTTTCTTTATTTTTTCAAACATCATATCTTACACTTTTAATTGCTTATGCTCTAATTATAATTTGTTTGCTTTGATTGTTGTAAATTTTGTTTTTGTGGATTTGTGATTTTTATATCTTATCTTATCTTATCTAATATGTTTTTACATTGTTTATCTTCTTATCTACATTTTCTTGTTCGAATCTTATCTTACTTATGGTATTACTGCACCTCAAATTTCTGGGTCATTGACTACGTAATTTGCCCATTCGTTTAGTTTATCGATATGTGTTTTATTTACTTTTCTTGTTTCCCCCCTTAATTTTAAATCTAGATCCCCGTATTTTAATACTAATCGTTGTCTTGTTTCATGTCTGTTTATTTCTGTACAATCCTGCATTATATGTTCGTTTGTCTCTTGTCCTTGTCCGCATGTACATTGTCCGTCTGTGTCTTTCAGGTTAAATCTTTGTAAGTAATGTTCAAAGTTACCGTGTCCTGTCACCAATTGTACTGCTTTGTGTGTGAGCTGGATTAGATCATCACCCACTTGCTTACAAATTTTAAAAGTTGTTCGGCCTTTGTCGACATTCTCCCAGTAACTTTGCCATTTTTCTTTAATCTTTTTGTTTCTTGTTTGTCGTCTTATTGTCTTATCCTGGTAAACGTACTCTTCCAGGTCCCAAGTTACCCCTTGTATCCCAGCTCTTCTTTTCGCCTGATTATGTGCTTGTTTTATATACCTGTCTTTTCTGCTTTTCCATTTTATATCTATGCCGATATTCTTTTCTCTTAATTTCTCTATATCTTTTCTTATATGTCCGTCCAATCTTGTTTTTATTTTTTTGCCATCCCAGTTTTCTATAATAACTTTACAATCTGTATTTATAATGACCTTTTTATAATGTTTACTGTCTAGTGCTAATTTTATTGCTTTCCAGTCCGCTCTTTTTTCTATTTGTATTGAATTAAAGCCTTTTGTTATTGTTTCTCCTATTACTATTTGTTTTTGTGTCTAATATTATTAAGCCAATTCCGTTTCCGTTTTCTCCTTGACTGCCATCTACGTACATGTGGACCGCTGTATTTTGATTGATATAATTTATTTTGTCTAGGTAACTTGGGTGTGGTTTGTCTACTGTTCTAATTTTAGATTTTTCTATGTCCTCTTTGCCTGTCTTATACGAATTGAACCTTTCTTTTAATTCTATCCACGCTGGTGCTACTCCAGCTAATACTTGGAGAGCGGCGTTCGATGTCGTTCTGTATGCCCCTGTACAAATTATTAATAGTGGTCTCATTGCAGCCTCTAAATGTCTTTTTGCAAAGACACTTTCTGCTTTTGTTCCCCATATTTCTGATGCATACAGTATAGCTGGTAGTATTGCTTTATGTATTATTTCTTTTATAATTTCTTTTTTATATCCGGATTTTCTCGTAATTTGCCCCATTATTCTCATTGATACTTTTTGTGTTTTTGTCCTTATATTTTTTATGTGTTCTATATAATTTTGTTTTTTATCTATTGTTAACCCTAAGTATTTTAAGCTTTCTTTCTGTTCTATGTTTGCGCCGTCTATCTTTATTACTGGTGGTCTTATGTTTCCTCCTTTGGGTAAGAACATTATTTCAGTTTTCCTGTCATTATACTTTACCTTCGATTGTTGCTCCCATTTCTTGCACGCTTTCCATATTATTTTCCACTTTCTTTCTATTTCTTTTGCCGATTTACCAGGAATAAGTAGTAGTTGGTCGTCTGCGTATGCTTGTGCATGTACTAGATCGTCTTCCCAGCTTTCATTTATTATGTATTGTTTTTCGTATTGTCTATTCCAGTCTTGTCTTGCTTCATCCAGGTTTCTGAACCAACCCGGCATAACTAATAACCACAGGGTTGGTCCCAGACTGGATCCTTGTGGGCATCCTCTTTCTGTTTGTCTTGTTTCTCGTCCCGTCTTTATCTTTCGGTCCGTCATAAAGCTTTCGCACACCCTTCTTAGCGACCCGCAGATCTCAGCCCCTTCCATACCAGAGATCCAGGGCCACCACCAAGAAATGCCTACTTGTCTTTGTATTTAATTTTTGCGTTAGTTTGTGCAGTGCGTCTGTAGTCCCTCGTCCTTCCCGGAATCCGAATTGTCTTTCATCTAGTTTATTATATTTTTCTAAGTGTGTTTGCAGTCTTTTGTTTATTATCTTATCTAATATTTTTCCTAGTGTGGGTAACAGGCTTATTGGTCTTGCTCTGCCGTCGCTTTTCGGGAGCCAGCATATGTTTGCTTTTTTCCAGCATTGGGGAAAAACGCCCATATCTAGGCATTTATTATATATTACTACCAGCTTATCTATTATTTCTGTCCATATTTCTTTTATAGCTTTATTAGGGATTTTGTCTTCCGCTGTTGCTTTATTGTTTTTTAGTTCACTGATTATGACTTCAATTTCTCTTTTGCCTATTTTCGACTCTTTTCTTTCTCTGTATTGTCTGTTTTTATTTCTTATCTGATTCATTTCCGCTGTATCATTTTCTATGTCGTCTTTAGGGAAATATTTAGGTTCAATTCTCTTTTTATCGGATTTCAGTTAGTATTTTCAATCTTTGCCGCCTTGTGTTACATTCTGTCTTAACCGTGAATGAAATATACGTGTGTACTCAGAGTTTCCTCCTGTGACACGGGCCAATTTTCTATATTTATATTTTTTGTCATGGTCAGATCTATGTAGCTGTTACCTCTTGAGCTTCTGAAAGTTGGCCCTTCCCTTTTATTGTTCATTATGTTATATTTTCGTTCGGCTGCCCAGTCTACTATTTTTGTTCCCCTTTCGTCTATTATTGTCCCTCCCCAAGCTTCGTTATGTGCGTTAAAGTCTCCTCCAATTATGTGTTGTTCTTTTATGTTTTTTATACGTTTGTCTATTTCGTCCAGTCTTTTGTTTTTTCTTCCTCCTGGTTCATCGTAAATTGAAGAAAAAAGTATGTATGTGTTTTGTTTTGTTTTTATTTGTATTGTATGAAAGTTACTTGTAGATAGGTCTTTTCTAGTTGTTTTTGTTAGTTAGTTATGTTTTTGTCCACCCAAATTTCTGCCTTGTCTTTTATGTCCAGTCTATGTCTCGTGTATCCTGTTATGTGTCCTTTGTAATATGGTTCTTGCAATAGCACAATTCCCGGTTTTTCTGTTCTTATCTTATTTTCTAGAAGCGTCATCGCCTCTCGACCCCTGTCCACATTGAATTGCACTATTACCAGAGCCATTTATTATTCCATGTCCATTGTTCTTGTCTCTTCATCTGTCTGTCCGTAGTCTATGTTTCGTCTTGTTGCTTCTTTTTGTTCTTTGTACGCTGCACATACGGGTATTTGCGAGATCTGCGCGGCCAAAAGTTAGTTTTTCAAACTATCAAACTAGGTAAAAAAAAACGACGGCATAGGATAAGCAACTAATCCAAGAATAACACCCCACCTTTCACGCCTTTCTCCCGAGCGCACCATTCGTCCAGCGTTAGTTTGAAGTCGACCGTCGCTCGTGCTGTTACTTTTGTTTCTCGCATTTTTCTCAATTCGCTACGCTTTCAGTGAATATTAATAATAGTTGTGACTTTATTTTGGACGCGGTAGTGATGGATTTGGATAAACCAGGTAAGAATCCACTAATTTCGATATAACTTAAATTGTTCTAAAATATTTTTATTTAGTTAATAAAATTTAAACCGTAACAAGTATTATGAAGATTTTTTTGGGTATTATTTTTGTTTACTAATGGACTTGATATACTTTCCACCTAGATCCAGCTATTATTTCTATTACGATTAAAGGTTTTAGTCCTGTAGAAGTAAATGTTTTTATAATTAGTCGCGGAAAAGCGCGGATAAGTACTACTAGGGCACATTGAATTGATTTGTTTTTATCTGAATAAAAATAAAATAAAAACATTGTTATTGTAAGAGTAATAACAGGCGAACATTTTTTTGTTATAGATTGCCAAGGTCCCTCGGGAGTAAAACTAGTGACCCGTAGAAACATGTTCGACCGTATGCAGGCCCTGGGTCTACCAAGTTTGGAAGAAAAACTAAATGCTTTGAAGGATCAAATTTTGTCCTGTGACAATTTTACAGAAGATCAAATTGAGAGTTTTAAAGCCAGTTTTGCACGTTTTAAATCACAAATGAAGCAAAGGTGGGTAAAGGCCCATAAGAAGGAAGACGTGTTTTTAAAATACAATCAATCATGGTTAGAAGGAACTATTGAAATTCCCGCGGTTATTCAAAAAATCTTATCTCACCGTAATGCGTTTATCTACCTACCTGAACGAAGTCCTAATAACGCTGAGAGAGGAAGAAAAAGACAGTTTAAAGGTTATTTGCAAATGGGGCTGTGATGGCTTACAACAATGTCAATTCAAACAAAAATTTGAAAATGACGCCGACTCAGACGCTTACATATTTCAAAGCTGTTTTGTACCTCTAAGACTAGTTTGTGGTAAAGAAGGTAAAAATATAGTCTGGGAAAATCCTACTCCCTCATCTCCCAGGTACTGTAGACCAATAAGGTTTCGATTCGTAAAAGAAAGTACAGATGTTACGCAGGAAGAAATTGAGTATATAAATAAGTCTATACAGGGAAGTCCCTGTATAGACTTATAACCAACACGTGTTAATTTACAAGAAAAAGAATTGTTAGTTAGTCTTTATCATGACAATGGTGGATGGAAAGGTCTGCAATGCAGCTACAGGCACTAAATCAATCAGCAAGTGCTATATATGTGGTGCAACCTCCAAAGAATTTAACCAGTTAAATCTAGAAAAGCCAGTCTGTTCTGAAGCTTTAGAGTTTGGACTCTCAATTTTACATGCGAGAATTCGCTTTTTCGAAACTATCCTCCACTTGGCATATAAATTGCCGGTGAAAAAATACAGAGAACGAAAGACCGAAACAGAAAAAAGTATGGAAAAGAAGAGAAAGCTGAAATTCAGGAAAGATTTCGCCGAGAAACTGGACTCTTAGTGGATATGCCAAAGGCTAATTTCGGCAATACAAATGACGGCAACACGAGCAGGAGGTTTTTCGAGGACCCAAAACTGTCATCAGAAATAACTGGCATTAGCTATGAGCTAATCTATAGACTAAAAGTAATTTTGGAAGTAATTTCAAGTGGTTATATAATTAATCATGAAAAATACAAAATATATACATTGGAAACTGCTAGGTTATATGTTAGTTTGTACCCTTGGCACCCAATGAGTCCAACTATGCATAAAGTACTTATTCATGGTGCAGTTATAATAAAAAATGCATTATTGCCCATTGGACAGCTCTCCGAAGAGGCTGCAGAAGCCCAAAATAAACATTTCCGAGCATACCGTCAAGATTTTGCCCGAAAATTATCCAGGAAGGACTGCAACAGGGACATTTTTAATCGGCTTCTTTTAAGTTCCGATCCGGTATTAAGTGGCATAAGGAAAGTAAACAGAAGAAAATTGGGATCTTTTCTACCAGAAACCATAACACTTCTGATGCCTGCCAGTCCTCCAGACAGCGTAACTACTGCAGATCCATCAGACAGCGAAGATGATATTTTATTTGACGAATGTTATTTTATCATTATTAATTTTATTATTATTAATTTTTTGATATTAAATATACTTGACTTATTAAAATAAGATGTTATTTACTTTAAAATATCCTTTGGCATAGATAAAAACAAAAAAATAATTTTGGCCGCATAGCTTAATGAAATACCCCTATGTGCGCTGGGCAACCTTTGTCTCGTGTTGTATGTCTTTGTGTTGTAAGTCCCTATGTACCCAACTTACAGTTTTTGCAGTCAAAGAGGTTTCTACAACTGACAGGTTCATGACCAGTTTTTCCACATTTGTAACATGTGTTTTCTGCTTTTGTGCAGTACTTTATCGTATGTCCTAGCTCTTGACATTTGTAACACAAGGCTACGCTTATGTCTTCCTTTACGTAGTATCGTCGGTAGTCCATTGTTAGTTGTCCTCGTCTTAGTACATGTTTTGCTGTGTCAGGGTCAATTTCAATTATTATATTTTCTTTATGTGGGTTCATGCAGGGTTTTCTGGCCATTACTTTCCACTCCTTTATTTTTTCTGGGTATAGGTTATTTAATAATTCTTTCTCTTCTTGTATTACTTGTATAATTTCTTCGTTTGTGTATCCTTTCTTTTCTACCCCCGTTATTTTTATTTTTGGTTTTCTTGTTCTTTTCTGTTCTGGTATGTAGTTCTTTTCTGTTAGTTCTTTAGCTATTTGTTCATATATGTTTTGTGTCATTATTATTTTTAATTTTTCCCTCTCAAAGAATTATTACGTCAACTATACCCCTCTTGTATTGTTTGAAGTCTTGCTTAAATTTCTTTAAGGTTTCTTTCCCGTCTTTTTGTCCTTCGATTTGTGTGACTATTGTTTTTGTCTCGTTTGTAATTGCTCTTTTTGTTGGACTTTTCCATTTATCGGGCTCTTTTTGTACTTGTTTGTTTTTACTAATTATTTCTGCGTATGTCTTTTTTGTTGTTGTTCCTTTTTCATAATTATCATTGATTTTATTATTATTATTTTTTCTTGAGATCTCCCATTCACTGTCTTTGTCACTGTCTATTTGGTTTTGTGGTCTAAGTTTTGTTTGTGTTTTTGTTTGTGATTGTGTATATGTTTGTGAGATTATCTCTTTTTGTTTGTTATTTATCTTTGTATTTTTCTGGTAGGATGTGGATGGCCCTGCTTTTTCATCTGCGTTTTTGTTTGTTACACTTTTTTGCTGAATGCTTATGTCTGAGTCTTTTCTTTTTTGTGTCGTCGTTTTTGTCGTGTTTTTAACTACTTGTAACATGTCTCTTTGTAATTGTTTTATAATTTGATTCTGTTCATTGATCTGTTTTTCCATTTTTTTGTATTTTATTATTTTCCCCTGCTTTAACTGATAATCGGATCAGGATGTCTGTAAGACTTTCCAGGTGACTCTGGACCGTATTCTGATCTTCCTTGTTGAAAGATAGCTTTGTTCAGGAGTATCTGGATGTCGCCTTGAGAATATTATTTTTGTTTTCTATAGCCAAATTTACTAACTCAATGACCCCGCCCCTTTCTAACTCTATAGTTTCTATGTCTATTGATCTAGCGTCAATGTCCATGCTTACGATTACCTCTGAGTCTGTGTTTGCCGCGTATTGTTCCTCCTCCTCTTCTTCCTCTGTTTCCTCTCGTCTTCTTATTGTATCGTCATAGTTTCTGTTTTCTGTGTCGTTGTTTCGTCTGTCTCTGTGTTTTGGTGTCTCTTGTCTCTCCGGCGTTCTGAAAACTTCTCCCCCCGTGTCTGTTGTATGTTCGGCTTCCATTTCGTGTTTTCTCTGAGCTCTGTTTATTAGCAACTGTTGGTAATTAACTTAATTAGTTAATTGGCATGGCTTCAGCGTCGGTCATTGGTTTGGCGGTGGCTGCGATGATCTCAGCGAATCGGACCGGGTGTACTCTCCGCTCGTGGGCGCGGATGCCCTTGTATGTGACCGTGGTGAGTGGGCACCAGAGGCATCTGGTGCACTCGCCGCAGATCTTCTTAGTCACGTACTCCGCAAAAAGAACGAGTTCTGGAAATCGCACATTACAGTTGGAGCAACGGAGTTGTTGTCCGGGGGTCGAGGGACCGGAATTAGAAACTCATTAGAAACATTCCCCGGGATGGTGTTCCGGCCGTTGGTGTTGGTCCGGTGTCCAGCTGGTTGGGATCTCGGCGCTGTTCGCGCCGGCTTGGCGCTTTGGCTCGGCGCCGGATTAACATGGCGGGTCTTGGATGCGTCAGCCGGGCTGGGTTAAGTAAACAGTAAACAGATGGTTGGCGCTGTTAGCGTTAGGCCTCTTTCAGATGGTACGGCATTGAGCCGTGCGCCGTGTGTGACACGACGCCGTGCTTATTAAAGTTTGCGCAGTCGACCAAACGGCGTGCTTTTTTGGTGACACGGCCTTGCCGTCGTTACGTATAGCCTCAATTTAGCCCAGTTATTTTCAAGATTTCAAAATGGATGGTCTTCAAGCACTGTACCTTTATTATTTTTACCTCAAAAAGAAAAAACGTTGTCGGCCAAGGAAGTGGTGGGTTCACCCTCTAAATTTGGAAAGACCAATTACTGGGGCATTTGTTACTTTATACCAAAACTTAAGAAAAAATGAAAATACATTTTTTAATTACTTCTTAATGAGAACAACAAGTTTTGATGAACTCCTTAATCGACTGGGTCTTCTCCTTCGTAAGCAAAACACAAAGATGAGAGATGTTGTTTTGCCCACTGAAAAGCTAGCTGTGACATTAAGGTGAGATTATTAAATTTTGTAAAATTAATTTTGAAGCGGTAGGTACAATATAGGTTAGTTTTATTAAAAATCTCCAAAAAGTCAGCGCCAATAAGGTGATGATGGTGGTGAGGTGGCTCTGACTCGTTTTTGACTCCTGGTTGAAGCAGGCTTTATATATGATATACAAATTTAGGCATATGTATTTTGAAATCAGTGTCATTCTAACCATGAATATAATGTTATAAACTTAAACTTATAAAAACTTATAAAGTTATATAAACATTTTATACTGAGCGGCTCCAAAAGTAGCCATCAGTTGAAAGATCTGACTCTAGGGTCTGATGAGTATTTGATGAAGGCGAAGGAGTACTACATCCTTCTGTTGAAGGTGACACTAGTGGCTGAAGTGTAGTGAGAATGTGGCGTAGCTGACAAACAAAGCTCTGGTCTTCAGGTATAGGTACTAATATTAAACAATTTTAAGCTGACCTATAAAAGGAATTTATAAGGTGCAGCTATTATTTTAGCAACGTTGTCATAGTATTTTTTAATATGGAAACCTTCGATTCTGGAAGATTCAAGAAGTTAAAATTAATAATACAATTACATGTCATTCCATTCACTTGCAATCCTTAAAATTTTTAACTCTGAAATATTAAATCAGAAAGACAACAAAAATATATTCTGCAATTTAAATAATGTAAAACCATTATGTGAAATGTGATAAATTCAAAAAAAATAGTTAAAAATCAATAATACTATTGGCAACATGTTAAAATTCAGATCCAAGGAATGTTAACGCGCGTCGTCTGGCCACTCTCGCATTTTTGTGATTGGTTGATTTGTGAGCAAGCGGACATTTTGGACGGAGGTTTCCAATGGCAACGGCCAGAGCTGGGGCGCATCATCACAACGTTAGACGGTGAACAGCGGCGGCACTCTTTTTAAGCAGAAGTTGGTTTAGATAGCGCGTGTTAAATAATTTTTTTTTTTATGGTTATCATGTTTGTTATTTTTCTTGTTTTTTGTTGATGTTAATGTTTTATTGTTGATGTTATATTAGTTGTTATCCTCGTTGTTTGCTAAAAATTTTTAAGATTTTTCATTTAGAGATTAAAATGAATAATCATTTAAAAGGAAAGCATTTGAATGGTCAGGCGCGAGAAGTAATCGCAAATGTCTATAGAGTTTGCGATGAAGAGGCTTCCTACGCCCCGCAGCTCATTTAATATTTGTCAAGCTGTACAGTCAAGACAGAGGATCCGGGTTGAGTAGAACTAGAGCTACTGTACTCAGTCAAAACTCCTTTAACTGGTGGTTGGTACCTTTGTGAGTTAGGGCGCGTTTCCAATCGTTGTGAAGAATAATTCCGCGCAGGTTGAATGATTGTTTTTTGGTAAGGAGAAGGAACGCTGATATCCATCGAAGGCAATCGAGGTTGAGAGCGGTGAATGTTTTGAAGAATATTCAATACTCCCGCTTGAAACTGTATTGTTTCAGTCTCGTCAAGTTTTTGAAGACTGGGAAGAATACCTTTGAAAAAGCTAATGTGGCGATCTTCTGGCTGTTCCAATTTCTGTAAAATAGATTTTTCAATATCTGTCATTTCAGATTTAGGTCTCTTTCGGTTTTGACTACTTTTAAAAGGCACTGAATTACAAAAAAACCTCATCATCTGTTTTGTTATTAAAATTTTCACCTCCTAATATATCTTTAGGCTACCCATCTTTTTTTCACAGTCCATACTACAAGTTGTCGAAATTCTGTTTGTATTCTTTTGCAGAAAACTTAATTGGTCACTATAAATGTATTTTTTATTTGATTTTGCTGCTGAGCTCGTTCCCTTTTCATCATCCAGCTTCTTCAAATATTTGACTTGTCGGTCTCGAATATTGGTCCACTTAGAAATGACAGATTTGCCTGAAAATAAAAATATATATTTACAATTTTGTTACTTTGCTTTAAATATAAATTTTGAATTACTATATTAAGCTTTTTTTTTCCATATCTCTATGATTTGAATTTTTTTTTCGTTTCAGATACCTTGCAAGTGGCAATACATTCACGGACCTTCATTATGTCTATCGATTGGGAATATCTACAATATCTGAGATTGTCCAAGAAGTTTGTGATGTTATATGGAACAATTTACGTTTGGATTGTATACCACCAATGACAGAAGAAAAACTGAAAGCTACTGCTGGTGGTTTTCAGAAGAAAACCCAGTTTCCTCATTGCATTGGGGCTGTAGACGGCAAGCACATTCGACTCACAAAGCCTGAACATAGTGGTTCTCTTCATTTCAACTACAAAGACTTTTTTTCAATAGTATTGCTTGCTGTGGTTGATAGTGAATACCGTTTTATATATGTCAATATCGGGGCTTATGGAAAGGACAGCGATTCAACAATATTCGATGAATCACCACTTTGGAAAAAAATGGTCGATAAAGAGCTACACCTTCCCAAGCCAGAACCTTTGTCATCAAATGCTTAACAAGACGTCCCCTATGTGTTTATTGGAGACGAAGGTTTTGGAATTCATAAACATCTCATGCGTCCTTACTCTGGAAAAGTTTTAAGTCAAGAAAAATGAATATTTAACTACCGCTTGTGTAGACCTAGAAGATATGTCGATTGTGGTTTTGGGATCCTCTCTAATAAATGGAGAATTTTTCACAGGCCACTTAACGTTTTCATGCAATTGTCTATAAAAATAGTCAAAGCGTGCTGCATCCTGCACAATTTTGTGCGAAAAAGAGACGGATATCATTTTGAAGACACACTCACAGTAACGGGACTTGCAGATATTCCTAATATGCAGGGTGAACGTGGAAATAGGCCAGCGAATGATGTTCGTAAACTTTTTACTGACTTTTTTACGAGTAATGAAGGTTCACTTCATTGGCAGTGGAATAAGTAACTTAGTAAATTTAAATATTCCTACAAACCTGTACATCAATATAAAAAAAAAATATAATTCCACACGAAATTCATACGTTTTAATTATTGAGCATTTGGTCAATAATAATTATTATGTAATTTTTTAGAGTAGCGGACTGTTTTAATATGTCAAAGGAAAAACACAAGTACATATATGCAACTGGTGGCTACCAGAGAAGTGTGGGTGGAGATTTTAATATGGCCGTGAGCCAGACTAGTGCCCATAGGTAGGTAAAAAATTCATATTGCATTTAGCACAACAACATTAAATTATACTGTGAGCTGAGTTTCGCAAAAAATGGACTAATGCCTTTTGTGCCGCCTTTTTTTGTTAAAAAGGAAATTTTAATTCACCTATTATTTCCATAAATTTCTCTGTTTATTAATTTTCTTATGTCTCATCCTATCTTTTATTTCTTTTTCAGATATATCCATGAGGTTACCAATGCTATAAGTGAGCATCTATCACCCCAAAAAATCAAATTCCCCCGCACCAAAAGAGAAATTAATAGAAATAGGGAGCTCTTCATGCAAAGGTTTAATTTTCCGGACATAATAGGAGCTATAGATGGGACTCACATAGCCATTTTAAAACAAATGTGGATGAATACATTTTCATAAATAGGAAGGGCTTCCATTCTCTTAATGCATTAGTAATATGTAATGCAGAATTAAAATTTATATATATAAATGCAAATTACCCAGGTAGTAACCATGATTCGTTTATATGGAGGCAGTGTCATCTGAGACAATTTATATGGGAAGAATACCAAAGAGGCAATATGAGGGGTACATGGCTAATAGGGGATTCTGGGTATCCCTTAGAACCCTTCCTTCTTGTTCCATATTTAAATCTTCCAGAAAACAGTCCCGAAGCCCGCTACAATAATGCACATATTGCTGCAAGAAATGTTATTGAGAGAGCTATTGGAGTTTTAAAAACAAGATTTAGGTGTTTATTGAGGGAGCGAGTGGCAAGATACTCACCAAACTTTGTTGGTGAGCTTATAAATACTTGTGTAGCACTACACAATATGTGCATTGATTTTGGATTGGGACAAGACATGGAAAATTGGCAGCCTAATGAAATTGAAGTGGTCCAGTTGGCTAATGTACATGTAGGAGGTTTATTGGGTCAAGGAAATGTTGTAAGAAATAGGGTGGTAGAGCAGTATTTTCAGTAAAAAGTTTGTTATTTTTGATAATGTAACTGTTTTTGATTTAAAGACTTAAGTTAGTTTAAACAACAATGATCTTATGACGTTGCTTTTTATAGTTTTAGTGAGTGCCGCCAGAATGCAGCCCTTTCTAAATTAATATAATTTAAATAGTATTTTAATAGTACCTAATTTACCTAATGTATAATGATTTATATTATTTTATTAATTGTTCAAACATTTTCTTCAAGAAGTTTTCTTTATTTGTACAATTTGTATGTATGTTCAATATTTCCGAATATAAAATATTTTTGTAAATTGCTTGTTTTGTTAAATATTTTTAGGTTCTAAGAAATAACTACAAATTATAGGTAGCCACAGAAAGTGCCAATTTAAAATGGCATTTTTTTTAAGAGAGCAATAATATTAATTAATTAAAACAATAAAAATATTAAAAAACAATTTAATAATGAAGTCAACAAAAAGATAATTGAGACATAAACTTAAATAGCATAAATAAATACAAACGAAAATAGGAACTCAAACAATTAGTAACTAAACTCTTAAAAAATAAATAAAAAATAGGAATAGAACAAAAATCACAAACAATATAACCCATGGTGTTAAAAAAGAAAAAAATTGCACTCTTGGTCACAAAACTTATACTAAATTAACAAATTTTTTATACCCTATATATTACCAAATAATGGTTGTATTTATTTTTTATGGTAAGTCATTGTTCCTTTTACTTAAAGATTGAAAGCCTTCCTTCAAAGTCAAATGTATTTCTGAAAGACCACATTTTAAAGTGTTTTCAATGCTTTTTAAGCATTCTATGGTTTTTTATATGCTTCCATTGGTTTCTTACTTTTTTCTTTTTTTTGGGGGGGTTCACTATGCTTCCCAAAGAATAAATAATCATGGTCTTAGTCTTGCCTAGGGCATGCTTGCTCACATGGACCTTCACTTTCCTGACCCCTTTTAGCGGCAGAAGTCGAAGGCTGCTGTTGCGTATCATAATTATTATTCTCTATTTCAGTAATAGATTGCTGTGAGGTTGTGGTATAAGCTGTTGAATTTGAAGGGCCTGATATGCTAACATTTATCTGAAAATTGCAATATAAAACAGTTAATTAATTAACAAGAATTTTATTCAAACAAAAGTGAAACATAGTAATTTAACAAAAACCATTTGCTTGTTTATGATTGGTCTATTTTGCAGAGAAAGAAATACCTAATCAAGTAAAATACTTACACCTCTTTCCTCCACACCAATCCCTGCATAAAACATAGTGCCCAGAATGTTAAGGATTCTCTGTTCTAAATCTGACAAAGTCTTATGGGTTGCTGGACCACCACCTGTGCCTTCTTGATACCTTTTTATTTCGGCAGCTTTTTTTTTTAAATTACTAATTAAAACAAAATTTTTACATAAAATATTTTATTGATTCTAACTCAGATTTTATATTTGTGTATCAGACACCCAAAAAGCAAACTTTAAAAGTCGCATTTCAATCAAAAATTTGTTTGATAATGATAATTTGTTTGAAAGATTTGTTGTATAATTCGGTAAATGGCACTTATTGCAGCATGTGTTTAACTTTTGTGATTGTGACTAAACAAATGTATAAATCTGGCATTATTTTGTATATTTTGCTTACTTTTTGCCAATTTTCCACATCTCTAACACCAAATCCTAAGGAATTTAACCTGGTGGTTAAATTTCCCCACAGTGCCTTGAACTTCTCCCTAGCATTCGAGGCAGAAAGTCTACCCCTTGCAAATTCAGGGTTGTCTTCCATAAACTCTGCCAAAACTTCCACATGCTGTATTTGCATTCTTCCTAGGTACCTGTTTAATAAATATTATTATATAACAGGCTCCTAATTTAAAGTAAATAAAATGTATATTTCATACTATAACTTATTGTAATTAAAAAAAAACAAATCTATAATATATGCATAAATAAACAAACAACTTACCGGATTCTCCAACTGCACGCTGCCTAAAGCTACGGTTTGTTAGAACACTGCGCGACGCATAGCATAAACGTTCAACAGAATCTACCTTGATCGACGCACGGTAGTTTTCATACAAGTGTTTTGTTAGTTCCTAATTGTATGCTGGTGGGTGCAGATGGAGGCAAACGTATTTTGTCACATTTTCATATATTTATAGTGTATAATACAAGAATAATCATTATATCTAAAAAATGTTTGCTGGCGATGCTTATTGATGAAGAAGAACATGAATTGAATCTTCTGAGTTTAATTAGTTGTTGTCGCCAAAACAAAACTGAAAATCGAATGTTGTCTAATAGATGTTTGGAAGGGGCTTATAAAGTAACAATAGAAAAAAAACTATTTGGAAACGACTACAAATTTCGGGAATATTTTCGACTATCCACAGAATTATTTCAATTAGTGTTAGATTATATAAGAGCTGATATTACCAAACATCCTTACAACAGGCGTCAAAATCCAATTAGTCCAGAAGAAAAACGCAGCTTGACTTTAAGGTAAATGATAAAAGTAATATAAAGCAATTTTACTTTATTTATAGAACTTATTTATGTTAAATGAGATTATTTATGTTCTTATTATTATTAGTTTATTATTTATGTTCTTTGAGATCCTGTACCTGTGCCTTTGGTGTAGTCCTTTCTCTTTCTTTGGTAGTAATCTCTTATAGAGTTCCACCTATTTTTACATTCCACATCTGAAAACCAATCAAGAATAAGTCATCGGAAGAAGAATTTTAGTACACTAATGCGCAATATTTTTATTGCAGGTTCTTGGCAACTGGAGAGTCATACAGGTCACTATCCTTTCAATACAGAATTCACCATAGTTAGATTAGCATATGCGTAAAACAAGTTCTTCAAAGTATTGTTAAACGTATGCTTCATATCTATTTACCTCAGCCTAGTAAAGAACAAATGGAGGCAAATGCTTCAGATTTTAATAGCTTATGGAATTACCCAAATTGTTGTGCATCGATTGATGGTAAACACATAAGAATTCGTTGTCCATCCAATGCAGGATCTCTCTATTTTAATTACAAAAAGTTTCATTCAATTGTTCTGCTAGCAGTCGTCGATGCAAGGTATAGATTTGTGGCAATTGACGTAGGATCCTATGGCAGAGAGGGCGATGCGGGGATATTTATAAAATCAAACATAAGAAAGCAGATTACTACTAACTGTTTTAATTTACCTCCTTCAACAGTTATTCCTAGTACTAATATGCAGCAACCTCATGTAATATTGGGGGACGAGGCATTCAGTTTAACAACAAATATGATGAAACCATATTCATAAAATTAAGCAAAGCATGACAAGACAAAAGCCATTTATAACTACAGACATTCCAGGGCCAGAAGAACATTAGAACATGCATTTGATATAATGTGTGAGTACTTCAGAATATTCTACAGACCCATAGCCGTGGCTCCAGAGGTAGCTGATAACATAATAGTTTCTGCTTGTATATTGCACAACATGCTTCGAAAGGCAAAAACTTCTTGTCCAAACGAATGCCAATAAAGTTCCGGATTTTCCAAAAGAAAGTATGTTAAAGTTAACCGCCACTTGTGACAAAAGAGCATCATATGAAGCATTTGAGGTTAGAGATAACTTTAAAATCTATTTTAATACTATTGGGGCTGTACCATGGCAAGGCAATATGGTGTCTCGCGTCGAGTAATATTATTATTGTCAATACATGAAACGTTTTATTTTTTTATAATAATAAATATGCCCTTACCTTTTCTGTGAAGTTTTTCTCCAATTTCTTTCCATATATTAGTTTTCACAACATTATCCTTAAAACTTTTACTCTTCACAGTGTACAATGGAGGATGTTCTCGTACAAGATCAATCAACTTTTCATCTTCCTCTAAAGAAAATTTGGTTGCCATTTTTCAATATGTTTTTTATCTGCTCACTTTTAGCTTAACTGAACGACTGCGGCAAAATCAAACTCGGTTTGATTTCAGCGCACATAGTCGACGCTGTCTGTCGTGCGCCTACCTAAGCAGAACTTAACAAAACGCTCTTCCTTATTTACACACGTTTGAATTCAACGGACGTGCGCAGCGTTCAGCAGAGTTTTGCGCCGCGTACTGTTCTAACAAGTCACGTCTCGAGAAGATGATTTATAATCCGCCTTCAGGCATTTTATATTCCGTTTTTGCATTAATAAAGTGTCGTAAAATTTCCGTGGATTTTTTTTTACGTTTCTTTAGTGCTAATTTCGAGGAATATTCGTAGTATTCGAAGTATTTTAGCAGTAGCGTGCAGTGGATGTTTCAGCAGGGTAGGCAAAAAGACAAAAAGATTCCGTAAAAAAAAAGCGCGGCGCAGGCAAAAGTGCGCCGAAAAATTTTTGGGGCTTTCTCAAATGTTTATTTTAACCTCCAAATTTATTATTTATTGTTTATTATATAATTTTTTTACTTACCTATAGCTACATCTAAATGTTATTTAACAATAAAATGAAAATACTAAAAATATAAGTAGATATCTTTTAATTTTTTTAACTTTTTAATACAAATATTAACATTATTTATAGATTAGGTCAATACTATGATCCTTTTTTAAAAAAACATCAATGACATCGTTATAAAAGTTTGAATTTCATTTAATGTCTTGCAAAAGTTCATTTTCCAAAGAAATTACGGCCAAATTAATTAATCTTTCCTGTCCTTGAGTGTTTCTTAAATAGGTATGTATCCTTTTTAGCTCAGATAATGATCTTTCTGCCGATGCACTACAACATCACATAATTTTTGTTCATGACAATATCTTATAATTTCGTACGCATTCAGTTTGGAAAACTCGGAGGAAGAATATAAACAAACTAATTCGTTTTTTAAACGATCAAAATCAAAGTATTTTCCATATATAGATTTTAAATGCAATAACATATCATCGGGGAATTTTAATCGAAAAGATTGAAATGAGTCAGTGTCTAAAAGTTTAAAAAAATGTAACTGGCGAATCTCCTTATAAAATATATATAAATAATTGACAGATAATTATTTCGTTTTTAATGTTGTCAATTATTTCTCGAAATATTCTTTTATAGTGCATTTTTAAATTATCTATGTCTCGAATTTTTCTAGGCTCTCCACAAAATTTAACAATTTTTTCGTAAATAACATCATTCTTTTTGTAAAAGTTTTCGACATAATCGGTAAATTCATCTATTTTTTTCTACACAATAGCCCACGTCTACAATTTTCGACTGTAAGATATTATATAAGATGTCAGTTTGTCCAAATATTGTATTAAATATTTCCAAAAAGAAGTTAAATTCAAAATCATGTTTTAAAGCCGATTCATATGTTCTTGCTGCAGAAATACAATCACTATCCCAGTCTGCTAAATTATCAATTATCTCATAAAAAATATTAATTAAATTCTCACGCTCCGTGTATATAACATTAACCGTTCGGGAATTATGAACCCATCTTGTTTACACAACTCGCGGCAATTTTTTCGAACAAAACTTGTTATATAAATCTGATCTTTTGGTGCTTGTATGAAAAAATGAAGCTAACTTTTTTATCGTGCCAAAAAAGTGTTTGGTTTCAACAACCCGTTCACACGATTTTGACAAGACCAGATTTAAAATATGCGCAGAGCACCATACGTACAAAGCATCTGTACAAGTTTCGCGCACTTTTTTTTGAACGCCATTATTCTTCGAAGAGAGTACTGCAGCGCCGTCATAAGTTTGAGCTATAAGCTTATCAGAACACTCGTAGTCTTTTAGTAAATCCAGTACAATTTCAGTTAGTTTTTCTGCATTTCTATTTCCCGAAACATAAAAAAATCCGATAAACCGATCAACGACTTCATTATTTTTATTAAAATATCTTAAAATAGCACATACTTAATTGTTCTTTACCACTGACATGAGGAGTTTCGTTTATCATTATTGCTACGAATTTCGTTTGCAAAATTTCAGCTCGAACAGTTTTTAAAATGACTGCTGATATACTCAAAATAAGATCATTTTGGATCCTATTTGACAGTCCACTAAATACAGGTCTGTTTTCTTTTTCGGTAACTGATTGCACGTGATCCGCTAAAAGGCCGTCATAATTACTTAATAACTTAACACATTCTATAAAACTACCTCTGCTTACAGAGTTTACAGACTCAAAATGCCCGCGAAACGGCAATTCCTGCATAGCCAAATAACACGTAATATCTATTAATCGCCGCATTACATTACAATTTCTATCCACCCTTGCATTGTGTCTTTCAATTTCTTCTCGAAATTGACGAGACAGGGCTGTTTCAATCCGAGTTCCACCAAAGCTATGCAGAGAAAGCGCGCTGTTTAAGTGATTAGTCGACTGGTCATGTTTTTTTGCTGCTTGAAAAATTGCTTAAATCGATGTACCCAGTTTTATTCCAAAAATTTTTTTCCTTTCCAAACAGTAAACAGGGCCAACAATACATTTTGTTTTCATGGAGACAACCGCAGAGCCACTTATAATTATCATACATTTTTTTATTAAAATACCGTGCAGACTTCTTTTGTTGTTGCTTAATTGTTAATTCAGGGGTAGGCCTACCAATGTTTATAACAGTTTGCTTTTCTGTAAATGTCATGCGAATAAAGGGAGAGGGCCCTGTAATAAGTTTCTTTAAGCAGTTAACTGTTTCATCACACTCACAATGGTACTCCATCACTTTATTATGTTATGGTATGTAATACTAGGTATTAACGCACAATAATTTTGAATGTCTTTAATTATACAAAACATAAAAAAGTAGAGCAGCTTTGTTTGCAGGATATTTTAATAGAGTTAGCAGGATATTTTCGAAAATTTATTCAAAATTTTGCAATAATTGCCGGTCCATTAAGACAATTAACAAAGAAAAATGTAAAATGGGAATGGGGTTCATCACAGCAAAACGCTTTTGATTTATTAAAACATAAACTTTCAAGTAAACCTATTTTGGCACCTTTTAATGAAAAATTAGAAACGGAAGTTCACACCGATGCGAGTAGTAAAGGTTTGGGCGGTATTTTATTACAAAAACAAACAAATGGAAATAAACAACCTGTCGCTTATTTTAGTAGGGTTACGAGTACCGCCGAAAAAGTTTATCATAGTTATGAATTGGAAACACTGGCTGTTATTGAGTCATTAAAACGGTTTCGTGTTTATTTGTTGGGTGTGCATTTTAAAATAATAACTGATTGTAGTGCGGTTCGGTATACTTTTAATAAACGCGACCTTGTCCCTCGAATCGCTCGATGGTGGCTGCAGATTCAAGATTTTGATTTTGAAATGTCATCAACCGGGAAAGAATATGAGTCATGTGGACGCGCTTAGTCGGAACGCAATAACTGCAGACGTAAGCATTGATATTTCCCAAATTTCTAATATTGATGATTGGTTTTTGACCTTGCAACTTCAGGATAATGCGTTACAAATTATTATTAATCAATTAAATAGCGGCGAAAAAAATTATTTGCAAAAGGAGTATGTTATTAAAAATAATCGTTTATATCGTAAGACTTCTGCAGGTGAACGATTAGTAGTTCCTAAGTCAGGTCGTTGGCAAATTATGATTAAGTATCATGACGAAATTGGTCATCCTGGTCTTAAAAAATGCGAAACGTTAATAAAAAATAAATTTTGGTTTGCAGGAATGACTAGATTTATTAAAAAATATGTTTGTGCTTGCATAAAATGTGCATATAATAAGGGAAATTTTGGAAAACCTGAAGGTGAATTACATCCTATAAATAAGTCAAATGTTCCTATGGAGACAGTTCACATAGATCATGTTGGTCCTTTTCCAAAAAGTTCATCCGGTTTTATGTATATACTTACAATTATTGATTCATTTACAAAATATTTTATAGTTATGCCATGTAAAACGTTGGGGTCTAGGAAAACTGTAAGACATTTAAAGCAAGTTTTTGGGATGTTTCTTGGGTACCCAAAACGTATAATTTCCGATAGAGGCGTTACCTTTACGAGTCATCATTTTGCTGAATTTGTCAATGATAAGCAGATTGAACATATTTTAAATGCAGTTAGTACACCTCGTGCCAATAATGGATAAATAGAGCGATATCATAGGACATTTTTAAATGCCTTAAAACCTTCTGTTGATAATGGCAAATACTGGGATGAGAAAATTGTTGAAGTTGTTTGGGGTATAAATAATACGATAAATTCCAGCACGAATTGTACTGCATTTGAGTTAATGTTTAATCACAAGGGGAAAATATTGCAGAATTTAGAAAGTGACATGTCAGAAAATACTGATGTTAGAATAAGAAGGCAGGCAGCTGCTGTGGCAATGGAAAAGATCGCTCGTCAGATGAAAGATGTTTATGATAAACAGCATAAGCCTCCTCGAAAATATGCGAAAGGTAACCTTGTGTTATGGAAAGATGCAAATTGTTGTAGTCAAACCGGTATAAGCAAGAAACTTGATTCACGATATTCTGGTCCGTATGTTATTGTCAAAGTTTTGGAAAATGATAGATACAAAATTCGAAGTATAAAAGGGCTTAAGGGTTATAAAAAGTTCGAAACGGTTGTAGCAGGTGATAGCTTACGCCAATATTATAGTATGCCGGGTGCAACTAGTAATGACTCTAGTTCTGATGATGAAATAAGTATAAACGACGAATAGAATAATAGTAAAGTTATGTTTGAGTATGTATTTGTGTAATGTGTAAAAAAAATAATAAATTGTATTTTAAACTGGAAAATGTGATGACTTAGATAGTATCAAGCATGGAGGAATATACGAGTATATATGTATAAAGTATAAATAGGCAGGTTTCTGCTGATGGTCGGTCAAAATACTTAAAGAGAGGTTTTCGAAATTATGAGCAGCATTCTGCCGAAAGTTATGTCATCATATTTATTATGTTGAGAAAATACGATGATATGGTCACTTAAGCTTGCATGTTTGTTTACGTTGGCGGTGCGTATTCTGGCGAAATACGAGGCGGTCAGCGTGTGCAATCATGTATGCGGGTGTGATGGAATTTTGACCTGTTTATTGAAATTTATGGTGGTAATATGCGTACGCATAGTCCTAAAGATAAATGCAAAGTGTTGCATTGTTCCATGTTTGATGAAGTCTGAGAAATCCTGAATATTAGTTGTGATACCTCAAAGAATTATTGGTTTCCAGGGTAATGTTCCCGAGGACGTGAACTAAACAGGATGGCCGATTGTTATAAGCAGGAATAGGAGTCTAAGTTTGATGTGCGTGACATCATCGGCTGTTCCATTGCCGCCGGTATGAATAATAATAAACAATATTGTGCTGATCCATAGTAAAGAATAAGTGTTATTTAAGCAGATTTAGGTTTATGTGTGAGATCGCTTACGTGTTAGATATTATTATTAATTCGACCGTTCTCGTTCAGAGAGTTAAGTTGACTTTTGTATCCCTACATTATAAAATAAAAACTTTTAAATAAAATATAATATATCATTATAAACTATATAAAAACCGTGTTTTTATAATATATTACACAATTACTGGACGAGCTAGTATTTGTCACAATTTGGGCTACTTTACCGTCAGTCTGTGGTAAATTTTTATGGTTCTACCGTTAATCTCAATTTCGGTTTCTTTTAAATTTTCAATTTCATTGTCCATATGACACTTTTCTTGTTGAATAATTTCTGGAGTTTCTTTGACATATTCAAATTTAATTGCCCTGCAGTATCATCTTTATTATTTTGAATATTTTCACGCAAACTCAATTGCAAAGGTACAATAGACGTCATAAACAAGTGAGCATCAGATCTGTCAGGTTCTTCAAACCTCTGCATAAATTCACTTTGGCCTGATGCTCCATCACATCCCCACTTTGTGTGTAAAATAAGGTCTTCTTCTGGTGTCACATTACTGCGAATATTACTTTCTATTATGCGTTTTGCAGTGTGGTCAAGCAAATCCTGAAGAGGTACTTTTGCTGAAGACTCGGAGATAACAAAATTTTTTGGATAACAGTTTTGTTTTGATTGAATTATTTTTTTATAACTAGGATATATATCGTGACCAATGTCTTTGGCTGATTGTCTTAAAATTTCATATTGATATTTAGATAATTTTGCTTGAGTTATTAGCGCTAGAAGAGTATCTACATCGAAGGATGGAGACTTAGGAGTATCTCGAGAAGAGGCAGCATTAATAAGAGCCTGCGAGTTTGTTTGGCGCAGTTTTCGAGTTTTATAATTTTTTGCGCGTTTACCGCATTCTTCGAATGTTTTTTTGGGCCTCCCTCCTTTATTTTTTGCCTGCAGGTTTTTGTTTTGAAATTCAAAAGTACCTTTCATCCAGTCGGAATATTTTTTAAAAAACTTAGCCTTGTTTCGAGAAACATTGTTAAGACGCTGATTAAAATTGCCAGTAGTATTCCGACTTCTTATTAAAAATTTGAGTCTTGCCTAAGCTAATTCAATTGGGTTTAACTCGCATAAATAAGGCGGTGTTCTTAATGGAGTATGCCCATGGGACCTTATAATCCGATCTACTATATAATTTTTTTGGTCACCAGGTGGTTTGTGGCGTAAAACCAAATCGAAAAGATCAAATTTTCTGGCACTTGCATCGTGACATATAGTATATGTATATAATGTACTGTACGTACATTTATATATTTAAAATTTATCAGTTCAAAAGGCTTAATTAAGTTGTTATAGCTACCTTTCTAGTTAACCAGGCGATTATATTTCTTTTTAAAGAGGATTTTGTTGGGGTTTTATCCTCCTGCACCGAAGGATAAGGAGCATTGTCTAACACTATTACCGAATTGGCAGGTATATTTGGGAGAAGTTTTTCCGTGAGCCATCTAGTAAAATTTTCCCTATTCATTTGGCCATGGTAATCACCTGTGGCCAATCCGGCTTTAAATATTAAACAGGCATTGTCCACAAAACCCTTGTCGGAACCTGCATGAACAAT
The DNA here is from genome assembly GCF_022605725.1 of Anthonomus grandis grandis. Taxonomy (NCBI): domain Eukaryota; kingdom Metazoa; phylum Arthropoda; class Insecta; order Coleoptera; family Curculionidae; genus Anthonomus; species Anthonomus grandis. The sequence continues at coordinate 1,114,334 of NC_065551.1, read as the reverse complement.
TATTAGCCGACCTAAAATATCATTTAAAATATATATATTTCTCAAATTTAACGGGTCCTTGCCCGTGAAAAAATATATGACTGTAACTTATACACACTGTTTTGTATTGTATGCTTACCCGTTGAACTAATTTTTTTTAAACCACCTGTAACAGTATCGCTCTGCCAACATTTCTTGAACGTCAAATCGTTATCCACCCAAGTTTCGTCCAAGTAAATAATGTTTCGGCCTTCTTCACGATATTTTCGTATTTCGCGAAGATATTTGTATCTCCAGAAAAGAATATTGGGCCTCTCCATTAAGATTTTCCTCTTATTTTGACACGCCAAAAAAAGCCATTTGACTTTAATAAAAGCCGAAGCGTTTCCCTGGAATAAGAAAACTTTGCCTCTTCTTTTAATTTTCTTAACAACTTTCTAGTTGTCAGAACCACCCACTTTATATTCCAGGTAAAATCTGGTGATACAATGCCTAACTATTTGAAAATGAAAACTGTCATCTTTTTCGACGACAGTTTTCCGTGGCCGTTTTTTCCCTGGACTGGCTAACATTTCATCAGGGTTATTTTGTCGCCTTTCTTCATCTTCCTTGTGAATTTTTCTCACAGATGATACGGAGACTCCGGTATAAAGGGAAACGCGATCAAGCTTACGCTTAAGAGGCAATTTCATCGAATTATTTGCAGCTTCTTCATCGCAAATCCTAATAACAACATTTTGAATGCATAGTTGGTATACAAAAAGCAATAACATATAATATAAACTACTGTTTTTGTAAGAGGCACAATGTATTTCACTTTTTTTTTAAATAAATTATTATAACTTACCTGTAAACGTTTGCTATTACTTCCCTCGTTTGACTATGAAGGACCTTACTCTCAGTGAATTTATTCATTATAATAAATGTTATTATTCGTATATATGTAGACAATAATAAAACAAACTAAAAAATTAAATATTAGGTATTTCATGTAAGTAATAAAACAGTGAAACTCCAAACCTACGAAAATTACACTACCTACTTATAGGTATACACAACACTAATATCAGTTTTTTTAATTAATAGCCACAAATAAAACAAAATAATAAATAACATATAAAATAAACGAAATCCAAAAATCAATGACAAAACCTACGCCACTGTCCACCCTTCAATAGTAATCAATGTTTTGAAACGGCAGCAAGCATTGTAAACAGGTGACAAAGACGCTGTCCAATGAACTGCCGAAATAATTCATAACAAAAACACGTGCGGCGAGGGAAACCAATCACAAGCGTTCAGGTTCATAATGGCTGACCCCTATTATACAAGAAGTAGGAGAGTAGAAGTAGGAATGTAGAGTTGGAACGTAATGTTGCCAGATTTACTAAACATGATCCATTTTTTGGACAAACATGTAATTGTACCATATTTAATGGTAAAACAATTGCGTATTAAAGCCAAAATAGAATAACTATTTAGATTATAATTTTTAACATTTATATTGCATATTATTAGTAAGTAAGTCCCGCACAATTACGTTTTGAGGTTAAACGTCGCAACGTCGAATATTTTGGCCCACATTCCTGCCGCTGTTTCAGATCCACTTGCCAGACTATATATTATTACTATAATAAATATATTCTTTATTATATACATATATATATATACATATATATACTTTATTATATACCAATGATAATTACATACAATAAATATGCTTTAATTTCGATTTATTTTACAAATAAAATAACCATGTAATCCCAAAGTTGTTTTTCATATAGTACATAGGTATTATGCTTTATAAAAAAAAACTTATATTTTATTCTTCATTTATTACATTATTAGGTGGCTGCGTTCCTGATGGTGGATTTAGGACAGGTTCCCCAGATACCGTTATTTTCCCGAGGAACGCAATAATTTCTTCTTTGAACCTATTTCTGTTAAGTTCTGGCACCTGATCTGGCCCGTGTATGAAGGCAATCAATGCCTCTCGGCTCATTTCCCGCAAAGCGGGTCTAAAATTTTTAGCAAATATTGCAACCATAATTTGCTCTGTACGACTTCGGTCAGCTATGATATATCTGTTGTTATTATTATTATTGCTGTTATCATTATTATTTAACATCTTGAAATGGTACACGATAAACCAAAATAGTAGCTAATTAATTAGAATATTCTTTTGTTTTACATCTGTCGTCACTATGACAACGAGGAATCAAAGCACACTTGATTCCTTGATTAATTTATGAATAATAAAATTAATATGCATTACTACACAAGTTTATGCTCTGGTATTCGGGCATAACAACTTTTCTTAATAACATTTTTTGAAATAATAAAGGGCAGTGTACTCTTGTGCAATTTTTATAATTCATGTCCTCTCATGAATTATAAAAATTCATCTTGTATAATGTTTGTCTTGGAACAATAATTATTCTAAGCCCACTTAAAATAATTCAAAATAATCATCCATTATTCTCAAAGAGACTTAAGTATATGAACAAAGGGGAGGAGAAAGTAAACATAAAGTCCAAGTCTCATAAATCAAGCGTCTATTTAAAGGTTACGCGTTTCGCCGCATTAGGGCATCATCAGACCTAAGTAAAATTAACAAAATTAAATAATACGGAACAGAACGCTAATTAACAGAACAGACACCCCAGATTTTAAAGATTTTAAAACTTTAAAATCTGTGGTGTATTCTTTGAATTGTGGTGAGTGTTCCGCTGTGTATGTTGGTCAGTCTGGTAGAAGAATTTCCACTAGGGTGAAAGAACATATAAGTCTTTTCAACAATTGTAAGGACACCGATATTAAAGAAACAAAGTCAACCTTTGCAAATCACCTTTTATCGACTGGTCATAACTTTTCGGTGTCGGATGATGTAACTATATTACATGAGTGTGGAAAGGGTAAAAAACTAGATCTCCTCGAAAAGCTGGAGATTACAAGAGCTAAGAGAAGCCCAATATTAAATTGTGTCAATGATATCTTCAATTTTGAACCTAATCTCATTTTCAATAATCTCCAATAAAACATTTTAATCTTGTCTCATATAACGTAATTACTCGCATACTACATCATTACCCCGGTTTGGCGACAAGGTATATGCTTCGGACTTCAGATCCAGTACTAGTGTTGTAAAAATCCGGATTAATTTAATATCCGGACAGCATTGATTCGAATGGATTGAAAATTCGGTTTTTTCATCCGGATGAATTCATCCGCTCGATGTCTCGCCCGTTCGGCAAATTATGCCATGTTTCGGGCTCGATGCTCGACCGTCCGATAAACGTTTTTTATAGCCGTTTTTCGAATATAAGGTATGCATTATGCAACCCATTAGATATTTCGTTTTTACGCATTTCTACATGATGTTAAAACTAAAATAGCTAATTATGTATGTAATAAATCAAGTGTATTTTAAACGATGCAAAATATCACTACAAAAATGCTTTGTTTACAAAAAAGTTTGGGCGTTCTCATATTGTCTCTTATGTTTCTAAATGAGTACAATAAGGATCGATAAAGCAAGAGGTTTACACAAGGCGACGCGACGATATTGCCGATTGCCGGGTTATTTGTCCGGACGATTTAATTCGGATTCTCTTAGCCGGTGGAACGTGGAACTTCGTGTCACTTCGTGCAAGCTTTTATTTCATTGTCGGTCGAACGAACGGGCGGCGTGTATTCGGACGATTTAGATATCCGGATTGATTCGGAATAATTTGATATTCGGATTGAACGGACGATTAATCCGGACTCTTCGCATCACTCACAGAACACAAATATAGAGAAATGCGTGTTGCCTAATAAACAGACAGAAATTCTGTTGACAGCTATATTGACGTTGTTGACATAGACGGGGGCGACCATCTTGGGTGGCATATGGCGGGAAATTTAAGCATGATTTATTGGGCGATATTTACATTTAAAGTAATTTGCAGAATTACAGAAGTTGATGCGTTAACTGATGAGTGATGAGAGATATATTTAAATAGAATTTTATTTTAAAATTATCAATACGTTTATCAGTTTGTTTCAATGTGGATATTTTATTAAAAACAATTTTAAAATACCCACATTTTATTAAAATTATACCCATTTAAAAAAAAAAAAAAAATATTAAATTTAATATCCATTTTTAATTAAAAAGTGTTTTTTTTAAATTTAAGTTGGAAAAAAATAAATATTGTTCATCAGACATCCATCCCTCATCACTTTATTCAAGAATTAACACATCAACTAAAATACTATTTGATTAAAATTTAATTCTCAAGATATTGTTTATTTAGGACATTTAAGATTTTTAGATATAGATACTTACCAAGAATTATAAATTGGCACTATATGGGAGCAAATTTCAAATTAAAAAAAAAGCTAAATTGTCTTTTAAATATTTTATTTTAAGATGGATTAAAATAAATTTAACAAAGGGTTTTAAAATGCATAAAAATAGTTATAATAAATTATAAATTAAATACAGTAAACTGTAAGTACTGTATTAATAAGACCTATTATGTAAAAAATTGAATTGTTGCAGGTATAAAGTATGTTTTAACTGAATATCCTAATAATTTTTGGATTTTCAGAAAAAAGTACCTGCTTTTTTTTTTGTCTCCTTAAGTGTTTAAAACATTATAAGAAACATGTATAATATAACAAACATACCTAAATAAAAAATTAAACATATATATATATTTTTTAACCATCTATACAATTGTAACAAAATAATATATATCCACATATTATGGAAAACAAAATATAAACTCTTATAACAACAGAAACTGTACCTATTTCTTCAAATAAATCTGGCTTCTTATTATGAATAAATTAATTAATAATGACTAGATATAACACAAATTCATATGTACAAGTTAATATGCATGTTTTTTTAATTTTTTGAGTATAAGCAAATAAAAACAAAATATAAACTGTAATAAAAAACTTAACTTAATCCGTGACATGATATAACTATGTACAGCATGATATAAATACCATAATATGTTTTTTTTTATTTTTCTTTTTTTTTACCACAAATCAATAAAAACAAAATATAAATTCTAACAAAAAAAATAAATAAAATAAAAATGTCTAAATGCAACTTCAAAGGTTTCCATTGTTGCCAAATACCTTAAGCTTGATTTTGGTTAGTCACAATCGGGTATAGATGTCAAAAGTCAGTGGGGTTGTTTCCAGTAAGTATGGAACATGAAATATAATAAAACAGATTAAGGCAGTATGTTCTGTATACAATATTATATCCTTATATTCTAATCGGGTTAATTAATTATCCTAATTAGTATTTCATCCTAATGATCCAAAATATGAAAGTCTTTATTATTAGTAAGTATTTATTATCACAGTAGTTATGATCACAATTAAGGTTCTAAATAATACTTTAAAGGGTTTTATATTAGTCTATAATTTAGTTTTAAGCAAATATTATGATTTTAATTAATCATTCAATAAATAAAATAGTACTATAAAAAGCAAAGCATTTACGATTCTGATAGTGTATCATGACAATATTTAAGATTTTTGTTTTTTTGAAGGCATTTTAGATTGTTGAAACTTTTTCTGTTTTTTAGAATGGCCAACACTTAAAAATTGTGGTTGTGAAGTTGGCTTTTGATTTTATCCTTTAAATATTTATAAATTATTAAGGAAGTGTTACCTTGGACAACTTGTTTAACAATGTCATGCTGGTCACAAAAAGAGAAGTCCTTAAAAAAATGTTTATAAACCAACCAAAACTTTTTCTCTAAATTGACTAAATGACCATGGTTATCCAAAAATTTGTATAACTTAAGGTGCATTAAGTCAACTAGGGAAATCAGTTTTTGAGAAGGATATGTCAATCTGGATGTGTCATCATTTTCCTTAAACTGAACAAATAGGTGATGTGTTTCTACTTCAGGTGAATATAAATTTTTATAACAAGTGGCACAATTGTCTAGATCCAACTTTTTCAGTATATAACCAGCCACATATGCAGTAGCATAATTATTCTCTAACAAAATTTCCTCCTCATTGGCAATATCTGGATCTTCAAAGATACATGGCTGATTATTGCAATTAGACACTGGGTACATAGAATTATCAGCAGAAGAACTTTCAGAATACTTTTGTAGAAAATCCCCAAAGTTACCCAGAGATTGACAAAAGTCATCTTCACAATTAGAGTTTTTTGAAATAGGTGAACTTAAGTTATTTATGACCAATGTTTTTAAAGCTCCAACAAATTGTAAACAGGTTGGATTTAAATTGCATATACCATGTTGCCTAATTTGTCCAAACAAGTTTTCAATTGGGTCTTGATTTAGGTTCCTTAAATTGAGATATTTTAGACCCATCTTACTTAAGTTTTCCCATAGAAGCATTACTGCCCTTATTGTAGTTTGCCAGCCCTTTACAAATTTATGTTTATTACTCTCTTTCCCCTTTTCCTTATCAATAATTTTCCAATTCCTAATTTTAAGCAACATGGCTGACCAAAATTCCCAATGAGGAGAATCAGCTGACAATGCACAAAGGTACTTTTTGCCACTACTGTTTTTAAACTGCGAGCTATTGAGTGAGTCAAAAAGATTGTCAATCATATGACAAAATTCAGCAGTATAAATTGCTTCTGATGTTAAAGCACCAACAGAACAAAAAGTTTCAATTGCTGCTGCCATTGACTGACTCAATTGACGAGCAGCTACACTAACTTTCATAACTAAAAAACTGTCCTTAAAATTGAAATGATGTTGCTTCAGCTTGGGAAGACATTTATATGTTCTCATGGTATTATCTAACTCAAATGCTCGATGGATATAGTCCATAGTGGCAAATTTCCCTTCTTCAAATTCAATCCTGTTTTTTATGAGTGAATTTCTTGTATTTTTTAATAAATGTGGTACATCAAAAATGGTAGTGATGCACTGTCCATTTACAACAAAATGGTAGGGAGTTGGCTTATCATCAGAATATTCTATAGTTAATTCCCTTAAGGCCGCAATATTTGTGCTACCCTGATCACAAATGGTTGTGCAGACTTTCAAACCAATTGATTGTAAATCTTTTATACAAGATAGTATAAGTTTTTTTAAAGCCTCAGTTTTAATAGTGTCCTTAGTAAAAAAATAAGAAACAGGCATCTTGTAAGGTTTTCTTAGGCCCCTTACCATAAAAACCAAAGCATGATTTGCCAGATTACGGGTCCTGCCAAGCTCACCCAAATCCTCAAAACCAGAGATTCTTTGCTTAGATTTTTCATAAAAAAGCCCAGAAGTTAAGGAAATTTCATCAAACATGAGAGCACAGCAGCGGTCTAGGTCACTCATAGACTCTGCCTGCAACTTAAGATGTTCAAGAATAGGCTTAATGTGTCCACATTCAAAGGGAATATTAGAAAGTATCGATTGAAGAGTACGAGGTGATGGTAATTGAAAAAAATGTCTTAAATACTTGTACAGTCTGGGACTACGTTTAAAGATGGAGAGGGAAAAAGCTTTATCCTTAAAAGACCATCTACGACCAGAAGGAGGACGGTTTGCATTTAAAATTTGGCAGTTTATAAAGTCCTTTGTTACCTCATTAAGATTTTCCTCAATAAACTGAAACCTACCATCATTATATAGTGATTTTAGAGATGCAACATGAGCTCTTTCATTCTTGAGAAGAAACTTAAGCTTAGATAACTTACACATCACAGACTTATGTACATTATACATAATTTCTTGCTCATTTGTAAGATTATCCTTAGACAGTCCTGCCTTGGCAAGAATGCCCCTCTTTTTCTCAAGAAGAAAAGAGTATTTGTCACTATGGTCTCTCTTAGTTTTCAAACTGGAGAAATCAGAGCTGGACGATATGGGAGTATTATCCAGATTCACAGTGTCTAAAGAGATGTTTGGTAAATTAGAACCGGAAAGATTTGGAACCATGATTTTTAAGGATTTTTGCTCTTGAAATGAACTTAGATCTTCTTTACTAACGGAGTAAAGATGTTCTCTGTCAATCTGAGCAACATCAATGAATACATCTTGAGACACACTTTGGGACTGTGTTGCAAATAGGACTTTTTTTTCATTAGGGACCTTTGAATAATTATGATCACTTTGCATTTCAATCTTATGTGGTACAGCATCCCATCTAAGTCGCACAGGATTATTTGGGTTATTAAAATCAGAACCAGAAAAGTGATTGGAGCAAACTCGATAATTGGTGACACTTTTAGTTGGACTAACATGACAGATCTCCCTCCAAGATTTTTGTAAGGATGAATTCAATGGAAATTTAAAGAATCTATGATTTCTGTGACTTTCTGGGCAATTACTAATATACAAACTACTGCATAAAGGATATTTGCACGAATATTTTAATCTAGATGAAGACAATGAAAAGGAAATACTAGACATTTTCCCCGTGGAGGACCAAGAATTAAAACTGAATTGTAAAAAAAAATTTAAATTGAGAATACTGACATTGATATGTCCAAAATAGGATTGAATCTATAATTATACCCTGGAAAATGATAATACATCCAAAATGCACCTTAACATTATGAGAAAACACTTAGGTACCTATGTCATAATTAAAATTTACCTGTCTCCTGCACTATGTAGTTGCACGATGATTGGATGTTGGCACGATTGTGAAATATTTTATTAACCCATTACTTAAGAAAACTAAAAAAAGCTATAAAATTACTTAAAAAACTTTACATTGGAAAAAAACCACGAGGCTTGGCTTGTTTTCCATCCAAAAGAAACTGAAAATAAACGGTCATCAAATACGACAGTTAAAAAATGTCACTATTGTCATGTTTGATGTACGTCAAAATCAAAAATTAGAATCAATCGGCCATCTTGGGTGGCAAACTATTCCGCCCCGCCACATTCAACTTTCATACCGGTGGCATCACTGTCCAGTACCTATCGAGACTCGATACGCGACGTACCACCTAGGCAGAGGTAGACGCCACTAAAAAGCACCCGATTCCCGGCGGTGATCGTGTATGTTCGGAGAAAAATTCGGTCGTTTGACGTGAATGACAAGAATAACGACACGAATGTTCCCGCGTTTGTTAGTTGTTTACTTACGTAAAAAAGCTCCAACTAATTTGATCAATTATTGCGATTATACTGAATTTGTTTCTTTGTGAAATATTGACCATATTGTTGCTTATAGTGTTTTAAAATAATACCTGAAAAGCTGTATCAATTCCAATTCAGCGATTTTAGCTGTAAAGATGGACGGCCCTACTCAAAACTATCAGAATCAGGACCAAACTATCAACAAAAATTTGTGCCACTTATGCAGTAAAATGTTTTCTTCCATTTCAGCATTGAACAAACATATTAAAGTTATTCATAAGCAGCAGCTCCCAGATAACCCAAAGTCACACATTTCTTGTCCCTTATGCAAAGAGACTAAGTATTCTTGTGAGACTTATTAAAGACTTGAAGCTCATTTACAGGTTAAGTCATGATATCAAAATAGAGTCCTCAACTTTCCATTTTTCCAGCGAAGAAACATTTGAGGAATGGTTAAGAGAGCATAAAATAAGCACAAACTATGCACTTGTTCGCACAAGGAAAATTGAAGACAAGATTAAAAAAGTATATTGTTGCAATCGAAGTGATTTTAGAGGTAATTTGTAGCAATTTCAATTGTTCATTATGGTATGTGAGCAAAGGAAGGGAAGCAATTCTGTTTTAGGTGAACTCCTCGGGCAATGTTCTTTTAATAATATTGAAGCTAGCCATAGTCTAGAAATTGAAACATTTGTTAATGAAAAGACAACTAAAAATCAACAAGTAGCAGTACAACGATTGAACAAGCAATCAACAAAAGAAATTGAAAGTGTATCAAACTTTTTAAGATCTTTAAATGATGAAACTTATGATAAGTAAGTTATCTTTTTATAAAATTATATAAAATATATTAACATATACCTGTAAATGTCTAGGTGCATGAGACAACTGACATCAATGATGGAACAGATAAATAAGACAAATACAAGTAAACGAAAAATGGACAAACAAGTTTATTTTCCATCAAAGAAGAAGAAGGAGCAGTAAATAAAAATAATTAAATGTATATTTTTTCTATTTATCAGTATTTTTTTTTATATAATAGTAGGTATATTTTTATAGGTTTAACTATATATGTATGTATATGTGTATTATAATTTTTTATGTAAGAGTATTAATCGAAACTGTGAATTGTAAATTAGTATTTTAGCATAAAATAATTAAGTTTCTTTTCAAATCAGTCATATACATGTCTTTGCAGCATTTATAAAATAAAAATTGTTAATATATGATACATTTATATAACAGTATAACTAATTAAATCCGTTGTGTTTTCACTTACCAAAATTACCTCTCTCCCTAGGTATAACAGTTATTTAAAAAAATAGGTACTTATTTAAAAAAAAAACAACATTTATATATTTAAGATTAAAATTAAAGTACGATACTACAATATTTTATAAATTATGTTTTCCATTTATTTATTTTTTCTAAATATACAATACCCTATTGTTTAAGTTGGGCTTTTCCTTTTGATATGTCCACATATAGAGAACTTAAAAAAATAATAGTTATTTGTATAACGAAAGGGAGCAAAGTGCATAATTTCCTTAAGTGGGTGAAGTTTGATCCAGCAAAAGCATCCACAGTGGGGAAATGACGCTGCTCCTACAGTGCATAATTTTCTACTTTCATTCTTATTAATAAGCACAATTTAATGTAAACATTAATTTCATAAAAAATAATAAGCAAGATGTAGTCAAATAAAAAAATTTAATTATGCAGGAACATAAAATTAAAAATTTTCTTATAAGGTAGTAGAAAAATAAATTTTTCAAATAACACTTCCTCAAAAATAAACTATAGTAATTTTAAATAATATCCAAAATCAAATAAATCCATGTCCGCCCAAAGAAATTTTTCAAAATATTTATTAAAAAAAAAAAAATTCAATTTCCATTCCATTGGATCGTTCAACCAAACTGCATTTTTTTGATACTTATATTAGGGAATTATGTATAAGATTAATAATTCAATTTTCTTGTTTGCATCCTTTATGTATATTTAATTTATTTAAAGAATCAATAATTATTATTATTCCAGAAACGCTTTTTTTTATTTTAATTCAATTATTATTCCATTAATTATTATTTACATTAATTATTCTTATTGCCAGAAACCGTTGCTTCTAGCAGCAAACATTGCTCTTTTGTTGGTTGCCCGCCATTCACATATTTAAATATCCGAATGGGACAGTCGGAGATAGCCGAATGATGACGGGAATCGGGTGCTTTTTAGTGGCGTCTGGCAGAGGTTATCTGCTGAGCGCGCTCGCGATCTTACATTGTTTACATTCCATTGTACGTTTTGCTGTGTATTGCGTTTGTGTTGTTTAAATTAAAAACTGTTGAAGGAATAAGAATACTTCCCAGCAGTGTTTTTCTGGTGAGATTCCCCTATGGGGGATTATGCCACTCATGATGACTGTGAATCGGTTCAATCCGTAGACCCGAGTGCATCGTCTCGGTCAAAGACTACGGAAAATCTCTCGCTGGAGAAAATTAAAACGCGACGAATTTTCGCGACACACCGTGGCCAAATACTAAGGAACATTACTACTATCCTTAAAACTCTTAAGTGCGAGGAGTGTAGTGCATTTGCTGCTCAACTTAGAGAGTGCCCTCCCGAAAAAGCACCTAAGCTACTAGGCGCCTTCTGTGCGCACATCGACGCTGCGCATCTGGACAACAAGCGCGTAAAATTGTTGGTGACAGCTAAAGTGCAGGCTTTAGAAAAGAAAGCCAAAATGAGACCTTCTACTACTAACATCAAGACTGCCCCTCCGGAACCAAAAGACATGTCTTATTTTTCAATTGACAACCCGCCCCAACAGCCTGACATCTCAAGAGATAGGGAACTAGCTGAGCAAATCTCTGCTGAATTGAATTCAACAGGAGATAATTCTATGCCCAAAGACAACGATCAGTTTATCACCCCTCTGAAAACATTTAATTTCAGAGCCTACGTTGCCCCATCAAAAAGCGTTTTGGCAACCAAGAACCGTTTCACTCCCTTACAAACAGAGGAAATGGAATGTGAGGAATCCACTTTGCAAAGGGAAATACAGGAGCCAAGCTGCAATAAAGAATCTGGTGAAAAAGTGGCTGAACCAACCCCGCAAAAGCACAAGGGCAAAAATAACCTTCCACCCCCTATAGTCCTGAATGGTAAGGTACAAAAACATGCAGAACTACTGAGAGACCTTCAGAAACTTGTCCCATCGGGAGTGGAGCTCAGGTATGCGAAAAATAGTGTAGTAATCTACCTCAAATGTGAGGTAGATCACAAAAACATAACTAGAGCATTTAACAGCAGCAATACTCATTATCACACCTACTCCATGGAGCATGAAAAGACACATGCTTTCGTACTGCGTGGTTTACAAGGAAACGTTACAGCTGAAGACATTGCCCAGGATATAAACGAGGAACACAACATCCCAGTAAAGAAAATTTTTGAAATGAAAGGGACCTCTCAAAAACTTTTTCTGGTTGTAACCGATACCAGCAAGACAGTGTCCAAGCTGAACCGAGACATTAAGACGGTCCTAAGTGTACGTGTCAGATGGGAGTCTCGAAGATCCCAGAGGAGTATTGTTCAGTGTCAAAATTTCCAGAAACTAGGACACTCAAAAGCCAACTGCAGGAGGATCACACAGTGTTCTAGGTGTGCAGAGGAACACGAAATTACCCAGTGCCCCAACAGTGGTAAACCAACTCTGTATGCCAACTGTGGAGGGTCTCACAGGTCCATATCCAAGACATGTCCAGTATATATATGTCTTCTACACAGAACAGCAGGGGAACAGAAGTAAGAACCAAATCACTTCAAAACCTAAGCTAGTACCGGCTCCCCCACCAAGTAAGCCTGCATGGAGAGGTCAGGCTCAGCCTTCACAACCACTACAGCTATCGCCTTCGAATGAATCAAGAGCGTCAACGCGCGATTACAACAGACACTTTCCTGATACTCTAATATCTCGGACAAATATGGCATCAACTAGTGCCGATGCTGTAACCGTCACCGCAGATAATCTGCACAATATTCAAGATGCATTAGGGGAACTTCAATCATTAATAAACCTAGATGGCCTACATGATGCAATCTGCTGTTACGTGAGTATGCTGCGGGGTTGCAAAACTGCAATGGAAAAGTTTAATGCAAGCAGGGTGTTTTTTGAGGAAAAACTACCCAGTTTCAATATCTAAGTAAATTTTTCACTTTTACCTTTATTTATATTCAGATTTCTACTGTGGAATTGCAATAGAATTCGCGAGAAGCAAAGCGAATTCATTAATTTCCTAGGTTCTCGGGATATCGACATAGCCATCTTAGTCGAAACACGACTGCGTAATATCGAGCGCCTGAGAATTAAAAATTATTAGGTGGAAAGAACTGACCGACTGCACGCGAGGGGGGGCGGTGTTGCCATACTGATCAACACTAAGCACGCTTACAAGCGCATGCGTCAATTTACCACGTCTATAGAATATGTTTCAATTCTTTTGGAAGGCAACGTGCTGATCAGTGGAGCGTACCTGCCGCTCTCTCAACTAGTTACAGAACAAGACTTTTCACCCTTTTTTTCCCTACAATACAATTCCCTACTTCTTGGGGACTTAAACGCTCGCCATAAAGCCTGGAAAAATCATAGAAACAACCAACATGGTGTTGTCCTCTATGATTTTATCCAGAACCAACCCCAATTACAACTACTTTGCCCAAACTCACCTACGCACTACCCTTTAAATAATACAACACCTACTTACATTGATTTAATTATAAACAAAAGACTTAGAAACCTAACAGACCCCGTTACAGTCGATGATCTTAACTCAGACCATCTACCGGTCGTCATTGACTGGAAACTTGGTCAAGGGCTATATAACACCCAACGGACAATCTACAGTTACAAAAACTTCAACTATAAAACTTTCAGGCAACAACTTAATGGTATGACCAATATTAGTGGTGATATACCCACAATTGCTCAGTTGGAGCAGAAAGTACAGACTTTCACCAATAATATACAAACGTTACAAGCTAGACCAAAAAAGTTCCTGAAAGGCCCAAACAAGAAAATCTTCCTGCCGAAATTCTAGACCTTATTAGGGCCAGAAACAGAACTAGGAAGGTTTGGCAACACTACAGGCGACAAACAGACAGACAGGCAATGCTGGATCTATCCAACACGATAAGGCTAAAAATTGCCATTCACCGAAACACGTGTTGGACAGAAAAACTCCGAAAACCCCGAGGGATAATTCCCTGTGGAAGTTTGCAAGAGGAATGCAAAAACAAAATATAAAAGTCCCGACCATTACACATAACGGACGGGATTATATAACAGATTTAGAGAAATCTGAAGTTTTCGCAGACTTTTTGGCGAAAATACATAGTCAGGTACCTGACACCAACAACGGACAAAGGCAAATCAGCAACACGGGCGCCACTTTTAGTATACAGAAATTTACAATCCCACCACATATTCCCCAAAACCTAACAACCTCTCCAGGAGAAATACGCAAATACCTTCGCCGGTTACCCAATAACAAAGCACCAGGTCCCGATCGCCTTCTCAAGTCTCTACCACTTGTACAACTAATGTATATTATTAATGCAATAGTAAGACTGCAACACTTTCCCATTGAGTGGAAAAAGGCTATAGTTATACTATTTTCTAAGCCCCGCAAAAATCCATCTCTGCCTAGCTCCTATCGCCCTATTTCCCTATTAAACACCATCGGCAAACTGACTGAAAAGATTCTCCCAGACAGAATCAGCACTGTGGTTGAAGCCAGAAAGATACTCCCGAGAGAGCAGTTTGGTTTTAGGCCTCGACATAACACGACTCTGCTTACCACACGCATTGTCCGAGACATTTTTGATGGTTTTAATAAAAAGATGAACACCACTATGTTGCTTCTAGATATCGAAAGGGCTTTTGATAAAGTCTGGCACCATGGCCTGATCTTCAAGCTCTTTGCCCTCCTTGATATTCCTTTGCACATTGTATCCCTAATGGCTTCTTATCTCCAAGATCGTACCTTTCAAGTTAAAATAGAAAACAATCTTGCAACTAACTAAAAGCCGGCGTCCCCCAAGTTACGGTCCTATCCTCTCTTTTGTATAATCTGTATACATCTGATATTCCCAAATTTCCAAGCACCAAAATAGCACTCTATGCTGACGATACAGCTATTTATTCCTAGTCCTTCTACGCCCAAGCTACCAAACAAACTCTCTCCTACCACTTATCAACACTTCTTTCCTACTACGCAAAGTGGAAATTAACAGTGAATACAACAAAAACTGAGCTCGTAACATTCACTAGAAAACGTACGAATAACCGTATAATAACCCCGCTTGTCATAAAAAACACTCCCATAACCCCTTCCAAAAAGGCAAAGTATCTCGGAATAATGCTTGATGAAAAATTATCCCCCATGTCTCCTCAGTACTGCAAAGAACTTTTGCAGCACAACAAAAACTCTACCCCTTAATCTGTCCTAAATCACCCCTAAGCCCAGAAAATAAATTGCTAATCTATAAACAGGTAATCAAGCCTTGCGTAACGTATGGCGCTCCAGTCTGGAATATTATATCCGATACGCAAAAAAAGCGCCTTCAAATTTTTCAAAATAAAATTTTGAGGGGCGTCTTATCAGCGGACAGATACACGCGGATCCGCGATCTGCATGAGGGTAGTGGTGTGGAATATGTCTCTGACTATATCAACAATATATCAGAAAAATTCTTCACCTTCTCCGTGCAGGGGTCGGAAATGACGCAAAATATAATAAAAAATACTGGCTCTATTGTACTGCTGCATTAGACTACAGTAGAAAATCTTACTTTGAAAGGCTTTGGGCATAACCTTTTTTGCTACGAGGTACCTGATTTTAATTTAAATAAGGTTTTTCGTGCCAGTTTTCCTCAAAAGACATCACGCATCCTGATAACAACCCGCGGCTTACTTGATATACAAAAAATAAAAAAAAACAAGCGTGGGAAGAAGTGACATTGATATTTTTAAGCGAGGCTGCTTCTGAAGAGGAGAAAAAAACTAAAAGGTATGTATATACATATATTATGTACAGGATGATTTGTTATGCCACCCCCCTTAACTTTTTGGAGCACCCTGTAGAACAAATGACGCGGTTATTGTATAAAGGGAACAAGTCCGTAATAACTACTTTTGAGAAAAATTTTAAAAACCATTTAGTTTGTAAAGTTGAAAAGCTATCAATTTATGGTCTACAGATGAATTGTAGGTGTGAATTAGCAGAATAATATGCGATAAAGCCAAATGTATTCAGAAAAATATTAAGGTCTGCAGGGTGTTTTTTAACACTCGGACTTGTTTCCTTTATAAAATAAACCCATAAAGATCAAAAAAGAATGCTGCTGTTTAATTCATAATTTTTTATTAATAATAGGGAGATAGGTTAAATGATAATAAAACCTAACCTACATCATAAAAAAAAACTAATCAGAGTCATATTCTCTATTGGTTGTAGGCCATTCCTTAAACTGCTCAAAAAATTCTTGTTCTTCCTCAGGAATGTACATTAAAACTTTCATGAGATCCTTCAGTTTCTTATTCTTGATAGGTACTTTTTCTTCATAAGCCCTTTCATTCGGAAACGGAGGAGCTGCAATATTCTTTGACAAATTAAATTTGTTTGAGGCAAGGCCGTCTTTAAAATCCCGTGCTACTACGAAACCAGGATTTTCGCTGGCATAAGTTAAATGTTTATATTTTGATATGCTAAAACTTTCTTTTAACTTTTCTTTAGTCACGACGATTTCTTTTGCGGTTTTTTAAAATAAGCTGGCCACCATCCTTTAAAGTCTAGCACTTCATCTGTCCCCACCACTTTTACAGTGAAGCGCGGCATCAATGTTTTCGCATTTGCTATTATCGATACATATTGCGATGGTGTATAAATCCGGTCATGGCGCCTAATAGCTCTTTTAAAAGGTCCAAAATCTCTATCACAAGACATGGAAGAAATGAATGCCCCCGAACAGGGAAATATTGATGAATGACTGTCAATCTTCCATTTATGGTCAGATTTAGGAAAAATCGAATAAGAGTATGGTTTCGATTTTGACCCCCAGCAGCATCACTAAACACGTGCAATTCCGTGATTTTATCTGAAATTTGTTTAATATAATCATTCAGGAATGAAGCGACCTCGTTTGGTCCACGATTGGCAGTGCCTTCATGATACGTGTAAAATGTTGCAGCATTAGTTTTTAAATCATGAATCCCAAAAACATATTGCCACACTTTTCGTAGGTAAAAGACATCATTGACGGGCATAAAATGTAATGGTAAATTTTGCATATAATCGAAAACGATAGCTCCTACATGCTCGTTGTTATTGCATAGATCTTTAACAAATTTAATTTTATTGTAAAAGTTAGAAGCCCTTCTTTTATGGACAACTAATTCCCCAGCTCCTACTCTTTTTGCAGTATCATTTAGTGTTTTTGACTTCAATTTCACCCCTAATTCCTCGCATTTTTGGCATACGTCTACCTGCGGTCTTCCAAACTTATATCCAAAATTTTCGTTAAAATGCTTTAGATAATACTCATATTTAACAGTTTTTTTCAAATCTGTATTTTCCGAGCAAAACATTTCGTACATCTTCTTTGCGGTCAAAGAAGCATCAATGGTAGGTAAGGGGTTTACTACCATAATGGGTATCTTTTTTAGGAAATTTCCTTATATGCTTATCTATTTTCAAAATTGCGGCGTCGGGTAAAGCATTGCCACTAATGTTTATTGTGTTGACCTCGTCTGTCAGTTGGCCTATCGCCTTTTAATAGAAATGAAGTTAAACGAAAAACTGCTTTTACTGACAAAGCATACAAACTAAGAAATGGTTTTTTGCATACCTGAATACGTTCTTTTCCATGTAGTACATGGAACACAAAATTGCTTCGGCGTTCTTGCTTAGGCTCTTGATTCCTTGATCTACGTCTCTTGACTTCTTTAGTATTAATAAAACCCATTAAAAAAGTGTCTTGTTCATTCTTTGGTTTTTCAGAATAAAGAGATTCAAAAATTAATTTCTTTTTCTCTTCAGAAAATTTCTCTGTGCATTTGAACTTGCAGCTAAAAAAAAACACAAAAATTACAAATCTATAATTTTTAAAATATAGAAATATTACGTTAAATATTTGCGTCATTGAAATCTATGTAAAAAGATATGTATTTTTACTTTTATATTACCTATATAAATAACTTAAAAATAAATTACAAGATAAAATACATTACAAAAACGTTAAGAAACAAAAATGCTTGCTATTTTTCTAAAAAATAATATATGAAGAGTACAGGGAAAAAACGTGCAAAGTCATCGCGATACTAGATAAAAACGTGTTAAGTCAGGAAAAAACGTGTTGGGTTGAGAAGTTATGGCCACAATATTGACCACTCTATATATTTATTTGCTTACTTTTATGTTAACGTTGCTTTGTATTATATTTCACTGTATTTGCTAGTTTAAGTCTATATAATATCATGTAACGGCCTTATGCCTCAATCTTCGTTGTACCATACTTGCTGCTTGTACTTATTGTCAAATAAAAACTGTTTTTTAAAACGTGCTTCACGCGATAAGAAACATAACTGGCGCAGTCGGGTAGGATTGGAGCAGTTTGTGTGATCCAGTTTTCACGTCATCGGGACGCCGTGGTCACTGCAATCGTGAGTTTCAACTCTTCAGCTCCAAACGAACGTCGAAGCTGTAAATCAACCCTGAAGTGGTCTACCACGGGAAGAAGAACAGTCGAGACACCATTTGGCAATCAAGGCGCAGAGAAGAGGTGGCTGACACGGAGATTCACCTTGAGTAGGAAAAGGTTGACATCTCTCCGTCGAGGGGTAAGTGCCCAATCCTCTCAGATCCTTTCCCTTTCTCCGGTTGAGCAAGTGGAAAGTAGTTTTAAGTTTATATTTTATTTATTTAATTGTCTAAAATACAAAGTGTATGACAATTTATGATTTTTGAATTTGAAAAATCTATTTTTGATTTATTTAATTGTCTTGAATACAAAGTGTATGACAATTTATGATTTTTAATTTGAAAGATTTAATATTAAAATAATAATATTATCAGATTTTATATATCTAGTCTTTTATTAGTTTTAGTATAAGATACTTTTATTCCGTTAAAAGTATAAAAAATACTTTTATTCCATTAAAAGTATAAAATACTTTTATTCAGTTAAAAGTACAAATTAATAACCAGCACAAATCAGTTTTAACAGGCGCGAAACTTTAAAATTGATGAGTGAACCACACATTATAGACGTATTAGCAGCTAGGTTGGCTGAAACTTTAAATTTAGAAACTATTCAAGAAGAGTCAACACCAATAACGAATAAATCTAGCACAATGCCGAACATCACTGTAAATTACAACCTTTTAAAAATGTATGTAGACACCATTCTACCATACAATGGTGATATTAATACTTTAAACAGCTTTATCAGTGCAGCTGATTTTCTTTTTGAAACTTACAATAATGATAGTGATCCTATTTTAAAGCATTATTTATTAAGAACCATAAGAATGAAGCTCATAGAACGTGCTCAAATTTTAGTAGGTAGTGGCATGGAATTAACAGATTGGTTATCCATTAAGAATGCACTAATTACTTGCTTTAGCGATAAAAGAAATTTAGAATGCTTGGAACAAGATCTTTTTGTGGCTTCGCCCATACGAATTGAACATCCACTCGAATTTGCTAAAAGATTACAAGTTATAAGGAGTAACTTAGCTCAAAAAATTAATAACTTTGAATCCCGCGAAATGGATGCAGCTACAAAATTAATACATTTACGTCAATATGATACCATTTGCTTAAGAACATTCATTAGAGGTTTAGCAAACCCTTTGCAAAGTATTATAAGACTGAAAAACCCTGACTGTATTGAAACAGCCATGACCATGATCACCGAAGAAGAAAACTTTCAATATACACAGAATTTATATAAACCTTATTCACAACAATTCTCACAAATACAAAAACAACCATAACATAAACATAATCAAAATCAAAATAATAATTCAAATCAATTAACAAATTCGCATAAACAACAAAACCATTCTTATAATCAACAACAATATTATAGACAAAATAACCCTCAAAATAATCAAAATTTCCAACAAAATTCTTCTTCAACATTTCCTAGAGGCCCTGTACCTATTCAACCAAGATACATACCTCAAAGACCCCTTCCAACAAACGAACAAGTATTTGGAAAACCCAAGAACGTGTTTAAACCAACAGGCCAAGTTCCAAAAAATAAACCTGAGCCCATGTCAACTCGTACAAGTTATACGATACCCAGAGACCCTTCTAATAGAAACTTTAGGTCTCAAGAAATCTTCCAAATAGATAACTCGAATCATGAAGACTTCCAAAATCATGAATATGATGATCCTCAATACGATCCATCAGATTATCAGTCAGATTACCCTCATGAAAATGCTACTTGTCTAGGTTATAATGACCCAATTGAAAATTGCGATTTAGAAGAAAATCAAATATCTTGTGAAAATAAAAATTTTCATACAACCCCGATTTTCGATCCTCAAAAATGACCTATGAAATAAACACTCAAACAACCAATAATAGTTTACCTTATATAGAAATAAAAAATCCCCCTATGAAATTACTAATTGATACTGGATGTTATCCTTCCATTTTAAGACCCTCAATTGCTGAAAAATATTTCCCAGACAGAATTTATCAATTTTCCTCAAAATTAAAAACAGGTGTAGGAGAAAAAGAAACTCTCTTCAAAGCAGATTTACCAGCATTTAACGAATTCAAAACAAATGAACCAATTTCATTCATTTTGTATGATTTTCACGAATTTTATGATGGAATTTTAGGACTAAAGGAATTAACTCGATTTCATCTCAATATCGATCTGACTAATAAACAACTCATTAATCCAACTCGAAACCTTATATTACCCTTTAAATATCGTGAACCTGAGTCAAGTTTCAAGATAACGGTAAATGCACACGATATCCTTAGTGCAAAAATTCTTGTTACCACACAAGAATTTGTCGATGTTGTCATTCCTGAAGGCACTCTTGATAATTTATACGTGCCCGAAACGATATGCACCGCAGAAAACGGTTTTGCCCGCGTAGACATTTACAATAATACCGATGAAAACATATCCATTGACTTAGACAAACCTTTTAATTGTTATCTTTTTCCCGAAATTATAAAAGAAAATTACGACTTTTTACATATAAACGAATTCATCAATCAAAAAGAAAAATCCCATTTTTCTAATAATTTTTATAAAAAAAATTTCGACATAAAATCTCAAATAAGACACGCTCATCTAAATGACGAAGAAAGAAGAGAACTATTTAAATTAATTCGAGAATTCGCTGATATTTTTCATAAAGAAAATAAAAAATTAACTTTTACAAATAAGATTAAACATGAAATAAGGACAACCGATGAAATTCCCGTACACTCGAAATCTTATCGCTACCCGTTCATCCATAAAGAAGAAGTCCAAAGACAGATAAACAAGATGCTCAATGATGGAATAATCAGACCAAGTCAAAGTCCCTGGAGCAGTCCAATATGGATAGTTAACAAAAAGCTAGACGCTAGTGGAAAACAGAAATGGAGAATAGTCAATGACTATAGAGGAATAAATTCCAAAACCATCGACGATAGATATCCGATTCCTAATATAACAGATATATTAGACAACTTAGGAAGATGTTCATATTTTTCAACGATAGATCTTTCTTCAGGATTTCATCAAATTGAAATGGCTCCTAACTCGATAGAAAAGACAGCATTCACTGTAGAGAATGGACACTACGAGTATGTGAGAATGCCATTTGGATTGAAGAACGCACCCGCAACTTTCCAAAGGATAATGGATTATATACTACGAGGCCTTAAATTCTGCCTAGTATATATGGACGATATAATAATATGTTCTGCAAATCTGGAAGAACACATAAAAAATTTGAGAACAGTTTTTGAAAGGCTAAGAAATGCCATGTTAAAAATACAACTTGATAAATCGGAATTTCTTAGAACTGAAGTAGAGTTCTTAGGACATGTTATTACCAAAGAAGGAGTAAAGCCAAATCCAAAAAAGATCGAAGCCATACAAAAATTCCCGATTCCTAAAACAGCTAAAGAAATAAAATCATTTCTCGGACTATTAGGATATTATCGAAGATTTATTAACAGATTTGCAAAGCTGACGAAACCTTTTACACAATGCTTAAAAAAAGGCGTAACAATTAAACTAACACCTGACTATATAGAAGCATTTGAAACTTGTAAAAATCTTTTGTGTAATAATCCAATTCTGCAATATCCAAATTTTGAGAAACCATTTATCTTAACAACCGATGCATCTAACATAGCTATTGGAGCAGTTTTAAGCCAAGGTAAAGTAGGACAAGATTTACCCATCGCCTATGCTTCAAGAACTTTAAACCCAGCAGAAACCAATTATTCAACTATTGAAAAAGAATTATTAGCCATTGTTTGGGCTACAAAACACTTTAGACCCTACTTGTTTGGTAGAAAATTTACAATAATCACTGATCATAAACCCCTGCAGTATTTATTCAGTTTAAAAGAACCAAATTCCAGATTAGTAAGATGGAGATTAAAACTTGAAGAGTACGATTACGAAATACAATATAAAAAAGGATCCATAAATACCAACGCCGATGCCCTATCTAGAATAGAAATCCATATGATGGAGAATGATTCAATAATTGGCAGCCCTGGAGATATTTCTAACGACATAGATCAATACCTTTCTAACGAAAATGTTACATTAGAAGAGTTAGACCAACTAACTGAAGTATTTGATTCATCTTTAACACAACCTAATCCTCCAGAAAAAGAAAGTAAAATCAAAATTTTACAAAATATCCAAATAAGACCCCCTGGTCCATTAACAAGTGGAGAAACCACACACTCTGCAACAGAAGACCCAATTCTAAATATACCTTTTACAGAAAATTGTTTTAACACCTATACAAATCAAATCTTAATAACTCACGGCTTTAAAAAAATATATCATGCTTTTAAAACTACTCATTTTGGAAATAAAAATCGATATCATTTAACCTTAACTGAAAACTATGAAAATGAAATAATTTACTTCTTTAAAGAATACATTAACCCCAAAGTTGTACATTGTTTATTTATTAAACAAACTGAAATTAATAATCTAGAAAATAAAATAGCTACTATTTTATCGAATACATTCAGACACGATTCTTATAAATTAGTGATATCTAACACCTTTTTAAATGATATAGTCGATACTCAACATCAAAGAAGCTTAATAGAAAACCACCATGAAAAATCATGTCATAAAGGTATTAATGAATGCTTAATGTCTCTAAAGAAAATGTATTATTGGCCTAACATGAAAAATGATTTAACTGAATATATTAATAATTGTGACATTTGTCAACAGGCAAAATACGATCGCCATCCCTTAAAATTAAAGTTTTCATTAACCCCAACTCCAAAAGAACCTTTAGAATCAATCCACATAGATACCTTTCAGATATCTAATATTAAATTCTTAACAGTAATCGATGTATTTTCACGATATGCACAGGCATACCCACTAGAGCCTACCAATAATGCAATAACTGTTTTAGATAATCTATCGATATTCATTAGTCATCACGGAATACCCCAACTAATCACTTGTGACAATGGTACTGAGTTTAAAACATCCCTTATGATAGATTTTTGTAAACTCCATAATATCAAAATCCATTATACCACACCAGGCAACTCTAATAGTAATAGCCCTGTAGAACGTTTACATTCGACCCTTATTGATTCCATTCGAGTCTTAAAGTTAAAACACCCAAATGCGACAACAAAACAACTCATGCTTTATGCCATTATGGGATACAATTGTTCTGTACACAGCGTAACAAAACAAAAACCCTTTGATATAATAAACGGACGTTTAAATGCTTTAGATCCCTTTGATTTGACAGACGAAATTATTATCAATAAATATGTTAGCGATCGAAAAGAAAGATTAAAAATAATTTATGAACAAATTTATAATCAGTCAGTCAATACAAAAACCAGATTAAATGAAAAGCAAAATAAAAATCGTGAAATACCACCCGAACTAAACCCTGGAAAGAAAATATATATAACGGACAAAACAGCCTTAAGAACCAAGGACAAACCCCGTAAGAGAATTGACTATGTAAAACAAGATATAGGTAACAAAATAATAACACAAAAAGAGAAAGTCATTCATAAAGCTTTAATTCAAAAGCCTAAAACCTTTCCTAAAAAAGACTTTCTTCTCCTCAGGAAAAATGAACCTCCTGACAAGCCTCGCCATCATCCTACAGATGACAGCAGCGATAGCGAATGACCGTAACCTTTTAATAAATCCTATCGAAACTCCACTACTCCCATTTCACTTAGGAAATGCCAGAGTTATAGAAAATAAACATACCTTTATACATTATATAGAATTAAAACCTCTACAATTAGAATTAGAAAACATAGAAAACGCTTTTAGAATTTTAGAAGCTGCATGCAATGAAACTAACATAATTAACTCTCTGCTTATGCACCATATTAACACTATTGACCTGCTTACTCATGCTAAATATTTCATTAACGAAGTTAGAATTAAGCTTAACAATATTAAACCTCACAATAGAGCTAAACGTGGCTTAATTAACATATTAGGAAAAGCATTGAAATGGCTTTTTGGTACCTTAGATGCAGACGATGGAGAAAGATATGAACAA
This sequence comes from Anthonomus grandis grandis, assembly GCF_022605725.1. Classification (NCBI taxonomy): domain Eukaryota; kingdom Metazoa; phylum Arthropoda; class Insecta; order Coleoptera; family Curculionidae; genus Anthonomus; species Anthonomus grandis. The sequence continues at coordinate 1,089,431 of NC_065551.1, read as the reverse complement.
GCAATAAATGAGCTTAAACTTTCTCAAAACTTATAAAAAGGAGCTTAACTTGCAAATATCATTAACAAAAGACTTAATTAATAATTACAATAGCACTATCACTATTCTAAGCAAAAATCAAAACTCTTTGAACAAACATGTTGCTTTATTCGAAAAACATATGAATAAAACTATTAATGATCTCTCAATTTTATTAAAACTTCAAAATACCATAAATCAATTAATAATAAATTGCCAAAGTTTCATAACATTTTTAGACAACCTAGAAGACGCAATAATGTTTGCAAAGCTCAATACGCTTCATAGTGCAGTAATTTCAGCTAGCGAATTAGAACAGATTTTATAACTCTTTATGGTGAAGAAAAAGTTATAAAATTTATAGATTTAAATTATTACTATCAAATTGCCGGATTACAAGTAAATTTCTCAAAAGACAAGATTATATTTGCCATACATTTTCCTTTATTTATAAAAGAAAATTTTAATATTTACCACTTGTTCACCATCCCTATAAACAATTCAATTATTGTTCCGGAATTACCTTACCTTATACTTGGGCCATACTCGCACCAATATTTAGGACCACCAAAAGCTGATTGCTCAACAGCCCTGATCCAGAAAGCTGAGAACTCACCTTGCAAGCTCCTCAAAGTCAATGTGTCTACCCCTATTATACAAACTATTACCAATGAGTTTGTATTGATAATCCCAACTTCCTCAAAAGTAAAAATCCAAATGCTCTGTGATTCAAGAAGAATTTTCTTCGCAACTAGACCCAGTTTGGTCCAGATACCATACAAATGTGGAATCGAAATCCTCGGATCCCAATTTTGGAATGAAGAAACAATCCTGGATTATGTACCCTTCCAGTTACCAGAAATATCCTTTACCAACATTGAATTCCAATTACCCATGGAAACGATCCAGCTCGACTCTATCGATCCGATCTTAATAAAAGCACTTCAAGACCAGGCAAGAGTTATCAAAACCCTTCCAGAAGAAGATGACCAAATCCATCCAGCCACATGGAGTTTTGCCACAACCCTTGGAGTCATACTGATCCTGTGCTGCATAGCCTTTGCAGTATACGAATTATTCTTCAAGAAAAGAACAGTTCCAGAAGATCCAGAACAGAAAGAAGACGCCACCAAGAATGTTTAAACAAACATGACATCCCTGTTGTTTCAATCTTAGGAGGGAGGAGTTATGGCCACAATATTGACCACTCTATATATTTATTTGCTTACTGTTATGTTAACGTTGCTTTGTATTATATTTCACTGTATTTTCTAGTTTAAGTCTATATAATATCATGTAACGGCCTTATGCCTCAATCTTCGTTGTACCATACTTGCTGCTTGTACTTATTGTCAAATAAAAACTGTTTTTTAAAACGTGCTTCACGCGATAAGAAACATAACTGAGAAAATCATATTTTTTTTTAAGCTCGTAGGTCAGTCTGCCGATTATTTTAACTGAGTGAACATGGCGAGTGACACTAGTGGTAACGAATTAGATAAAAAAATATGTGGACTATCTAAAAAACGTAAAATAACTGGTCGTATGTCTGATGTTTCAAAAAAAATACGCTTACAGAGTCATGAAGTAGGGCCAGACTGTCATTGTAAGCGATTTCAGTGCTTTGAAAAAGTTTTACCTAATGAACGGGCTAAAATTATTAAACATTTTAATGAGTTAGGTTCTTGGGACGAACAAAGTGCCTATCTGTGTGGCCTTATTCTTCTAAGTCCTGTTTTCCAACGAAGAAATCGTCGCCCAGAAGAAGAAAGTCACTTCCGGCAGGCTAGTTACTTTTATAAGGTAAGAGTGCTACGTAATGAAGGAACAGTCGACATTCCAGTATGCCTTAAAGCATTTTGTTCACTTCATGGAATTACACGAAGAAGAGTTCAGACTATTCACACTTCACTTCTAGTCAAAGGAGTTGCTCCTAAGGACACAACAGGGGGAAACAATCCTATAAACATCGTGCACTTAAAGAAGATATAAAAAACTGTGTTATTTCTCATATTCGTTCGTTTAAGGGTAGGTCTAGTCATTATAGCAATAAAAAGTCAAAGAAAATTTACTTACCTGAAGATTTGAACATTCGCAAAATGCACTCAATGTATAAATTAAAACATCCAGATAAATCTGTGTCTTACGAAACTTACAGAACTATTTTTTCGACTGATTTTAATATCAGTTTTGGATATCCCCGCTCTGACACCTGTTCCAAGTGCGATGAATTCAATGCTAGATTAAAGTCGCTAAATTTAAGGCTTACCCAAAACATCACTTTGGAAATAAAAGAGTTCCTAAATCGCAAAATAAGAAAGCTTACATTAGAGAAAGAACTTCATAAGAAAAAAACAGAAGCCTTTTATGCTAGGAAGAGACAAGCTCGACTTCAAAGTAGGAAATCAATAGAGATAGAAGCGGTGGCCATGGACTACCAAAAAAACTTACCAGTCCCGAACATAACGACTAATGACGTCTATTATAAGCGTCAATAATCTTTTTATTCTTTTAACATCCATAGACTTTCGGATGCTGATTCAGTATTTTATACCTATTCAGAAGAAGTAGCTAAGAAGGGTTCTAATGAAGTATGTTCTTTTTTAGAAGATTATGTTACTCATCATCTTCCTAGTAGCGTTAAGATTTTAATAATTTTTTGCGACTCTTGTGGAGGACAAAATAAGAACTTTACAGTGTTTTGCTATTTGCACTACCTGGTCCACCAAAAAAAGAGGTTTCAAACTATCAAAGTTGTATTTCCGATTAGGGGCCACTCATTTATGGAGTGTAACAATATAATAATAAAAATATGGGTATAATTAACTGCAAATCCAAGACCGAACTACCTTCAGACTGGGTTCGGGTTTTCAAGGAAGCTAGAGTTAAACCAACACCTTATAAAATAGAAGAAGTTAACGACAGCCTTATAAGAGACTGGAGTGCATTTTTGTCTCCTTTGTATGTAAAGAAGTGTCCGTTTTTGAGTCGACCAATAAGAGAGTTGGAAGTCACTGTGAATCATCCAAGAATGATTCTTCATCGTGAAACCTATAATGGATCTTGGACTTCTTCCATCGTAACTAAACCAGTCTCCAAACTCATACGAGGCCCACCTTTATCTGAAAAGGAGTTTCACTATCCACCACGAGCTTATAATGGTAAGTTTGTTTTGTAATTCCTTTAAATAATAGTGTTTTTGTTAATAAAATATTTGTTTAGGTAAAATTCCTATTTAAAGAGAAAAATACAAAGATCTACAGCAACTGAAAAAATTTTGTGACGGGAGCACGTTTTCCTTTTACGACAATCTTCCTGTACTACCCGCAAAGAAAATCCCTAAAATGAACAGAAGAGAAAAGCCCGTTAAAACAACAAAAAATAAGCGCCAAACACCAATATAGTAAATACGGTAACATTTAAAACAAAGTGACTTTGCACGTTTTTTTCCTGTTTTTTTTGTACTTTGGTTGGTTTTGTAATAAAATTTAAAAAACTAATTGATATTTTTTAATTTCATTACATAATTTAAAAAGCTAGTATACGGTATAATAATTGTTTCCAAAATCAAAATTTTAAAAAAATTATTAAAAAATTTATAGCGTTTTCAAATTTAAAATTTTATTTTCTCAAATTCAATTAATAGTGACTTTGCGAAGTCCGAAATCTTGATCGCATGGTAAGTAAGAATGACCACTTACTAGGAATTTGTGATCTATTTTCTCCACGGTAAAATCTGGAGATGCGGTAATATAATTACACAGCAGCGATAGCTTAATGTTACGATTCTGACCACCGCATTGGTCGGAATACATAATAAGTCGTTTGGATTTAACGAAATGTTTTATGTAAAATAAAATACAAGATCCCACCTCTTGGGGACCTCTAGAGGCAATAGTTTCATCCCACACAAACATAAATGAGTTGTTGGTGCCCATTTCGTGAATGTTAAAGCAGTAAGTCCATAACTGTCTTTTATAGTAGCATATCCCTGTTGTAAGAACAGGTGTGGGTAAAGTCTTCATTAGATCAAAACAAATGACCGCAGCGCTTTCTTCTTTCGCCATTTCGGTGTCCTTTCTTAGGCAATCTCTAGCACTCTGAGCTTTTCTTTGATGACGTTCTTGTTCAATTTCGAGCTGGTTTTTTTCAACTTCATTGGCAACCTTTATTTTAACATTAAATAAATCACATTTCTTACATGAGTCCGAAATTGGCTGATGAAAGTGTAAATTAAATTCCTTGTTAAAGGTTTCTCGAAAAATAAAGTATGACAGAGGATCGCTTGTCTCTTCTGTGTACAACTGATACATTTTACCAAGACTCAAATCTGGAGAGAGATATTTTCTGTGTTTACTTTTTTCTCTGGAATAATGACTTTCATAACAGGGAAATTTTTCGATGAAGTTCTTTAGTTCACTTTTTTTTGCGTCAGCTGTTTTATTGTGCGGTAGATGTTTTCCACGTTTGTCACATGGTGGTGGTGTACCAATTGATTTGAGTTTTAGTAGTCTGTCTAGTCTACCGGCAGAAACTTGAAAAACCGCTTGAAAGAATGGCTTGCACACCTTATGCTCTACACCTTCCATATCCGGTAAATAGTAAATTCTGGTTTTTTCTCTCTTAGAGTCGGGATTCTGAGTGTAGGTACGCAACTTATTTACTACTTTAATCAAAGCAAATAAATAAGCAGTCTGCAAGTCAAAGGTTTCTAAGGCATATAAATTTCTATGCAATTCCTCTTGTCGTTCTGCTGGAATCAAGACAGAGCACTTACCTTTGCAAGTGCATTGAAATGGAGTGAAAAGCTTTGCTGGAACAATTTTACCAGATTTAGTAGTATATTCATGTCCAGCGCACTTTCTTTTTTTGTTTAAGTTTCTCTTCCATAGTTCAGGATTGCGAACACGCTTTTTGGGTTTAAAATGTTTGGGTGTCGTTTGTTCGAAACTCGGTTCGGAATCTTCGTCTTCGATGTTAGCTTCTGCATTGTCTAGCAGCTCATTTCTATTAGTTTCTTCCAAATTTTCATCAGATGGCAAGTACTCGGAGCCTGAATCCGCAAATGGGTCTGATTCTGAGCCGTCTACAAAAAAAAACACGATGCAAATTGGTTTTTTATAAAAACAACAAGAAAATAAAACAAAAACAAGTATTGTTTTTAAAAGGTTTTAGAGCAAAAGTGGACCAACCCGCTAAAAAAAACTTAGCGAGTGCATAGTTACTAAAAATAATAAGTGCATGGGTTTTATCTATAATACAAAACTATTATGAACACACTATGAACAGCAAAACTAACAGAAAATTATTCAATTTAGAAAGTTTAAATTTAAATTACAAACCTAACCTAATTTTTGTATAATTATTTTAAATTACAATTTCACACTATACATAGTAATTTAGTCGTTGCGTACTAACCTTCATTTGTAACATCTTCATTGGCATCCATATTCTTTAAATATAATACACACAATAAAATAAAACCGAAATATTCAACACAACAACACAACGATTGGTTATAAACATAAACACTACACTCCAACAGTTTAACTTTTAGCAGCAAAGCGGACTAACCGCGCTTAGTCCATTTTGCTTTTCTACATTTTACTCAAAAATTATAGTGCAAATCCAATTTAGTGCTGCCATCTAGTAACGAGTAGAAAAAGGTCGCTTGGTCCACTTTGCAGTAGATAGATGGCGACATGACGGTAAAGAATCCACAATAAAACAAATTTTGAATTTTTGTGGGTTAGTCCGTTGTTGCACTCATAGCCTCATATATATTATATATATAGATATATATATATATATATATATATATATAAAGTGGACCAAATATATATATATATATATATAAAAAAATTTTTTACAAAAATCTCGAACACGTCGATTTTATTTTCGAGGGGACAACTTTTCCTTACCAAGGCACCCTCATACCAGTAACCCTCTTCGAGGGGGTGGGATCACCCCTTAAATCTTAAATAGAAAAAGGGGTCGTGTCATTCCTTATTTTGAAGGCCTTTTTACTCTGAATTTAAATGGTGACTTCTGAGTGACTGAGTGACTGAGTGATGGATATCTTGTGGATATAAAAATAGCAAGAAATACAATCTTTACTGCCAGTGAAAGTGGAGAGATAAGAAATACCTACCCTTTTCCTTTTGTGTCTTTTAAATAAAACAAGTTTATTTAATTTACGTCAATTTATTAAATGTTCAAATTGTGTCCCGCCTACTTCCATGCAGGAATACAGGTTTTGCTCAAAACGATGCCTGACGTTTTGTAGAACTTCAGGTGTTATCATCTGACACTCATTTATAATTCTCTGGCCTAAGTCTTCTAGGGTGTCTGATTGGGTAGCGTAAATTTTTCTTTTTAAATGCCCCCATAAAAAAAACTCTAATGGGGTTAAATCGGGTGACCTAGCTGGCCATTCCATAAAAGGTCCTCTGCTTCCAATCCAACGATCAGGAAATATCTCATCAAGATATTGCCTCACACCAGCAGCATAATGTGGAGGCGCTCCGTCTTGTTGGAAAACGACTTGATCATCATCAGAATGATTTCCGCCTTCCATTATTTCAACTATTCTTGGATATACGGCATTTTCCAAGAGATCTCGGTACATTTCTCCATTCAAATTTCCGGGCAGAAAAAACGGACCAACAATGGAGCCGCCCAAGATTCCCGCCCAAACATTTAACTTCTCAGGGAACTGGGTATGAACTTCACGAAACTGGCCCGGATTTGCATTTGACCAGTAGCGGCAGTTATGACGATTTACGTTGCCATTAAGAAAAAAAGTACATTCATCTGAAAAGCAAATGTTGTAAATAAGACGCGGATTAACAGTTATCATATCACTAAGCGATTCACAAAATTGCACTCGTCTGTCAAAATCGTCCTCATTCAGTTCTTGCACCAGATGAATTTTGTAAGCATGGAATTTATTATGCTTAAGTATCCTATCAACACTACTTTTGCTTATTCCTGTACTCGTCGCCAATTTTCTGACACTTATTCCTGGCTCGGCATGAAGATGACCTAGGACAGTTATTTGCATTGCTTCATTGACAACAACAGCATTTTGAACCTCACGCTTTTTATTTAAGACACTGCCAGATTCCCTAAATTTAGCAACTATTTCTAGAACGTATTTTCTATTGACTCGTTTTTCTGGATGAAGGTCATTAAATTCTTGTAGCGTTCTATTGGCACAATTGTTATGCCGAAAGAAAAACTCTATCATCTCAACCCTCTCTGCAGTAGAATAAACCATTGCTAACAGTGTTTCAACACATAAAAGACTGGGTAATAATTTAAAACTATTTAAATAAATGCTGCTTTATGAAAAAACCACCAATGATATTTAGCAAGCTAAATAAATTCTTCAGATACTTGTGTTTGCATTTTATTTGGTATTTTGTTTTTATTTATGATATGCTGATAAGGTGTAATAACAATAATATTAACAATACTAATAAATTTTTAATCATGTTTTAATGATCCAATAAAAAAAATTGTAAGAAAGGGTTTCAGGCATAAAGGTTTATTTAAAGCATTTTTTCCAGAATTTTATTTGGCTTTCATATCCAGAAGAAATCCATCAGTCACTCAGAAGTCACCATTTAAATTTAAAGTGAAAACGCTTTCAACATAAGGTATAACACGATCCCTCTTTCTGTTTAAGATTTAAGGGGTGCTTTCAACCCCTCGTAAAGGATTCCAGGTATTAGGTGGCCTCTTAATTAATAAGTGACCCCTTCGAAAATAGGATTTCCTTGTTCTTTTAAAAATATTATCCAAAAAAGAGTCCATAATACCTTTTTCATTTTCGCTGTTTCCGCAATTTTGACAAGCTGTTTTATCCAGAGAAATAATTTTAGCCACTTCAAATTTGGCAGTTATAATCAGAATTAAAAGACCTTTAAAATAAGGTATCATACGACCCCTCTTTCCATTTAGGATTTTAGGGGTGATTCCACCCCCTCGAAGGGGGTTGCTGGTATGAGGGTGCCTTGGTAAGGAAAAGTTGTCTCCCTCAAAAATAAAATCGACGTGTACGAGATTTTTGAAAGAAAATTTTTTTTTCATACCGAAAATAGCTCTGTTTCGTTTTCGCTGGGACACCCTGTATATATATATATATATATATATATATATATATATATATATATATATATATATATATATATATATATATATCTATATATAATAAACGATGAAAGTGTATAAATTTTTTTATAAATGGTATTCGCTCGCCTTCATCTAAAATTTCTTTACAAGTAGCATTTTTTAACATGCCACGTTTTTCTCTGCACTACTTGCGCGTTTACCTACCTCCTTTTGAAATTTCTCTTACTGTTAAAAAAAACCAAAAACCGTATTATCATAAATTGGTATTCAGAAAAGTACTTATATTGGCCAGTACTATTCATTGTTTTTTATTTATTATTCGTTTTTTAAAAAAGGGCCTTGCTAGACAGGTTTGCACCTGTGCTAACGGTTTCATAATCGAGGCATGCTTCTATTTATCATAATGGCTTATTTATTGTAAATTGTTAATTATGTTCGTTATTTTACTGATAAATAAATTTATTTTGAATTTGAATATATTAAGAATTATTAATTTATGTTTAACTCAAATCATGTTAACCAATTTTAATTAATAACGTTTAAAGAATAAAAAAAATAGCAAAGAATAAATAATAATTTTTTTTATTCATTTAAAAATTGCCTTGTAAAAGCGACCAAGGACGCGGTATTATTATAACTCAGGCACCTTTCAACCGCTGTTGTTGCCGGGTGTCTGTCGTCATTTGTCCGCGACCTCTACACCCGGTTCCCGTGTAACCACGTCTCTGCACATTTCCCCGTCCTCTACCTCGTCCACGCATTCTACTTCGTCTGTTATCCACTCTATAACTTCTACTCCTACTTCTCTCTTCACTTCTTCTGCTGTCAATACTTTCTTGTCTTGAATTTCTCCTGATTTCCTCTCTTCTCCTGTTTTCTTGTTCCCGTATCCACCTTTGCCTCTCTTCTTCCTCGTTTCTTTCCCTCTCTTGCATTTCCAAGAACGCCGCCTCTTTCCTAACTGACCTACCATACCACACCATACTTTCTTCGTAAGTATTGCTTATTTCAGAGCAATCTTCAAACGTTTCTCGTTTTAACTCTAAACGGTAACAAATAAATATAAGAAAACAATCAAACAACCTGAAAATTAGTTTTTACAGTGTGCTTCTTTATTTTAAGGGTGGTTCTCTGGGACTTGCATCGATGGATTGTAGAAAAACTCTAAATACGAAATGAATTGAAATGAAAATTTGGCGACTCGTCAAGATCAGTAGAGACGCACAACTAGAAAATTTTGTTATATGTGAAAGTCTAAACCTATTTTATGTATAAGATATTAGATATACACTAAATAAATTTTTTTCTGATTTATTTTAGGTACGATAAAATTATTGAATTTCTATTAAAAAAATCACTCTTAACAAAGTTTTCAATGCCATTTTTGTACTTCTTTCTTCAACACATAGGACAAAGTCAATCCTCTTTAAGAAATCATACCGAAATTTAATAATGGAAACTTCGTGGAGGAAAATATAATTTTTTGACGATCTGCCAACATCATTTCTTACATAAACTACATTTAAAGTATATCAACAGCCGTTTGACTTAGATAGGTAGATATAGGACATTATACTGTGTGTTAAAAAAGTCACGGACCCTTAATAATTCGAGAACTCGCCCTTTTATCAAAGGGTGTCCCAAATAAAAATTATAAATCTCTTTCAGATGTACATTAGAAAGATAATTTTGCATATAGAGACGTCACAAGTAGAGACCAAAGTTAGCTTTTTTTAAATGACATGGTATATTTTTTTATGCATTTTCCGTTTTGTTGCATAAACTTTATTTTTTAAATGACTCCAGAGAAAGTAGTCTAGGGGTGTAAAATTCTTCTGGCTTGCCATTTAACTTCACATCTTCCAATTCAACAATTTAGAAAAGTTGTATCTAAAAATCTTTTTATACTAACTCCAAAATGAGGACAGGCGTCATTTTGTTGAAACCATATCTGATGAAAATTTGCATTACTATTTCTTTATTTCTGGTACTATCTGATATTTCAGCAAATCCAGATATCGGGTGGCATTTAAATTAACCTCGATTAAAAATGGACCTATTACCATATACCTGCCCAAATCTTTACGTTTTCAGGATACTGAGTATGTGTTTCCCACATCCAGTGCGGATTTTCATTTGACCAATAGTTGCAATTATGTCGATTAACTGTGATAAGTCTCGATTCATTAGAAAAACAATGTTTTTTTCCTATTCCTATGCTAAGGTGATTTTATAAGGATGAAATTTATTGCGTTTAAGGACATTTCGAACCGATATAAAAGAAGCGTCTGGTTGGCGTAATGATAAATTTTGGTCTTTAACAGAACGTTGAAGTATTTCTATACTTTTTTGATCATTAATTCCTTCGGGTTTTTGGCCTCCCTGTTCGTTGACGGTCTTTGCAAGCTCCAGTTTGTTCAAATCTCTGAATTTTTCTTATCACTGTAAATTTCGAAATTGGTGTACGGTCTTGAAATATTGTATTGAAAGGGTCTTGATTGGTAAGATCGCTCGCGATCTCCGGAGCCTCGAATCATAGGAAGTGTGAGTCTTTCTTTTCTCAGAAAGAAACATATTTATTAAAATATAATTAAAACTAATTTATAAAAACTTTGGTGTATAATATGCATAAAGTTATCTTCCTAATGTAGACCTGAAAGAAATCTACAATTTTTATTTGGGACGCTTTTGATAAAAGGGCGCGTCACAAATTATTAAGGAGGTCCGGGACTTTTTTAACAAACGGTGTATAAAATGCGGTTTGATTTTCACTCGAAGATAAGAATTTATATAATATACAGAGGGTTCTATTTAAATTCACGCAGTTCACACCTATTTATGAAAATGGTAAAATTATTAAAATATTCTAATGCAAAGTTGTCAATGGTTTCCTATTTATAGTTTTTTTACAATCCATTGATCTATTTTCCTAAGAACTACCCTGGATAGCCACTTCATATTGGGTGTTGGTACAAGCATTTTTTTTTTACGAAGTTTGATGTTTCTTTCGATGAATAGAAAAAAAAAAGTTCTACTCTTACATAGGTAAATAAAAAAAAATTAAAAATAATTTTTTACTTTTCTTATATATACAGGGTGTTACAAAAATCGATGCAAAAATTTTAAGAGCGTATTGTTGGAGTTATAATAAGACTTTTTGTTTCCTATAAACATGTGTCCTAAAATGCACTCCCTCAGAGCTACAGCTCACGCAAATTACTTGAAGAAAATCGATTATTTGAGACACTGACTATAGTTATATGTCAAATCTTTTGGAAATTTTCCCCGTTTTTTGGGTGCTCTTTTAATTATCTGACCCAAAAATGGTGTAAATCCAATTTTAGGGGAGGATCCAGGGGAGCTTACCCGTCTGATGGCCCGCATCTTATGTTTCCTATAAGAAATTTAGAAATCTGGCAACACCATCTAATTAGCCATGAAAAAATATAAATTACTTGTCTCTTGCATTTTTTCCATATAATTAAGAGTTTTCGAAAAAATCGCTGATAAACAAGAGGGAGCAATATTAAACCTGATTAATCTATTAAATTAGAAAAAACGAGGTGGCTTGTAATTTTAGATTTTTTTTTATGGCTATTTATATGTTGTGTTCTACATTTTCAAATTTATTGGAAACATAAGATATGGGCCATCATAAGGGTAAGCTCCCCTGATTGCTTTCCTAAAATTGGGTTTACACCGTTTTTGAGACGGAAAATTGCAATAGGACCCAAAATAATTAGGGCTTGCAAATTTCCAAAAGATTTGACGTATAACTATAGTCAGTGTTTCAAATAATCGATTTTCTTCAAGTAATTTGCGTGAGCTGTAGCTTTGAGGGAGTACATTTTAGGACATATAAGGTAAACGCACTAGTCTTTGACCCATTAAGATACTTCTCGAAATTTGAAGTAATACCAAAATATAGAAATAGAAAGATTTATTAAAATGGTTAGCAATTTTATCACCATGTAGCTTTATTAATTATTTTTACGAAAATTACTTTTAAGACAACCGTAATATATTTCAAATATTAAAAAAAAAATTATTTATTAAAAAGTCCAATGGGTTAGTTATTGACCTATATAAAAACGACCAGCGGTAGTGTTTGACCGGTTAATGCACTAGTTCTTGACCAACACAGGAAATAATACGCTTTTTGATAAAAAAAACTTTATAACCAAAAATAAAAATTCAAATTCTTTAAAAAAAATTCAAAATTAAACTGTATTGAAAAAAAATATATAAATCATTCCAAAACACTTAAATATTTTGCAACTTTCGGCACGCTGTAAGCCCCTCTTTTATTAATAGGTTGTGGCTCATTAATTGTCTCTAACACGTCTTCTTCAGAATACCAGATGACGTCATCTTTGTGGGCGGAAAAAACTGGAAGTGGCCAGTTCCAGTTTTTTCCGCTTTTAGTCATTGCCTTTATAAAATATTCCTGTTTTCCTTTCACCACCTTATGCTCTAAAACAATACCTGGGAATACCGACTCTTCATACTTTACCACAACATATGATTTTTTGGCGACATCTGAATTTTTTATGCTCTGATCCTTACTAGGCTTGCTAGTTTGTTTAACTATTTTCTTCTCTTCTCTTTTGGCTTTCCTTTCTAACTTTTCCTTTTCTTTCTCTTCTTTTTCCTTTTTTCTTTGATAGATGTGGTAATCTTCAGAAGAAATCACAGCTGGTAGTTTTTCTTTCTTTCTTTTTTCTTGTTTCGGGCTATTGGTGTCTTTATCAGCGGACCAAAATAAATATCTCTTAAAAGGAGTAGGAAAGTCACTGTTGACTTGCTCATAAGCAACTCGGGACTTTTATAAACATTTTTGGCAGTATTTTTTGTACTAATATTATTTACTTCATCTTCAATAGTTGTTATTGCGTCTAAATCAGTTCTTTGTCGCTTTTTTGGTATTACAGCTTCTTCAGAGAATCTATTGTTTTTAGAAGAAGCTTTGCAACTTTTGAATTTTTTCAGGAATATTTTCTTCATCTTCAAATAGATCTCGATGAATCTCAGCAACTGTTGTCATTTTATTTCGGTTGTTTACATTAGTTGTATTTTCAGAAAAAGTAGTCCTGATAATTGTCGAATTATTACTATTGTCGCATTGATTAGGATTAGTTTCTTGCAATGACAATGAATCATCTACATCATGACTTATGTAAGATATGTCAGCTACCGTTTCCACAACATTTAAGTTGCTTTTATTGTTATCTTCATTTTCCTGGTTTTCTTTTACCGTATTTACTTGCCTTAAATCTAGGTTTGTATCACACATAGTTTTTGGAAGAACGGTAATCACAATTGGTTGACTATCACAATCAATATAGTTTATATTTAGATTTGGATCAGTCTCTTTAAAAGGTATAATCAAAGTATCTATATCAAAGTTGGAAGTATCTGCTAAAGCATCTACAATAACACTGTCATTAAGAACAAACGAGTCCAAACGAGTCTGTTTCCATATTGTCGCTATTCTCTTGTATAATCGCTTGTATACATGATGGTCTTTCGCTAATTTTGCACCAAAATTCAAATAAACTTTTGTCTTGTATATTTCCGCTCCACGTAGGACCACTTCTGTTAAACTCTTCAATTTTTTTTATTCTTATTTCTTTTTCAAAAACATCCAAAAATTCTTTATTTTTTTTGTTACCTATCACAGCTTTTTCAACTTGTGCTTCGTTCGTTTTAAATACTTTTTCAAATTTTATATTATTGGGGTCAAACGGTTGTAGGCCACATGTTTTAAATCCATGTGAAAGAATAGATTCTTTGTTGTCAATTGCATTGATTGTTGATTCAAACAAAGGTGCAAAGTGTTTCCTGCATAAACGCTGACCTTTATTTGTAACTCTCCAATCGTGAACTTTTTTTTTCCACTGGTTTTTAAGCGGATGAAAAAAGGCAACGTCCAATGGCTGAAGAATATGCGTCGAATTTGGAAATAAGCACACCAATATTATTTTATTTCGGGAACAAAATTCGCTTATGGGCATAGAAACATGGGCATAGAAACATGGGATGGCCATCTACGAATAAAATCACTGGAAGTTCAATTTTATTTTTTAAAAGCCATGGGAAGAAAATATTAGTATATTAGTATATTATTATTTATTTTAGTATATTATTATTAAATATTAGTATATTATTATTATTTTTCGTCCTTATTTATAAAATTATAAACTACTTTTTCTCCTTTTTCTACTAAAACCTTGCTTTCTTTGGGACTATGCTGACTCGTCACAATTAAAAACGCGTGTAGGATTTTCCGTAACGCTTAAATAATTGTTTGCAGTTAAATATTCTTCAACTTCTGAAAACCAAGTTCTTATTTTCCCTTCAGTTACAGCAGCCCTAGAGCTAGTTAGATTTTGGGAAACTCGAACGGCTAACTCAGGGTGTCGTTTCAAAAATAACTGCTACCATGTTCTACCCGGTCGGTCATCTGGAAACGGATTTGGTCGCTTCATGTTTTTCATTAACACCTGAACGCTATCTAGTAATTGATCCTTCGTTGCCGGAAATCCTCTATCAGAAATGTGAAATAGCCACTGAACTAAATGCTTCTCTTCTTGCTCACTTAGAATAGTAGATGGGCCCATCTTTCTTTGCATGGGTGTTTTTCCCTGGTGCTTATAAATTAGAGTAGTTTTTGGTATGTTAAACGATTTGCTAGCTTTATAATAAGACATGCAATTTTCGATGGCAAGTAACGCATTTTCTAGATTTTCTTGAGAATAAAGAGGTCTTTTTATAGTGGACATTCTGAAAACAAGAAAACAACCAAATTTTAGCGGACTTGAATTTTTAGTGTAAACTTTAAATTAAAAAAAAAATTACATTTATTAAACCACTTTTATTTATTATAACGATATAGATAAACTTTTGCTATTCATCATTTAAGTATTTGTGCTATCAAAACATGTGTTAGGAATTAAATAATATTAGATTGACTTTCTTGATTCTTTTCTGCTGTGAAAATTTTATTTGCCACTTCTTCCGTATTAGTAAGAGACTCTTCTATATATCCTTTAGCGACGTTTGTTGATTTCCATCCACCCAGACTCTTTAAACTAGTAATATCTCTACCAGAATCAACAAGCATTGTGGCAGATGACCGACGAAAACAGTGGCCGGTATATTCTTTTGAGTTTGGCAAATTGAAATAACTGGTAAATAATTAGTAATAATAATAATAATAAGTAAATAAGCTCCAAGAAGTATGCCATTACAACATTTTCCGAGAAAGAAGTTACATTTTTATTCGTACGGTAGTCCATGAAGCGGTTGTATGCATAGTTATACTTATTTCTAGATTTTACTGGTAACAATTCCAATGATGTAGCATTTACTGCCTTCGTGAGTTCTGGGGGGGGGTTCTAGAAATGGAACAGTCATCATCACTCGTCATTTTACACGTTACTTTGGCTTTTTAAAACGTTAAAAAATCAACACTTTGGACAGACGCCACAAATAAACTTTTCACTTGTCAAGTTTGACAATTTAAAATTATGTACTTCATTTCCGTAGTTACGAAACAATGTTTCATGGCTTCTTTTATTTAAGGGAAAAATAATAATGTTGATTTGAAATTTTTAACATGATTAGTAATAATTTACCGTAATTTTAATGATTCCCGATTTTCGGAAAAATAGTATGTAGACCTCGGAGGAAAAGCCACATTCCCGGACTCCGTATTGCCAGTCTCGGCTTGCGCCTCGACTGGGAATTTTTACGATCGCCCGGGAATTTTAGGCTTTTCCTACTAGGTATACAATATACTATTGATAAAGCCGCAATTTTTGTTTGCCTTAAAATCTTAATTCTGTTTTAATATTTGACTGTATTTGAATTTAGTTTTTGACCTGCCAACTTATACGTCTATAACTTAAAAGGTGTTACTTTAAGTATAGGACAGCAAATAAAATTTAAAATATAGGTGCTTTGGTCTGTAATAAAATACTGAAAACAATTTACATTAAAAAAGTATGATGATAATAAAATAAATTTTAGTTATTCTAATCTTTTTTTGCTTGATTGACCAAATTGCGTCAAAAGTTGACCTATTTTGTTTCAATGTTTGACCGCATTTTTTATTTATGTTTTTATACACACAGAAAAATCCCGATGGATTTTTTCACATTTTGTTGCGTAAAAAAAAATGTTTAATTTTAATACACAATTGTTAGATAATATCTCACTGTACAAAAAATTCTTAGGCATTTTGTATATGTTTTAATGTGTATATTTCATACGATTATTGCATATTAAATTAATACACCATAAGTGGATATTAATTATTAAGATAATGTGTATAAATATTCCACATTTTTTTTTTAATCCAATGCAGTTTGGTAAAAAATCTAATAACCAAGTATATTTTTACTGCAATTTTTAATTAATTTTTTATTCTGGCTTGTGTTGATTTTATTTACAATTGTATAGAATAAAAAAGATTCTTGCTAATAGCCCTTCACAATTATTGAATTGTAAAACATGTATTGTGTAGTTATAATACACAATTGTGTAAAACGGGGGACGCGCCCGACGCCCTTGCCTTTGCCGCTAGAACCGTTGGTTGAATAATAACTTATTATTCAATCAACGCTAGAACTTCGTTGTTAGCGTAAATGTTGCCAGATTCAATATTAAACAGTTGTAAAGGTATGCATCAAAATTTGCAGTCGATTTAAAGTTGTTAATTGAAAATGATTTAATAGGATATTTAAAAATAAGCCCAATCAGCATAAGTTCTAATTTTATTTATTTAAATAATATCGTGATAATAACACGCGCAAGGAAAAAGGAAACGTAAATTAAACGCGGTGTAATCTTTAAGATACATTTGATTTGGCAGCATTGCTATAATTCCCAGTGTCACAGGTGTTCAACTGTTCATTCTTCAGTCCTTCAATCAACCGGCCGGCATTAATTTGTTTTAAGGTTTTTTCGTTTCGTTAAGGGTTAAAAGTGTTAAAATTGCATAAGAAAAAAATGGATATATTCGTTGAAGATAAACTTAAGGAGTGGGGTTTATTGGACCAACTCCAGGAGCATATTATTATGTACCTGTAAATGAAACCCTTAGCTTAAAACTGTATGTTGTTAATATGTAGGTATGTACCTACATAAGAATTTTCGTTAAGTTCCTAATTACGTTCCTATTAGGTATTTCTATTTTCTTTTAAGTTTTTTCGTTTGGTCATTTATTTTTATTAAGTGATTTTGAAATAAATTGATGAAGGGCGATTTAAAACGAAATAACAATCATTTTGATTTCCATGGGATATGAAAATGTAAGGTATATGTAAACATGCCAAAACCTTAGTAATTGTAAATGAACTCCCTATAGTCAACACATTTTTAAATTCTACATAAAATGTTAAAAATTTTCATGTATCATATTATCATACTTGTTAACCATTTTTTTAATATAAGGTGTTGAAATGGCACTTTTTATGACTTTAAAAGGGATCTAAAGCTAATTCTGTTATAAAGAAAAAACAGATTTCAATTTTCCATTTCGTGTTTTTAATTTAAACTTTTTAAATGATTTCTAAGGTTTTTTTTCTATTTTTAACAGAATTAGCTCTAAAGCCTCCTTAAGTTATGAAAAGTGCGTTTTTCAACACCATGTGTTAAAAAAAAATTGATAGCAGTAAATGATTGTTGTTTTGTTAACAATTACCCGCCTGATATACTGTAGATGTTAAGTAACTACATACATATATATGTACAGGGTGAGTTTTTCAAAGCGCGGAGTAGTATTATGCATTGATGATATTATTTATCGATGACGTGCTCCTGGACTATTATTTGGTTAAGCATTCTTCACATTTTAAAAATATTGTGGACTATACAGGGTGTTCCGAAAAAGCAGGGCACTACAAAAGTTAATTTTTTTAAATGGAACACCCTGTATTGCAAAACATTTTTGAATTCTTTGCGTAATTACCAATCTTTTTTGATAATGGTTTAATATGCCAAAAATTAATAGTTTAGGAGATAAATCAAATTTTGTTAAAAATTTAGAATTTGCACGCATCTCTTTAATATTAAAATTTAGCACCTAAATTTTGAATACAGACTTAATTTTTATCATCAGAAGTAAAATAAAGTTACTTTGATATGCGTGCTATGTAAAATTATTCATTTTGTTATTCATTTTGTGAAACACCCTGTATATTTTCATGTCATCTAATAGCTTACTTAAGAGCCTATAAATTTTATTAATAATGTCCTATCTCTATATCTAACAGTTTTTGAGATATCATGGATTTTTCTGTTTTTCTCCTGTAAAAACTGACAATGCCGACTTAAAGTTTTGAAGCACCTCGTATTTTTTATGTATGCATCAAGGCGCCGTGGAAACAAATGAAAAAAATCTCAATAACAAAAAGACAGTTACATTAGTTAATTAGAGATTAATAGTTAGATTTGTTTTAAGGTGTTTTTTAGATATTTGTTTTCAATATTAAAAATGAATTATTCAAGAAATGAATTTATTGATATGATTTTTGTTTTGGGTGAAGCAAATAAAAATTGTTCCCGAAAAAACACCCGATTCCCGCAGTTTTCGCGTTGTTATGGACCGATTTATGACGACTGGTAGCGTGGATCTGCCAAAACGTAATGTTGCTAATAGGGTGGCAAATGAAGGTAAAGAACTTGAAATTCTTTTACAAATTGAGGAGGATCCCCACATTGGTAGCCGTAGGTTAGCCTTACTTTCTGATGTTTCGCAGACAACGGTAAACCGGACAACACGGAAATATAAATACCACCCATATCACATTAAGTTGCATCAAGAACTTCACAATCAAGATTTTCAGCTACGTGTAACTTTTTGTGAATGGTTA
Source organism: Anthonomus grandis grandis (assembly GCF_022605725.1). Classification (NCBI taxonomy): domain Eukaryota; kingdom Metazoa; phylum Arthropoda; class Insecta; order Coleoptera; family Curculionidae; genus Anthonomus; species Anthonomus grandis. The sequence continues at coordinate 1,070,400 of NC_065551.1, read as the reverse complement.
CTTCGCAAAATTGAAATTAATCCAAATTTTGTTAACTATATTATGTATTCCGACGAGGCGACATTTAAAAGCAATGGTGCTGTCAATAGGCATAATATGCACTATTATGCAACAGAGAACCCTCATTGGGTACGTGAGGTTCAGCACCAGAATCATTGGTCCCTTAATGTATGGTGGCATCCATAATAACCGTATAATTGGACCATATTTTTTTAATGAACCTTTGAATGGGCATTCATATCGAGTATTTTTACAGCAGCAATTGCCTGATTTATTAGAAGAAGTCAATCTCCAGGAACGGCAAAGTATGTGGTTTCAACAAGATGGTGCGCCTCCCCATTTTCATCGTGCAGTAAGGGAATATTTGGATCAAGAATATCCTCAAAGATGGATTGGTCGCGGAGGATTTGTTGCATGGCCGCCAAGGTCTTGCGATCTTACGCCGCTAGATTTCTTTCTGTGGGGTTATCTCAAAGATAAAGTCTATGCAACAAAACCAACTACAAGGGAGGATATGATTATTAGAATTAGGGATGCCTGTCAAACCGTAACACCAGGAATGTTATACCATGTTCGACAAAATATAATTAAAAGAATTAATATTTGTATCGAACAAGGAGGACATATCTTTGAACATTTGTTGAACAGAAATTAACTTTTATTATATAAAAATAAGTGAATTTAATAAAAAGAAACGTCCATAAATTTGTTTCATTTTATAAGAAAAAAATAACACGAAATGAAGAAATATAAGTATATTTCAAAAACTATTAGAGATAGGGATAGAATATTATTAATAAAATTTATAGGCTCTTAAGTAAGCTATTAGATGACATGAAAATATATAGGGTGTTTCATTTAAAATAAAAGAGATTTTTATATTTAAAGTTGGGCAAGTTTGGCCTTTCAAAAAAAACACCCTGTATAACAAAATGAATAATTTTACATAGCACGCATATCAAAGTAACTTTATTTTACTTCTGATGATAAAAATTAAGTCTGTATTCAAAATTTAGGTGCCAAATTTTAATATTAAAGAGATGCGTGCAAATTCTAAATTTTTAACAAAATTTGATTTATCTCCTAAACTATTAGTTTTTGGCATATTAAACCATTATCAAAAAAGATTGGTAATTACGCAAAGAATTCAAAAATGTTTTGCAATACAGGGTGTTCCATTTAAAAAAATTAACTTTTGTAGTGCCCTGCTTTTTCGGAGCACTCTGTATAGTCCAAAATATTTTTAAAATGTGAAGAATGCTTAACCAAATAATAGTCCAGGAGCACGTCATCGATAAGTAATATCATCAATGCATAATACTACTCCGCGCTTTGAAAAACTCACCCTGTACAGGGTCATTTTTTATATTTGCGAGCCCATACAGGGGTTAATATTAGTGATAGAGAAAAACTTTTTATACAAAAGTTGCATACTTTTTTCCGTATTATCTTTTAGAGTTGTAAAAAAAAACAAAAGCGCATAGCAAAGTTGATAAAACAATAGCAGGTTGATTTTTTTAAATGAAACACTATATATTTTCTGCCAAATCGAAAGACCTTTTTTCCCTGATTTTAAGAATTTATAGGTTGGTAATATTTGGATGAGCCGTTTTTAAGTTATTTAAGTTTAAAATTTTTATAAATTAAAATCGTGATCGTCGATCATGGAGTGCCGAGACGTTCCGCATACTTCAACGTGACATTAATTATTATTATATCGATTTAATTCAAATTAAAGTTCTTATCTTGGAAAATCACGACTAATTTAAATAATTTAACTTAATTTTAATTGACTTCACTTTAACTAATTTAATTTAATTTAATTAAAGTTTCTTTTAGTTCATTTAGTTTAGTTAGTAAAGTTCTCTAAAAACGAAAAACTACTTAAAGTTTTTTTTCTTAATAACCCATTTTCTTATGAGTTGGGTTGGTCTAAATTAAAACGATACAAATGTCACGTTGACGTATGCAGAACGTCTCAGCACTCCATGATCAACTTGGCGAACACGATTTTAATTTATAAAAATTTTAAACTTGAATAATTTAAAAACAGCCCTTCCAACTATAAACAACCTATATATTTTTGAAATCAGGCAAAAAAGGTCTTTAGATCTAGCAGAAAATATATAGGGCGTTTTATTTAATCAAATCAACTTATTGCTATTCTTTTATTAACTTTGCAATACGCTTTTGTTTTTTTTTTACAAATCTAAAAGATAATACGGAAAAAAGTATGCAACTTTTGTATAAAAAGTTTTTCTCTATCACTTACATTACCCCTGTTTATGGGCACGCAAATATAAAAAATGACCCTGTAGATAAATGTATGTGTTTATTAGCCTTTAGGTTAAAATCCTGTTTTTACAAATAAGAATTTCCATTTTAAGTTCCTATTTGCGTTCCTAATGTGTATTTGTAATACTACTACTAAAGTTTTTTTGTTTTGTTGTGCAGGTATGTGTACTTTTTTAAAAGGTATTTAAATAAAAAAATGTTTTTTTAAAACAATTGAATTTTTTTACCCTACCTATACAACTAAAATTGTTATAAAACATAAATGTTAGAGTGCTTGGGAAGAACAGTCAATATGGAAAAAAAGTCATAATTTGCTAAAAATTAAATAAGTAAATTAAGTAACACGATGGGAAAAAGTGTATGTATTTTAAATTTTTATGAATATAAATACAAAACATTGTAATAAAAAACTCCAGTTCTTATGTTAATTTGATATACAAATCTAAAATAAGTAACCTACACTATATTTAAATTTATAAAACAATATATAGTATTATTATACACAATTTGTAATAAAATTTTATAGTTGAAATGAAAGAAAATAAAATATATTGTAAAAACAACCTACACTAACGTGTGTATTTAAAATGCACAAATTGTGTTTTTTTCCTGTACATACCGTGTTAAAAAAACACTAAGAGTTTGCTTATTTACTGAACAATTATATTAAATAAATATAAAATATTGTCGAATTTAAGTACACAAGTAGTATACTATATATACAATAAAATATTTCTGATTTTCTTAAAGATTCTGTACCATTTCCAGAATCAAATTGTATGTAAAATCTATACAATTGATGAATTTTTATTCACCTATTTTTAAGAGTGTATTTGACCCTATTTTAATTTAGTATTTGACCTACCAACTTACATCTTATAACTTAACACGTCTTATATTTAGTATAGGTCAAGGATTAAAATTTAAAATATAGGTACTTTTGTCTGTTATAAAATACCTTGGAAATCTTGCTGTCAAACATTGAAACAAAAATAGGTCAACCAATTTAGTCAAAGATGCAAAAGACTTAATAAATGAAAAAATATATAATTTTTCGTTAAAAAGAGGTAATTTTTATTTAATATTAAGTATTTAAAGAAACCCTAACCAATAAATATCCTGCTAAAGTACATTAAAACAGGCAAAACACTTACATGTTTGTATAGAGGTTCCTTAACGTTTTACTAGCAAAACAGATCTGAACTGCATTGACAGGTTGCGCACTGTCAAAAAACTATTTATAACGGTGTCTAGCAAAACAACCATGCGTTGATTGAAGAGGCGAGAAGATATGCATATTTAGGCCGGGCGAACGTTGAGACGCAGTTAAGTGAGGCGACGCAGGGTGACTCACCGCAGATTTCTGTAATCAATAGACGTCGATAGAACAGCGAATATTCAGACGCAGCGTGAGATGGCGCAGTTTTTGTACGCCGTGAGCCTGCGTTAGCCTGCGGTCTAAACACAAAACCGTCGTGATTTTTCATATGTGTGCATCTGAGAAATAGGTATGGAGGAAAAGCTAATTGAAGCCGTTCGATGTAGAAAGGTCTTATATGACACAAATGATGTTGATTATATGAAATCGAAATTAAAACAGCAGTTATGGGACGAAATTGCGATGGAGGTTGGACTGAAAACAGGTAATTACTTTTATTTAATTTTTATTTTCTATTTTTTGACATTTGAACATAAACATATATGTACATATATATAGCTAAGTACCTAAACATAAACATCGCTAAGCTACACACTTTTACACATTATCTTTTTAAACTACATTCTATAATAAAATAGATGGGCTGATCCTTGTAAAAATTGCGCATTTCCCTTCTTTCCTATTCTAAAATAATGCAATTTTGTCACGTTTTAGTTTGTACGGTACATGCGTACGTAGATTTTAGTATTTCCCTCTCAATAAACTATCTCTCTGCCAAGGCAGCGATCCTGCTGGTGATACGAAGTATTCTGTGAAGTTTTGACGAACGCAAAAAGCTTTAGATGGACTTCGAGTATTAATTTTACGAAGTGGAAGTAGCTGATGTACCGGCATATTTTCGGAGAATTCTTCGATTTGTGAAATTGGAGAATTTCTCAAATAGTTATGCAGCAAGCAAGATGCTTTTACAACTTTCACTACACTGTCTAATTTGCATTCAAATGGTGAACGAAAAACACGAAAACGGGATGCAAGAATACCGAAAGAACATTCCACAGTTTGTCGAGCCCGCGAAAGTCTGTAATTAAAAACTTTGTTCTCGTAATTGTCCATGACACTTCGTTTTGGATATGGTCGCATTCAATTTTCACACAAAGGAAAAGCTTCGTCTCCTACAAATACATATGGCATTGGATCATCAATTATAGGTATTAGAAAAGCTGGAGGGATATTCAAAGTGTTGTTCTTAAGTTTTTTTGCTAAAACACTGCTACCAAAAATGTTTCCGTCACTAAATCGTCCCATTGAGCCAACATCAATAGTAATGAATTTGTAGTTTGAGTCCACAATAGCCATTAATACAATAGAGAAAGTTTTTTTATAATTAAAAAATGAGGAACCACTTAAACCTGGCTTCTTTATTAATACATGCTTCCCGTCAATAGCTCCGATGCAATGTGGAAATTGCCACCTTTCTTCAAAACCATGTGCAATGGACGTCCAATGTTCTGCTGTTCCTTGTGGCATACATAATGGTTGCATACGTTTCCAAATAGCTCCTGCTACTTCATTTACAATATTGGATACTGTTCGGTCACTCATTCTATAACTGTAGCCCATACTTTTAAAGCAGTTCCCTGAAGCGATGTACCTGAAAAATAAAATACATATTTGAAAGTAAAACTTTAAAAATAACTTAAGTGTATGAAATTATAATAAATTAATAATAATTAAAAGGTTTCTATACTTTTTGAAGTAGGCGCCAGATGATCATTAACTTTCTTTAGCTTTCACTAGTTTTATAAAATGAAAGAATGTGTTAAGAAATTCAATACTAAAGTATGAGCTTAATGTCTGAAAATCTGTAATTGTATTTTGGCGCTTAATTCAAAAACACTACAGGGTGGACTAGGTTTGTTGTGACAAAATTTAAGAGTCGATAGAAATCTTTTTTTAATAAACAAATTTCTTTATTTTTGAGATACGGTGTTCAATTTCTATCGACTTTAAAGTTTGTCATGAAAAACCTGGTCCAACCTGTATATATAGTTAATCCTTATTAAACTATATTATTATTTACTTAGAACATTTTTATAGTTTGTTTCAACGATTTTTTATGTATCTTTATGTAAATTTTGTTGCAGGTTCAGAAGCGAAAATCATGTGGGAGAAATTGAGACATTCTTTTCGGGACGCAATTAGAAGGCAACAAAAATTTATAAGGAGTAGCGCTGCCGCTACAAGTCAAAAACTGTGGAAGTTCCAGAAAGAAATGGGGTTTCTTCAACGTTACATGACAAATAGGAAAAGAAATACCAATTTCACTAACGCCAGTGATGAGGAATCACAAACGCAAGATTACGATAAACTTGAGTGTGAAGATGAGATTGAAGCAGAAACTGAAGCCAATAGTGTGGGTCTTCAACATAAAGAACGTGATCATGAAGATATTCCACCCATAAATCTTCCCTCTACTCCAATGGCAGAAACACCGTCAATACCAAGAGAAGAGAGGGTTTCCAACATGCCTAGATGTTCAATCAAAAAGATACCTATGAGGCAAAACCAAGTTCAAAAGAAAGATAATGTTGGTGTCTTAATTAAGCGATCTATAGAAAATCGAGAAATAAGAGCGGCAGAGAGATCAGTTGAGAGAGAAATGATATTAGAAAAGATACAACCTCCAAAAGATCCCTTATATCATTTTTTTATGTCAATGTACGAGATAACAAAAAAAATGCCACCAGCATCACAACACATTGTGAGAAATAATGTTTATAAAGTAGTGTCGAATGAAGAAGCCACTTTACTCAACATTCCGCAGCCATACAGAATGAACCTGGCTGAACGTAATACATATCAAACGTCTCAAGTTTACGAATCTACTACTGATCGGCATCAGATTTTTAATTAAAAGCACAGTTATCTTATTTTGTTATTGGGAATGTTAATTGTTTGAGTTAAAATACATAAATACATTTCTTACCTTAAAAATACGGCTAGTTTTTCTTCCGTTCCGATGGGCTTTGACGCATTACACCCTTCAGCTTCTATGTCTTCTTTAATAAATCCGTGAATTTCTGCAAACTGTGCACGGGTTACTCGTTAATAATTTTTGTACTTTTCTTCAGAAAGTTCTTTCTGAAGAACGAATTCTCCGTGAGTCTTTCTCTTTTTTAAGTAATCACTTTTTGGCAGTTTTCTTCTGAATATAGTTGTATACGCTATTTCTTCGTCAACAAAGTCAGAATCAGATTCCGAGTCTAATAAATTAAGCAAATATGTATACATCATAGAAAATAGTAGGAATCTATTCAGTAGAACTGCGTTTAATCTGGACGCAGGTGTACGATAAACTGCGTTTCATCTTTCGGACTACCCAGGCGCGCAGTTCACTTGAAACCAGGCAGTTCACTTCACCCTGCGTCAACGCACGTCACACTGCGCCTCAACGTTCGCCCGGCCTTACGGGCAAAAACGTGACCCAAAAAGCGCGCGGCGTGTAGATGGCGCCACGCTCAAACGCGCGCGGAAATCTTTTTGCCGTTTCTCGCTCATTATTGTTTAGCGGAGCTCGCCAGCATTGTCTAAGGGAGTTTTTGCATGTTTGGCGTATTATTTTGTATTATTATTGTTTTGAATTATGTCAAATTCAAGCAAAATTAACGAGTGTGCTTATCGGGGATGTACTAATACTAGGAAGAGAAAAAACAATTCTCTTAATTTTTTTAAAATTTCCGATCTTAAAGCCAGTGACACTTAATGAGTGGATACAAAACACCGGGAACGCTGAAATATTTATTATGGACGAAAGCATGTTAAAAAACAGAGTTGTTTGTGAGAAACATTTTGATAAAAAATACATTGTGTATAACGCCGGCAAAAGGAAAACTTTATTAAAAAATGCAGTTCATGCTTCATGGAAAGATAAGATAAACATTTAAATAGGTCTTAAGATTATAATTGATTTATTTTTTTTATTGTTGCCATCACACATAGTCTATATTTGTCACCTGTCAAAAAACCTGCTATTAACCACCATTCAAACTATTGTAAATGTGCAGGTTTTCTCTTTCAATTTACTATAAATCTCCAAGCTGTTATAAATTTTTAAGAGATAAGTTATTATTCTCTCTACCTTCAGTATGCACTATTCAGTTGTGGTTAAAAGTAATTAATCTAAAGACTGGACTTGAAAACACGTTAACAAAAAAACTTTTTACGAAAGTAAAATCTATGGAAAACTCAGAACGAGTGTGTGTAGTTCTTTTTGATGAGATTGCATTAAAACCTAAATTAGACTACAATAAGGCACACGATTATATTGAGGGTTTTGAAGATATGGCATTTCTTGGTCGTCATGATTCCATTGAAAATACAGCTCTAGCTTTTACGCAAGAGGTATTTTTGGAAACTGGAAGATTCCCTTGTGTTATTTTACCTCTCAAGGTCCGGTTAAGGGCGATATTAACAGAAATAATAAAATATGTTATAACAAATTTAAAAAAACTAGGGCTTATTCCAGTGACATTAACATGTGACCAGGGAACAAATAATCGAAAAGCTTTTAAAAATTTAGGTGCTTCAGAAGAAAGACCCTTAATAGAGATTGAAAACCTAAAAATATTTACCATTTTTGATGTTTCCCATTTACTAAAATCTTTAAGAAATAATTTTATAAATACGAAATTAAAATTTATAGTTGATGGGCATTCGGTATCTTGGTTTGATATTTTAAAACATATGAAATGGACAAAAAAGGCAAAACTACAAGAACATTACCAAAGTTAACCGACACTCACTTAAAACCAAATACTTTTCAAAAAATAAGAGTGAAATATGCTGCCCAAATCTTTTCAAACTCAGTTGCCGCTGCTGTTAAGTCAGCTGGTCAATTACAGGCGTTTAAAAGCACAACTGCTCATAATACATCCGATTTCTTAAAAAACGTTAATTTAATTTTTATTATCTTAATAGCAATATATTGTCAGATTCCAATCCAAATAAAAAACCTTTATCTATAACTAATTCAATATCATTGAAAAACCTTCAATTTGGTCTTAAATATTTCAAGACAATTTAAGTAACTGAAGGTGGAAATAGAAGAAATAACATCTATTGTATTAGCGGATTTATTTGGGCTCTTACATCTATTCTAGGGCTTTGGGGATATTTATTATCTTAATTTAAAGACAAATTTCTTTTTACAAGTCATCTCAATCAAGATCCTTTGGAAAATTTATTCTCAATTGCTAGAAATAGATGTGGATATAATCCAACTCCCTCTGTTCAACAATTTAGAGTGTCTTTACAGTACATAATAAATATAAGGCTACTAAATTCATTAGAAACGGGAAATTGCAAAGATCTACAGGAATTTTTAAATGTCGATGAGTCAAAGCCAAATCTTGATAAGTCATGTGAAAAAGAAATCCTTATAGATATGGAGAAAAACCCTGTTTCTTCTTACAATATTAAAGAACTTGGTGCCACAAATAATGCCCAAGGAAGCAATCATACTGAGACAAATAATACTATTTGTAATAAGATTACTTTAGAAACTTGTTCCAATGTATACGTTGCTGGTTATTTTGCATATACTATTTTAGAGTGGTTTAAGTGTGAAAATAACTGTGAAGATTTTTTTACTTCAAATGACATCGAAATTAATGACGAAAAAGAAATATTTTTATTAAATAAAGATTATGCAAACTTAAATTATATTTCAAGTTTAAAAATTTCATCGGATAATTTTTAAATTTTAACCCAACATTTCATGTATAAATTTAATGTAGTTTTTGATCATTTAAAGTTAACCGGTAATGTTTTTAAGTCAACGTTTAACATTTTGTTAAATGAAATAGATATACAGTCCATTAATTTATGCCCGCAACATATTGAAGTTTTCATAAAACTATTTATTAAGACAATGTTATATAAGCAATTAAAATGGGAAACTGAAAAATACTAGCAAACGAGAGAAAAACAAACTTCTAAGAAGCCGCATAGAAAAATACGTATTCTATCTAATCAATGACTGAAAATTAAATCTTGCCTTTTCAGTCAATGTTTAAACAAATAAAATAAAATATATTGATAAAGATTGTTTAAATAACCTTTATATGTAAATAATAATAATAATAATAATAATAATGTTTATTTCAAAAAAATAATAATACAAAGTAACCAAGAATATAATTCGAAACACAATTAACTACTAAGTTGGTGCGTGTTCCCATTCAAAATACTTATATAGATATATCAAGCTCAGACAAAATAAAATCTAATATTATTTGAACAGTATAGTGATTACAAGCAAGCAACAATTAACATTAACCAAACAATTGCTCAATATTAATATGAATGATCCAAGTTTTTATTCTATACTTGATCCTGGCATAAGGTTTATCTCTTAAATCAAGATGCATCATATTGTAAATTTTTGGAGCTGTATAAATTAACGATCTTTTAGTAAAAGTAAAATTTATTTTAGGAAAGGATAGAGGATTGCTACTTTGAAACCTGGTTGCCAAAGGCAATACTGGTCTACTTTTAGCTATTTTATTATTACAAAGAAGTCTTGTAACTGAATTTACATAAATGTGATGCAGATATATGCAAAATACTTTTACTACCATTTATTTATGATTATTTCGTTACGTAAAATTTTCTGCTAAAAATTTATACTCGTATGTTATGAACAATGTAATTATATGGCGATTATTCATAATGCCCGATGCCCGGGCAATTTAAGAAATATGATGCTATTTATCAAACCAGATTATTAACCCAAAAATAATCCAAACCTACCATTTTCGTTGGTTGGATATATAAGGTAGAATTGTTTTTGAGTTATGTATGCTGCTTATGTATTTTTGAAATCAATTATTTTCTTGGGTATTAGTAATTGTTAAAACCTAAAATTTATCTTGAATAAACATTTAATTTTAATAACGTTTCGGTCTTTTTCATATTCTTGACCTTTATAAAATCTACAATAGACATTTTTAGATTTAAAAAATACATTTAAAACTTTTCAATCTAAAGGTGTATAACATATATATGTTTTCAAGGTTAATTTTTTTTAAAGGTATTTTTTTTATTTATAAGCTGTAGGCCCAAAAGCTTAAAACACTTTACTATATGTATATTTTTGCATCTTGTATAAAAAATAACAGCCTTTGGTTCTGTCGAAATGAAGGCCAACTCTATAATATATTGTACTTTGAAAAATAAGCAAAATTATGTTACTTATATTACTTATTAGATTTTATACTTACAAATTTAAAAAAAAAAACAAAATATGAAACTAAACCTTTCAATATTTTCTCCCAAATTAATACTATGGAATATGGGAATATGTCCTCAAACAGAAATAGCGCAATGCGAAAACTCCCATTTCTCTGCGATATTATGTCTCGTCATTTTTAATACCGAGCCTGCCAAGCGAGTTTCATCATTCCTACGTATAGGGGCGCCACCTTTTAGCTTCTAAATTGCTAGATAAAGCAAAGAACGGCTAGTTGCCGCGGTCACGAAATTTTATACAGTATTTGCGCATCTTTTCCCTTTTCAATCAACGAACCATGCTTAAATTTATTGAGTTGACAGAGAGAATGTATAGATGGCGTTATAAGGCAGTCATATAAAGACAATAATAAAAAAAATCCTTATTATTTTGAATTAAAGTGAAAAGCGGTCAAAGACTAGTACTTTTACCTTATTTATAGGAAAAAAATAAACGCTCTTAAAATATTTCGACGCGTGGACGCCAGACAGACGTAAGCGCCATTTACAAAATTTTACAGGAGACCTTAAACACGTTTTTAAATTCAATAATCTCTCATTATAGTCTTACACACACTTGTTTTGAGTTTCTATTTATGTCTGTATTTGCTGGATTAATTTTACTATGATAAGGTTCAATTAATATTATTTTATTACAGAAAATATAAAAAATGGGTGCTTGTGTCAAAACATGTGCGATACTTGGCGTTTACATCATTTATTCACTGGCGTTTACTACAATTGTAGTTTGTAGATTTTGTTTAAAATAGCGTTTATGGGAGGATATGTCAAAACGTCAACGTTTATTAATTTTCATACTATTGGCGGATACGCAAAAAATACTAATAACGGTGAAGTTAAAAAAATATTATATTTAATTCTTTAATAATAAATAAAAAAATAAAACAAAAAACATCAACATCAAAAATAAAATTAAATAAATTTTAAAGTAAATGCAACATTATAGTGCTTAAAAGTCTTTGGGAAACAAACTAAACCATTTAAAATAGCGCATAGTTAGACTTAACTACAGTTTATGCTTAAAAAAATGTTAATGCCCGGATAATATCAAAAAATTAACTTTTTATGACTCTATATCTCGGCCCAGTTTAACATATTTAGTGTTAAACACAAAATAAAAACAAATGTTATTATTAATGAAAATAACAGTCAAAATAAGGGTAAAAAAAATAAAAAAAAAACTTATAAATTCTTACAAACTTATACCTAGTTAATACAAAAAACACAGTCATTTCATAACACAGCCTTTTTCAAACATCATTATCTTCAATATCTGTTTCATCTAAAACATCTGGTACTAATCCGCTTATTTTCAAACTTAAATATTCCCTATGATACTCTGGCTTAATTGTAAGATTATTGCACAGTGTTTTCAAATTATCATTTTTTTTTTCTATTAATAGGTAGGTAGTTCTTCTTTATAACGTTGTTGTGGAAAATATTTTTTTTTAATTTTCAGCTCAAAAGTAAAGGTTGGTCCCCCTAAAAATTTTTTCTTATACTGAATTATATCATACTGACTTTGTACAATTTTTCCCTTCACAAATTTTTCTATAATAGCGTGCATCGAGTCCGCGGGTAAAGTCTAGTTCAGAGATCTATTAGAATCTTTGATGTGTCGCAGATGCCGCAGTAACTAGTTCGTGCGCCTATGACGTATTTATTGTCGCATGATATACATGTTAAAAAGGCAAAATTTTACATTGTTTATCTATGAAATCATTTTAAATATATGTAAAACCCCATGTTTTATAGTATTTTTTATTTTTCTTTCGAAAATGTCAATTTTTAGAAAGAAAATAATATCACGAGAAAATAATATCAAAAAATTGACCGCGGACTAAAATCCAAGCATTTTACAAATCATTTTAAACACTTCCAGCACTCCCAGACTTGTCACCTCTTTTTAACTAGTCTATTAAACAAAGATGAAAGCTGCGATCTGGCGATTCCTACTTTAGGCTGTGCAAGTGATTGTGTATCTCTCTCTATCCCACTGATTTTGAGAATTACGGGGCCGTACCTAAGTAAATTTTTGGGCTGTTTTTGTATTACTTTCGACGTGTTTTTAAAGAGATCTTTAAGGATGGGTCTATCGCCTTTAAAATAGTTGTTGGGTGGGTCTATCACCTTTAATAGTTAGGAGGGGGGTCATGTGAGGTTATTATTATTTGATGGGTTTTGCCTGTGTTGCTTTTTACACGTTTATGAAAGTGGAGAATTTAGAATTTGGCCTGTATTCGTCTAATTTTTTTGCAGTTTTTACTGTGAGGAAGTGTGTTTTTTTTATTTGTGTTTGTGGATTTGTTTTGGTATTATACCTAAAGACCTTAAATGTTTCGACCCAGGGAAAATAGGGCAAATGAAGAGGAAAGTGTTTGTGTGGGCTTATGGAGACTGTGGGTGCACAAGAAAGAGAATAACATTTGTGATGAAAATAAAAAGCATAAGTGATCTGGACAGTGTTTTAGACTTACATAGTTCTGATAGTTTATTTTCTAGTGTTGAGAAAGCAAAAAGAAGCAAGGGAAATAGAAGCTACAGGGGAAAATCAAGCAGTTTTAAAACGTAATTGTTTAAGTACAGATGCCAAACAGCAAAAAACAGCGTTTTTAACAGGGGTACCCTATAGTACAATATGCCTGTAAAAAAGGGATTAAAGACAAGAAAAAAGGACAGATGCCGGACAATCAAAGGCACTTGACACAGATATTGCCAAATTGCTAAGGAAAGGTGTGTATTCTAAATACAAAAACAATGAGGTTCTGACCATAGAGATGGTTAAGGACACCTTATCGGCAAGGGACAAACATTTCTCAGTCACAATCTTGCGGAGATACCTGATAAAACTTGGATTTAAGCTTAAGAGCTTCTGTAATGGAATTATCAGGTGGTGTATAGAATATTTGAAGAAAATTAAACTATTTTGGAAGGAAGAAAGATCTATATATTATTTAGCAGAAACATGGTATGATACATTTATGATTGATGTATGATTTCCATTCTCTGGGAAAAAGCCCCTTTTTTGCCATAGTAAGAAAACCATATTTTTATTAATTAAACAAGTTTAAAATATTGTTTTTTACAGCTTACTACCCCTGTTGTCCGTCAGCGACACAATAAAGACTGCTTCTTCCTCCATTCTCTGGAAAAAAGTCCCTTTTTTGCCATGGTAAAGAAAACCCTATTTTTATTAATTAAACAAGTTTAGAGTTTTGTTTTTTTCAGCTTACTGCCTCTGTTTGTCCTTCAGCGACATAATAAAGTATACATAATATAAATCTTTAGTATCCATGTGCGAGATGAAGTTGGAATCCATAGTGACAGAGGTGAACAGAGAAACTGTTTCCTTCCTTAATAGAAGAAAGTGCTAAAGAACAAAGGCAAAAAAAACAGAATTTAGAAAATTGTAAACTCTTTGGGCCAGATTCAAAAGAGTGGTTAAATTTATAAAAGTATTTAGTATCCTCACTGTAGTTTTAGGATCCAGTATACTTAAAATGTAGTATTTGTATAAGATTTTTAGTTTTTAGTACAATCATTTATTTTTCTTAATTTTCATCTAATCTCTCCTAATATGCACAATAACTAAATATGAGGCAAACAAATTAAGAAATATTACATTCAGGATCTAAAGTGTGTTTTTTTTATAAGTAAAACTTGTGTCTTTTACACGCATAAAATATAGACAGCTAGATGATTTTTAATGTAAAAGTTTATTTAAAAAAACATACTTCCACTTTTCTGACATAATTACTTTTTATCAAAAGAAGTTGGTACTAAATATAGAGATGGGGGTTTTCATGAGTATATTATTATAATAATATATCAGAATATGTATTAATTAAAAAAAACAACCAAGTAAAAATAAATCTCAATACCCAAAAAAAGGTAATATATAAAATTATAAAATAATAAAGACAAACCAAAACATTTTACACTTTTGTGTCAAAAAGTAAATATTTAATGCCTTAATCCACAGCATAAATGGGCCTAAGTAATTCATACCACCTATTCTCTCATCACTTGTTATAAACACCCCACTGATGGCGCTAAAAACTAAACTTATTAAATTAAAATTTTTGGTTAAACTCATTTTACGTACTTAAATCTTATAGTTAAATTAAATATTATCTTATATTAAGGACCTAGTCCATTCTGAAGTGGAGTCAATATAATATTGAAAAGTTAGTAGGGGAAGTCTTTTCTCCACAAATAAAATGCTAATCCTCTAATTTCAGGAGTGATGCATTTCGGCAAATGTTCTTGCCAGACTTAACACATACACAAATTCTAAAATAACAAACAATCCGAAATGCATCACTCCTGAAATTAGAGGATTAGCGTTTTATTTGTGGAGAAAAGACTTCCCCTACTATGTTTATTCAAAATATTATAATAATAATAATAATAATAATAATAATGTTTATTTCGAAAAAATAATAATACAAAGTAACCAAGAATACAATTGGAAACACAATTAACTACTAAGTTGGTGCGTGTTCCCATTCCAAATATATAGATATATCAAGTTCAGACAAAATAAAATCTGATATTATTTGAACAGTATAGTGATTACAAGCTAGGAACAATTATCATTAACCAAACAATTGCTCAATATTAATATGAATGATCCAAGAGGCATCATATTGTAAATTTTTGGAGCTGTATAAATTAACGATATTTTAGTAAAAGTAAAATTTATTTTAGGAAAGGATAGAGGATTGTTACTTTGAAACCTGGTTGCCAAAGGCAATACTGGTCTACTTTTAGCTATTTTATTATTACAAAGAAGTCTTGTAACTCAATTTACATAAATGTGATGCAGCTAAAAAACTCCTGCCTCACTAAACAAATCAGTTGATGGGTACAATTTATTTTAAAATAAATAAACTTTCAGCAATGCTTTTTGAGCCACAACAAGAGGGTCAAGAACAGACCTATAAGAAGCACCCCATACACTTATACCATAACCAAGTACAGACTCCGCTAGAGTTTTATATAATGAAAAGATTGTCTTTTTTAACAAAGAATGCCTTGATGAACAACTTACGTATTTTACCAATTATGTAATCAATATGTACATTCCATTTTAGTAAGTTGTCAAAAAATACTCCCTAATATTTTACACTATTGGCACAATCAATTTTAGTGATACACTGGCAAAAATTGTAATTTTGGCAATCAAAGTTATGAATTCTTAATGTAGTGTAACCTGGCAGACCAGAATTATTTTTGGCATAACACATAAACTTTGTTTTGTCGGTATTTAAAGTTAGCAGACTGAAATCAAACCAATTTTTAACCCTTGATATTAATTACTCAGTTTTATTTTTGACTCCCTCCCAACTGCTATTTTCAATTATTAAGCAAGTGTCATCAGCAAAACACACCACACTATCTTTTGAGACAATTGAAAAAAGACCATTGATGTACATTGTAAATAAAAGAGGTCCAAGCACAGTATCCTGAGGCACACTATACTCCACCGCACATCCAGAACTCACTGTTTCATTAATTTTTACCTGCTGTTGCCTATTTTCTAAAAATGATTTTAATAATTGATATGGTAATCTAATTATACCCAGATCACCTAGACGTTTCAGCAAAATATGGTGGGACACAGTGTCAAAGGCTTTGGCTAAATCAATAAAAATGGCCATGCATTTCATACCCGAGTTTAAACCAGAGACAATGTGGTTGGTTACCTTTATAAGTGCATCCTCTGTACTGCAATTTTCCCTAAAGCCATACTGCTCATTAGATAACAAATGATACTTATTTATAAATTGAGTGAGTCGTAATTTTAGGCATTTTTCAATTAATTTACTAACTGAACTAGTAAGAGCAATTGGTCTATAATTAGACGGTTCTTCCCTACTACCAGCCTTGAAAAGGGGGATAATAATTGTTTTTTTAAGAATATCAGGAAAAATGTCAGATGAAAAAATTCGGTTTATTAAATAAGTCAGAGGTTTTAAGAGAGGTTTATAATTTAGTTTAATTATTTCATTAGAAATATTATCAACAGTGCTAGAGGTCTTGTACTTTAATGAATTAATAATTTTTATAAGATCACTAGGCAGAATAGGATTTAAAAAGAAGTTGGCCTTTATACTAGGAAAGTTGTAGTCATTAGAATAATTTATTTTGCTATCCAAGTTAGACCCCACAGAACTAAAGAATTTGTTAAACTCCTCAGCTATCAACTATCCTGAATTTCTAACTTAATAAAACTAAACCCAAAAGTCCCGAATAATAAAGTTTTAAATACAAAATCAATTTTAAGGCTGGACCTGTGCAACTTTTCAGGCTTGTGTGGCTGTGACTGCGGTCAGACGTCTAACAAAATAGTCCGTGGGCGCATGTAGTCAAATTTTACGAATCAAATGTATAAATTCTTAAAAAAATGCTTAAAACATTTATTTATTTAATGGAATGATTAAATATCGTTTAGAATATTATTTTATGACTCTTTTCACATAAAATTTGGCGATTTAAACATGCATGTCATGTGACAATACAAGCAACATCGGCACACGGACTATTCGCGGCATATCAAAGATTCTAATAGATCTCTGAACTGAACTATATCTAGCAGGTTTTTTGCCATAAGTCTGTTAAATTAAGAGGAAACCCCCATTCGCCACAAATAGCAACACATTTAAGAATTGATTGCTCTTTATTGGAGCTAAAAACGGTTTGCCCGCCGTTACTTTTAACATGACGCCCATGGTATCTATTATTTAAGGTCCCGTAAAAAATCTTGAACCATTTTGCAGCTTTGCGTAAACTCCACCCTTCATTTATGACCTTTTCTAACGCTTTTTCTATGGACTCTTGACCGTAGTCTTTGTACCTTCGTGCCCCAACTTTTCTCTTATAAACTCTCGGCATTATGTCAATATTCTAAAACCAAAAATATTATTATTACTAGTAGTACTATACCCTAAAAATTATATAAGCTTTACAATTTGCTAATCAATTTCACCCCATTCAGTTGATCAATTTGACCCCATCCAATAAATCTTAAAATTTGAGAAAATCCGTCAACGCCGCAAACTTCATTTTGAGGTTATAAACATACAAGATATTCAGGATACTAAATATATCACGCAAATATCCACAATAGGGGAATTGTGCCTGAGATGGCATACTTATTGGTTGACGGAGATAATTTTGGAAAATTAAAATATATTGTTGAAAAAAAACAAGTTAGCTTTTATTTCATATTAGATTCTTTGCTTATAGCCAGCTAAAATATCTTTAATTAAAATAGAAAGAAAGAAAGAAAGAAAGAAAATGTGCTATATTACGTAAGAATAATCTTGTGTACAAGCATCCTACAAGCTGAAAAAACAAAACACAAATACAATTTCAAAAATTGACAAAACAATGAACAAAATTAAACACAAGAAGACATAACTTTTTGAACATACTTAAATTAAAGATAACTAAATAAAACAATCAATTACTAAATAAAGGTAAACTTGTTGACAAAACTAGAGAAGAAAAAAGGAAAAAAAGAAAACTTTCCAACATGTCCAAGGTTAAAACCTATCATTAAAAAAGTCATCCAGGTTATAATATGCCTTAGACAATAAAAGCGACTTTAATTCTCTTTGAAATTTCTTAATATCCGATATATGTCTAACACACAGAGGAACATGATTGTAAATTTTTTTACTTATGTAAATTAATGAGTTTTTGGTAAGGGAAGACGTAGGAATAGGTAGGGGAACATCATTTACACGACGAGTCAAATGGCCAGTGTCAGAGGGTAGTTTGGGAATTTTGTGAATAAGAGCAGCTGTTTCTAAGATAAAGATAGATATTTTTTTCTAGATATTTAAAAAAATGTGCTGCTATGCCATCTCACACCAACAGCTTAGGGTAAGATGGCATACTACTATGTCATCTCACCCTAGCCAATATAAATAAAAATCCTTAAAAATTATAAAACCTAATTCTTTATTGGTAATATTATTTATACCCGTGTAATGAAAAATAAACCTATATCGTGTAAAATACAGGCAAAAAAAGACCAAATGCAAATTTTTTAAAAGCGAAAACTTAACTACAAAACACAAAATACTTTCATGATATAAAACGGTATCTTCATATTTTATTTGCATAGTTCGCATATATATTTACCCTTCTGCTAACTCCAGCGCATTCAGAATGGCACCACCTTGCACATTGTTGACAGCGAATCCAGTCTTCGTTGGCGCGTGACAGCGAATATAATTCATTGCAATAAAGGCAGGCAACGTCATCTTCCTCGTCAGCAGCGACTTAAAAATTTTCAGGTTCTTCATCACTTTCATCAATGACAGGTTGACATTGACATTGACATTTTTGCGGGGTTCTGTGTTGAGGTTCCTGCAGCGTGTGTAATGTCAGCTCCAGAAATTTGAGGATTTTCAGTCCCTTGTGTATTATCTTCTGTATTTCCTTGTTCATTGTCTGGAATATTTGTGACGTCTGCTGGTTGAAACATCCAGTCTGAAAAAATGTCTTTATTGAACGGATATATGCCAGTCTTACTGAATGCATTAACAGCATTTCCTATAGTGGCGGCCTTGTTGTAGGCTTCTCTTAGTATACCACCGATTTGAAAATGGGTAACCGTTCTTCCTGGATGAGATTGAAGCCAACGGGATAATGCTTGGTTATAATATATTGTAAGTGATCCAAAAAAACACACGTCTAACGGCTGTACTCGGTGGGTGCAGTGAGGTGGAAAGCAAAATACGATGATGCCGTTTTCTTTGGCATATGTTAGAGCCGCATAATTTTTGTGGCTGCTATGTCCATCTAACAGGAGAAGAATTTTATTTGTAGGAGATGGTCTGGCATATTTGACAAAGTGTTTTAAATATTTAAGGAAACTTTCTCCAGTCATCCAACCACTTTTCTGTGCTAAACCTAAAGCTCCCATCAACTCATTCTTCATTTTTTTTCTAGGAAAGAGTAACACAGGAGGAATGTAAGTCCCAACAGCATTAAAGCATCATGCAATTGTGAGATGCTGACCTCGTTCTGCGCTTGTCAGTATGCCCACCTGCTTTCTGCCTTTTGTAGCAAGAATTTTAATATTTCTTGAAGGAACTGTCGACAACCCAGATTCATCCATATTGTAAATATTTTCGGGAGAAAATTTATAGTCCTCCAATACTTTCTCAAGATAATGAAAGTATTTTTTAATTTGTGCATTATTAAACGAACGAGCTCATGCAGCAGATTTTGCCTCTGGTGTACGCAGTGAAATGGTAGGATTTCGTGCACGAAATCCTTTGAGCCAATCCCAACCGGCAGCTTTTTTTTCTTTTGAGAACCTATGGGGAATTTTCTTTGCTTCGGCAATTTTATAAGCAAGCTTGCGAATATCCTCAGTTGTAAGACCAAAGAAACGTACTTCTAGCTCCTTTATATAACTAACCAACTCATTTTCTAACTCAGCATTGAAAGTTGGGACATGTCCTCCTAAGTATCCTTTAATGGCTCCTCGATCATTCTTAGCTGTTCTTCTAAGCGTAGTGTGGGGCACATATATGGCAACTGACCCTGAATGGCATTATTGAATTTTAACGTAAATTTTTAGTTAACAATTATGATTTAGGTAAATAATTAATACCACGTAGATAGATATTTTATAAACTAATGATGGTAGATTTTTTTTCATAGGAGTTACAAACATATATATGATTCTAAGTAGAAAAGTCATTACTTACCGTAACGGAAAATTAAGCCTACCTTCTCGTTCTACACTAACAAACGAACTAAATTTTCTCAGAAGCGCATGTAAGACCACGTGCACCTAAAATTATGAACATTGTTGTCAGACGATGTGTATTATCCGTAAAATTGCTTCTATGCCGTCTCATCAGGTAGGCCATCTCAAGCACAATTCCCCTATATTTTTGTCTAAATATTACTTACATGTTTGAGAGGCAAACTCCAAAAAAAACGACAAAAAACATGCACATGGATAGCTACACCATTACTGAATACGATTTTTTACCGAACGGAAAAAAATCGACACTTAATATGCGCGGGAAATTTAAATGTAAAATATTTTGATATTGTGATCAAAGTCGCCCCGCGAAATCAAATTCACCCCATTTCACGGTACGTTTAGTCTCAAAAACCTCATCTTTTGAAGATTTAACAGTTCCTGAAACACTAGGGGGTCTAACTAAAATACAATTTTTGGAAACAAGTAAATGTTCAATATGTTTAAATCCTCTATCTGCCATTATGGTCACATTTTCTCGTAATATATTTAAAAAGCCACTGTGTTCTACATTCACTGCATCCCTTCTACCAAAGCCAGTAGAAATGAAATTTATTTTACCATCAGGGGTACAAGCAATAAGATATTTCAGAGTATTGCACTTTTTATAATCTGACCATGTTAATGACTGTTTGATAGCATCAGATGGCTTTCCAATTTCTATTTCGAGACAATCAATAATACAGAACACATTACTATATCGAGCTCGGAAGGCTTGTTATACTTTTTTTTTTCTAAAGTGAAATGCAAATGATGAACCGATAAGTGCCAAGTTAATCAAAAGAAAAGAAGTACTAAAAATAGTGAAAGGTTTATGGCCTTAAGAGGGTCTCCAAAAGTTGTTTGATGCCCGGAGGAACTTAACCCCTCTTACCTGAAACGCCCAGAGAAGGAATCCTTCATAATGCTGCTAGCTCAAGCCGATGTGGGTTCTAGCTTCTTTCTCAACCAAATGAACCAAAATTTCTTAGGTAGTAGCTACCCAAGACTTACCCAAATAAATGTCAAAATCAGTATGGCGCCACCAAGTTTTGGATTTTATATAATCCCAATGGATGCCCAATATTTATCAAAATTTATTTAGGCAAGTTCAAAACGAAACTTGGAAAACAAAATCAAAGTCAAGTCGGTATACACTATTGTTTCCAAAATTACCTATGATATTCTAACCTACTCAACTCAAGTTAAAAACAAAATAACAACAAGTCTTGATTATCACAGGGAATTATGTTATGTTATTTTATTTATCTTTAAGAGGAATAATTATTTAAGTTGGTAATAAGGAACCACAACATTTAAGTTTCTAATTACAAGAAAAACAAAGTTGTCAACAGATAACGTGCCATAAAATTAAATTTTCCAGAATGGTGCACTGTCATTCGTGACCATGCTTATAAGAAATATATCTATGAGAAATATATCTAAAAAAAAAAATACACAATCGAAAGTGTGGTTGTCAAAATAAAATAAATTATGTTACACCCAAACCTTTTGGGGAATGAAGCTTCAATTCGAATTAAACTAACAATTTACATGGCCCGGTATATCCCGCCACGGACATTGACCTAAGCAAAAAAAAAATGACAACCCTAACTGTTGAAGCTTTCCCAATCAAAATTACCCTTTTATTAGTTTACTCTAATATTTACTAGCTAATCTGAGAAAATTTGACATCTTAGGAGTAGTCTGAAAATAAATAATATAACCCAAGTATATACTCGTAGTACTACGAAGCCGGCTGCGTCTTACCTCACAGGAGTCACTTGTCACATATATATGTACTCTTATCAGTAATATTCAATAATAAAATAGCATCGATTAAATAATGTCAATAAAATTTTAAATAAACTTTTGAGACAAAGTACAGTCGAACCTGGTGGGCCTTTGGATTATCAAAATAATATAAATATATCCAGCCTTTGAATGAGAAAAATAATTACATCCCCTAACCACCACAATTCGGCTTCACCCCGCTCAGATTGTAAAGTCATATATGTATGTATCTCAACTCAAAAGATAAAAGTTGTGATAATAAAAATAAAATAAGTGAATAACAAAAAAATGTTATGTTGTGTCACTTAGCTCCACACACAGCAGACTACTTCAGATTCGAGACTCTCCCAGACATCCAATTCCCAGTCGAAGAAAAACTGCAGGCTTCCAAGCTTCACCTCTTCCACTTCACAATACGCCAAGCTCTGGTAGTGGTCTAGGTCAGACGTTAGCTCACAGTTGTTTAAAATCTCCTCTAGATTAGAGCCAGTAGAGTACATAACCCCAAAATAAAAGTACCATGTGGCATGAAGAAATCAGGTCCGTACAAAAAAAATCCGTCCAAAATCCATGTTATGTAGCTTTGTTAATTAAATTGTCCCCTGCCAATGCCAATCAGGACCGCCATTTTGCCGATGTTCGAGGGCACGTGAAAAATTATTAGGTTTGAAATCGCCATAAAGGCCAGTAAATTCAACAAAACAACAAATTATAGCATTACGCCCAAAAAGTTGATTTACTATCACCACATTTAGTCAATTGGGGATATAATTGACTAATATGGGTAAAATTCACACGAATTTCAAAAAGAACTAAAGCACTCTTCACTTCATGATGGCGGTCTGGAAAAAGGGACGACCGCAGAGGTCAAACCCGTATTTAAGCAATCACGCACAAAATGTATTGCCAATCGAAAATAACTTAACTTTTTTTTATAAGTACCATAAAACCTTTTATAAAAAAATAAATAACTAAATTTATGGCCCAAGGAAGTTGGCAATGAAAATATGTGTCACTATGACACTCAATTTCGATTTTCCCTAGACCAGTAACTTCTTGCTATCTTCCAAGAAAACTAATATTTACATAAGATAAAAAGAGACAAAAATTAGATAGGTCAGTCCGAGTAAAATCAAGAGTCAAGCCAAAATCAGTTATTGTACTATGGATAGTACAACATACACAATAATTGTACATGCCCAATTAATCATTATTCGTTATAAAACAAATAAATAAAGTATGGAATAATCAATATGGGATATAATTTAAATTCTAAAATATTTCTTTAGTCCAGAACCGGGTTTTATAAGAGTATAAATAAAATTTCATTAACAACCAGTACAATATGAAGCTGAAATGTACAAGACTAAATGTGTCATTAAAAAAAAAGAACTGCTGTAATTTGAAATGGCTAGAGAACAGAACTATGGGTTTTCATTGGGAGGCTATTACAGAGAGGGCATTACTAGTACCAATCATTAATATTTGTAAAATATCTATTTTGAAAATATAACTGTAATCAGTGCTTTTAATAAAGAGTATAAAATGCCAATTTTAACCTGTAACAGGCTAGTGGTAAATTTGCTTTGATTTGATTCACTGAAGGTGATATTATACATTTTCGTAAAAATTTGCTAATAACAGGCAAGGATTTAGAAAACATTCGTGAGGCATGAACTTCAGTTGTACCAAAGTCATCCCCTAAAGTTGAAAATGAATGCCCAGTTCTTATTTTCTTTAATGTTAAAAATATATATTTACTTTCTAACCCACTATATTTTTCAAGTAACTGAATTACATAATATGCAAATTCTGGTAATCTCAAATAAAGACGTGGTCTGTTTTGTAATTTTTGCATGGTACATTTTAAAAATAATCTCTGAATGTCTACCTTTTGTTCACTTCCTAGTTCTTTTCTTTCCCTGGATGACAACTGATATTCTTCAGAAAAGTCACTTATATTATATGAACTTCCTCCTTCACTACTCTTATCCACACTTGAATGCTCAGAAACATCTGAACATACACTAGCGCTACTAGTACATGTCAAACCAGTGCCATGTGCCATGGCAAACTAGTACATGGCAAACCAGTTGGTGTAGTTGCGACATCATATGTAGATTGTTTTAAAGGGGATAAGGCAACTGTAATACCGCTACGAATGTTGCACTGTAAACACTTGCTTCTGACTTTTGGATGGGCTTGGATAGAAACATCCTTTTATTCAACTGCTACTAAAACAGAGCTGCCCCCTGCTACTTCTTCAATAACTCCTACTTCGCTTATTTTGGGCTCAGTATGCTCCTGATTCTGCAGTTCTCTCACAACCTCCCCCTCAGTAGACGCTCGAGTAGACGATATTGCATCAGCCACAATTTGTCTTCTGATTCTTTTAGCGGCTGTTAGTCTAGGAGGCTGACTGAATGTTCTTTTCCTATCAGGTTGGCAGCAAATGGATGAAACTTGTATGGTGAAAATCGGAATCGTATATCGGCCATCTTGCTTGGCAAAATTGACAGGGAGCTGACAGACAGTTGTTGACATTGATTGAAAGAACATCATTTGTCATTGTCATACCATTTGAGTTTGTTTTTCATTTCAATGAATGCCAGCGTGGGTTGAGTTTGCTATTTGTTTTAAGGATATTATTTTAAATTTATTACTTTTTTTCTAAAAAGTTCTCTTTCAATATTGGGAGTAGTGTTTTAATTAATTTGCGGCAAGCAATTCCAGGTTTCTGGTAAGAAAATCTGATTTTATTTATTACTATTATGTTTTTGTATTGTCAATCTTTAGTCTTTAATAAAATCAAATTCAGTTGATTTCAATGAAGAAGTTTCACTTTTCAAGTATTTAATTTTTAACTTGATTATTATAAATACATATTACAAAATGTCTGGCCTCTCATTTTCTATTCAACAATTAAAATTTGATTGAAATTTTCCTGACCTTGATGTAAGAGTATGTATATTTTAAGAGTTTCTGAGAAATAGTAATAAAAGATTTTTTTAATTTCCTTCAGTTCATATTACAAGAAAAACATGGAGAGGGATATGCAATGTAAATATTGTTAACACTTTGAGCTATAGAATTTCTTCTGATCAGTTCTCCACAAATTTTAATAATGCTGATACCCCTGGCTTTACACTACAATACATATTTATTTAAACATATATTTTATCTTTTTTTTTTGCATGAATCATTTAGTAAATTGATTTATAAGGTTTGCACTGTCTATTTTTTTTTTATTTCCTGCTCGTATCATACCACTTCCTGTGTTCACTGAGACAAGACATAGGTACAGCGGCTAAGAGACCTGAGCACCCGGAATGGATCAGAATTAACGTTTTTCGTACAACTTGTTTTTTTAAGAGTTTCTTTTTATTTTATGTAAACATCTATCCTTGAATTAAGTTTTTAGTAATAATATAGTTCCAAGATAATATGTTGTTAGTATTATAAGAGACCAACGAATACAGTGCGAACGTAAAGGTTGGAATAAATTCATTTAAAATTCAGGGGTATGTTCAAAAAAAAAACGCTCGGACATGTCGATTTTTATTTTTAACTGCGGGTTTTCTTACTATAATTTTATGTATACAGGGTGGCCCAAAAATAAGTTACGGTCATCAACGTAATTTTTTTAAATGTAAACACCTATTTTTTATTTTAGATTTAGGTTCTACATCAAATTCTAAGTATATTTCATGTACCACGTCCTATACCTAAACTCGACCGTTGACGATTGAACACAATAAAAGGCTATTTTTGGAAGAGTTTTTTATATCAAGCAAGAATACATAAAAATATTTTAATTAATTTATTAAGTGTTGAAAATGGCTGCCACGAACCTCTTGGCAATATCCCAGTCGATGCTGAAATTCTTGTAAAACGTTATCGATAACAGAAGGTTCTATCAATCTTATTTCTTCCGTTATTCTAATTTTTAAGTCTTCAATGTTGTTTGGCCGATTAACATAAACTTTGGACTTAAGATACCCCCACAAAAAAAATCTAAAGGAGTCAGATCCGGCGATCTGGCCGGTCATTCAATTGCACCCCTCCGACCAATCCAACGTCCAGGGAAAACGGTATCCAGGTACTGGCGCACGGGACGAGTGTAATGGGCTGGAGCTCCATCTTGCTGATACCATAAGGAATTATCTAATATATCCGGGTCTTCTGGATCGGGGTATAAAGTGGCAAGGCATGGAACCAAGTCATTTTCTAAAAACTCTAAATACCTCTCACCATTCAAGTATCCTTCAAAGAAAAAGGGCCCTATAACCCTGTTTTCAATCATCCCCGCCCAAACATTTACTTTTTGAGGGACTTGGCTGTGGCACTCCATCATCCAGTGCGGATTTTCAGTAGCCCAATATCGGCAGTTTTGCCGGTTTACACTACCATGAAGACAAAACGTTGCCTCATCAGAAAATACATTTTTTTTGAAAATTGTGGATTAGCATGGCACAAGTCCATAAGTCTCTCACAAAATTCTAAACGCCTATCTGGGTCATGTTCATTTAGTTCATGAACCAATTGAACTTTGTAAGGGTGCCATTTATTTATACCTAAATACTTAACGACGGATGTCTGGGATATCTGATTTTCTAACGCAATATTGCGAGTCGTTTTATGGCAATCTTCTTCAACTGCCAGCAAAACATTTAGTTGCTTCTCTTCTGATATACTTGACCGACCTTTCGTATAATTATCCCTGACATGACCCAAATCCCGATATTTCTGTTCTATTTTACTGACAGTACTTTGAGATATACGTGGCCTATCAGGATACTTGGCATGATAAATTTCACAGACTTCCATCTGAGTGCGCATCCTGTTTCCATAACCAATCATCATCAAAATCTCTATTCGCTCTCGCTCACTAAGACGTACCATTTTTTGATATTTTAATTTTATCTTTTGATAAACTTAACACAAGCAAAACTTTGCTTAGGCGTCTAAATCAAACTAAATTCACTCAAAATTATTTGATGTCAACAAATTGTGACAAGTTAACAATCAAAAACACCAACCACAAATGTAAATAACCAAACAATAACTGATAGGTTGCTTGATATAAATAACTCTTCCAAAAATAGCCTTTTATTGTGTTCAATCGTCAACGGTCGAGTTTAGGTATAGGACATGATGCATGAAATGTACTTAGAATTTGATGTAGAACCTAAATCTAAAATAAAAAATAGGTGTTTACATTTAAAAAAATTACGTTGATGACCGTAACTTATTTTTGGGCCACCCTGTATACATAAAATTATAGTAAGAAAACCCGCAGTTAAAAATAAAAATCGACGTGTCCGAGCGTTTTTTTTTTGAACATACCTCTGAATTTTAAATGAATTTATTCCAACCTTTACGTTCGCACTGTATATTCTATGTAAGTGATATATGTTTATACTAAAAAGTTGTTTTCATTTTGAAAGAGTTTATTTTGTTTTATCGATGGATATATTGTTTCTTTCGATAATACTCTGTTATAGAATTTTGAATTAATTTAAAAAATTAATATTTAGATTATAATTTAAATAATTTTAAAATCTGTTTAATTTTTCTTTAGGAAACTGATACAAGTACATATTAAATAAGAATAATTCATCCTCTATTGACTCTATGTGTTAATCAAATGAGGATATTATTAACCTAATGGGAATGCCTTTAGATGTATTATGAGAAAATAGCAAAAAAATGTTGACAACCTTTTCTAATCTTTATAAAATTAGGGTAGTTCATGCTAACAAAATAATTTTAAACATTTTTAGATTAATTCTAATTTATATAATGTCTGTTATAATGAATTATTGAATATTATGTATATCATTTTAAGTAATTTTTTTTTCAGGAAAATTAAATAATAAATGTATTAAAGCAAAAAAAACATTGTTTTATTTCCATTTGTCCAATTGGTGATATGTCGTACACTATTGTTAGTACACTTTCGTAGATTATTGCAGTAAATTAACCTATTTAGATATGTAAAATAAAGCTGAAAAGTTTTATTTTTGTTCAGATTAATATCTGATGCACACCTAACACCTAAACAAAAAGGCTCTTTTCTCTATGAGTAGCCTTTTTGATTAGGCGTTTGCTTTAGATATTACGATTAAATGATAAGATTGTCAGATTAAATAAAATGTGATTTCCCGCCTTAATTTGGCCACGCCTTTCTACCATTTCGATTGGTCCAATTAGACACGTCAAACTGTCAAGTTAGTTACAACAGTTTCCGCTGCCAAGCGAGAGGCCGCTAGCTGATTTGTCAGAAGAATTTCTTTCAGTTTGTATGCAACCATCACTTCTCTATATATTTGTGTTCTGTGGTTGGCAGTCCTGTGAGGCACGGAATGTGGTTTCATTATTTTTGGGCCACCCATAATCTTAAATTTGATATAATTGTCCATATCTTCTTCCAACTGAAAAAAATATTAAATTAGTTTCAGTTCAGATTTGAAAAAAATAGGTCATATTGAAAATGCAGATTTTTTAATAGAGACTGGTTAATAATTTTATTTCTACTTACGTTAAAATAATCTTCACAAACATAAACTCCTTTATTTGACAGCGATATGTCATTTTCATTTCTCCTACATGCTTTTAACCACTTTCTTCTGCGGTCCTTATTTCCTGGCAAGCTTATAAAAATCTGTCCAATGGGTGATATTAGTAAGCAAGAGTTGTGTCAATTAAAAGTTATTGAGAAATATAGCGGTATGTTTTTCAACTGGCGAGAATGACTTAGAGCCTACATTAAAATTTGTCAATAATCGTTTAAAAAAAAAAAAAGGTACCGTGGGAAAAAAACAGTTTTCTTTTATTTTTCTGCATTTTTACTAATATCTCGACTTCTATAGCTTCGATTCAATTCGTTGATGGTTTCTTTTATTCCTTATTCTCCTAATGTTAATTCTTTTAATATTTTAGTACAATTACCTTTCAAAATAAAACTGAAAAATGAAAAAATTGACGTACAAACTTGGTTGTCTTATCCCTATATATATACTCTTATGGGACCTAATATTTTTCCTTTATATTGTGGCAGTCGTATAAATCGTGGAAATTTTTGTTATAAGCCTTTTTTACTAGTTTTTGAATAATTTTTAACCACAAAACAGAAATTTTGAATTCGGAGCATATTATGAAAAAATGCTCATTTTGAGCCTTGATTTTGCTTCAAAAAAAATCGACAAATGCAAAGAAATAGGTTTTCCGTGTCTTTTAGAGTCAAATCGGTAATAACCTTTTTTAAAAGTATTCTGAAGTAGTACCTCATAGAATACATATATATCAACGGTTGGTAGCCAGGGGCGGACTATACGTAGTAAATAATCGAGATAATATATTCGGACTGGACGCTTCATATAATTACGATCGAACTTCACTTCAGGTAAGTTCGTTTGATCGTTTATTTATATTCGGGTCCAGTCCGAATATATTATCTTGATTATTTACTACGTAGTTGTTCAGAGATTTCGTGTTAAAGATTAATGAACATGGAAAAAAGGAACATTTGTTTTACAAAAATAAACTGTATTTTCCTTGATGGCTTTACAAAAAATATCAAACCATAAGTAAGTAGCATTACTAAATAATATTAAACTAAGTAATACTGTTTAAAACTCCCCTGGCAAAATCCGTTGTATTGGATAACGGACGATTGTAAAATCTAGCAAAGGTGGTCGACTGATTTGACCATCCCGCAGTCTTGAAGATTGTTTCCAAAGCCACTCCTTTCCTTAAGGCAGCAGAAGAAGATGCATGGCGTGTAGAGTGGGGCCTAAACACTGATGTGTCAAGCCCAGCTGATGACATTATTTGCTTCACCCATTTGCTCACCGTTTGCTTGCTGGCCGTTTTGTATGGCTTTTTAAGGGTTAGCAAAATTAAATCTTGATCTGGCTTTCTGTAAGACTGGGTCCTCACAATATAAGTTTTTAACGTAGTTGCCACGCATAACAGTGGCTTTTCCTTGAAAAAGGGTATATGAAGGGTAGGCTGGTCCTTACCAATCCCAGATGTTTTAATCGGATCTGTAATATTAATCTGGATTCCCTCAGAATTTTCTATTACGTTGGATAATCTTATAAGAGATATAGTTTGCAGCCTACCCCCGGTGATCAAAGCCAACACTGTCACCAACTTTTGAGAAAGATGTTGCATAGTCGAATTTTCTGCCTTCGATGTAACACAAAATTAACTGGGGATCCCATGTATTGGTATACCTTGGTCGAGAAGGTCTCAACCAAGAAATGCCCTTCATAAATCTCTTTATTATAGGGTCAGCTCCAACATCATTATAGGAAATAAGACTAAGAGCTGACCTATGAGAATTTAACGACCCAAATTTATAATTATGTTCCTCTGCAATAGTCTGTAGAAAAGTGAGAACCTCATGATTGGAAGCTTTATAAGGTGACAGGTTTCCTCTTAAACAGAACTGCCACCATAAACGTAAGTAGTATCGTATTGTTTTAAAGTGGAGTCGACAATCGAAGAAATCATAGTTTCAATGGCTATTTTGGGGACGTTTCTTTGTTCAAATGCAGACCCGATAATTTGGCGGCCACCAGGGCAAAATGAAGAGCTAATGGATGCAACTGGCTGGAAGGAGAAGATAATATTTTTTTAGACAGTTCAAAATAAATTTCTTTCCCCACAACCAGCCTGAAAGAAAGTGGAAACCAAGGATGTGAAGGCCAAAGAGGCACAATTATAATACCTACTGCCTTATCTTGATTTATTTTTTGTAATACCCTCAACAAAAGGCTAAATAGAGGGAAAGCATAGAAATATAAATTGTTCCAGTTCACGGTAAATGCATCTACCATAACTGAACCGGGATCTCTTCGCCATGATATATAATCCGTGCATTTATTATTTATATGCGAGGCAAATATATCTATTTCAGGTTGTCCAAAAGTTTTCACGATTGTTTAAAAAGCGTCGTCAGATAATGACCATTCAGAATCTTGATTTGTTTGTCGGGATTCGAGATCAGCCTCGTAATTGTCGCTTGAACTCACGTAGGATGCAAAAATCCATATATTTCTGCTCTCACATCACTGCCATATCTCTCTAGTTAAAGAGCAAAGTTTTGGGTATTGAATACTGCCCAGATGATTAATATACGATATGGCAGTGGTATTATCGCATCTTATCAAAACGTTGCAATTAAAAAGTTGCTTTGAGAAACATCTTAAGCCGTGAAATATGGCAAGCAATTCCAAATAATTAATATGGCCATTCTTATCCTGTTCAGACCAAAAACCATGGGTCTTTTCCCCATTACAGCATGCCCCCCATCCGGTCAAAGACGCATCGGTAAAAATTACTTGCTTATAATTATCACTTTTAATATTGTTAAAAGATTTGAATATATTTTCTCTCCACCAGCTGAGGCAAAAAGGAGGAGAGGGCCATTAACGCATCAAAATTCATATTATTTCGGGACAAAGCTAAAAATTTTTCTCTTTATAAAAATTTGGTGTATAGCCAACCATATTTCACGGCGGGACAAGCAGAAATTAAAATACCAATGAATTTTGCTAATTCCCGAATCCTACAAGTGGCTTTATTTCTAAAAATATGTGATAAAATATATATGATTTCCTTCTTTTTCATAGGTAGTTCGATTTTCATTGACTTTGGGGAAAGACAACTTTTTTCTTTATTCAAAATAAAGCCCAGAGATCTTAATAAGTCAATAAGAACTCTAGTATTCTCTAGACAACTATCAAAAGTGTCTCCAAGAATGAGAAAATCGTCTAAATAATTTGTACACAAATGCCCTTTTAGCGCAGAAGAGAAAGTACAGGTTTCATTAATTTTGTAAAACAAAAGGGGGCCGATGATAAGCCAAAAGGGATATGAGTGAATTCGTAAAGGCAATTTTTAAAATAAAATCTTAAGTACTTGCGATGATCAGGATGCATTAAAATTGAAAAATAGGCATCTTTTAGATCAACTGTGGTCATAAAAGAACCACAACTTATTAGTTTTAAGGCAGTTCTATAATCCTCCATTTTAAAATGTGAGGCAATTACAAAATTGTTTAAGCTCTTAAGGTTTAAAATGAAACGTTTTTTGCCATTACTCTTGTCTGCAAGGAAAATTGAGGAAATAAACTGGTCAGGACAAGCTTTACATTTTTTGATAGCGCCCATTCTAAGTAGCTTCTCAACTTCCGACGTCATAAGAGCTTCTTCGCTAACAGACAGTTTATGGCTTATATGACTATTATAGTTAAAAGGAGATTTTTTAGAAAACTCAATCCTGTAACCTTTTATCCAAGACAAGACAGACAACCGTGACAAGCGCCCCGCAAAGACGTCTTCATCATAACTTACCTCTAGCGCCTCTTTTGAGGAGCTGCTTTGTATGTCGAAGGTCGCCCTTTCTGTGTCCTCATCTCCCTTCTGTAATGGAACGGGCGTCCCCTGTTTCCCTGTGCACTCGTGGAAGGTTTATTTCCTCCCTCCCCACTCCTATTTTCTGAAGTTCCGGGGATAAAAGGCTGTGCACGAGGGGTAAACCGCGTGACAGGTACTGGTCGTATTTCCTTGCCAACTTTTTCCATGGCCCTTAAAGCCTGAATTTTTTCCCCTAAATTGGTTTCAAGTAAAAATTCTCCAGGTGGTATTTTGTCTACCACATTTTTTATTTGTTTATTCATCATAGGAGTAATTTATTGACGCCTTTTATTGGATATTGAGTTAAAAAGGTTACGCAAAATGCGACCAGCGTACGCCACTGGAACCAAAACTTTTTCTTTTGACTCTTTCGGCATTTTTAAATTGTCTAACTAAAATTGGGTACCCAGTTTTGGGAGTTTGGTCTCTAACAGCGTATAAAGAATTCATTCCGACTGGGTATACTAGAATGACCACTCTCATATGTGCCGTGGATCCAAATTGAGGCGCCTCCTTGCCGCTAGGTATTGTATTAGAAAGAGTTTTCGCATACCCAATAACTTTTAACGAGCGTTATTTTACTTATGCGATAACGGTAACTGGTATTATATTCTTTAACGGTGAATGCGCTGGATAAAAATTAAAATTGAGTTCCCATGTAACTTAATGTAAATTCATACTTCCTCTTGACATAAATGCTGATTTTATTTGTTAACGGATTTTTAAATTTTTTAGTAAAATCCTTAATTTCTTCTAAATTAGTGGAAACTTAGTAATAAGATATTTGACTGATATTTAAAGCTATAGGTATCACCTAAGGAATTATAATATGTAATATTTTATATTTTCACAAAACCGAAAAATGATTAAATGGACTGTTTTGGCTTCGTTTATTTTCTTGTGTACCAGTGTTTTTTATTTTATATGTTCAATCACAGTTAAAGCAAAGCTAAAATTTAAAAAAAAGAGGTTTTGATGTTTTTAAATTAGAAAATTTTACTTAAAAACTGGATAAAGTTTTTTTAAATGCATGGTGACTTTTTCTTGAAGACACTGAAATTACATTTCTTTTCTTTTGAAAATTATTTCTAACTTTCACTAGGCAATGGTTTTCTTATTAGAAAAAAGAAATAATTTTACTTCACAAGAATTGAATTTCGCATTTCCTTTCTCCAAAACAATAATTAATATTTAAAAACTAGAAATATTATTTTAATTGAATGTACTTTCGGTTTTTATTTCCTATAAATTATTAACTTTAAAATTTAAATTTTTAAATATTATTTCAGTTAAGTAAAAAAAAAGACTTAACAAAAGTTGTTAAATGGAAGTTTTTAGAAAATTTACACACCTTTTATTCCAATTATAACTTTTTTTAGGAAAAAACGGCTTGCACAGTTTGGATTTTTAGGTCTGCTAATTTACGTAGAGTAAAAGGTATGTCAAAAAGCAAACTAGGTCATAAAGGCCTTTTGTAGTGAGACAATCCTAAAAGTTTGTAATTTCAACATAAAATAAATAAGAATGAGGTGATACAGTCTTAAACACATTGTATAGTTTGTTTGAAGGCATTAAATATAATAATCTCTCTAAAATCAAGTATAATCAAAGAGGTATACAATAAACTGTGTTTATTGTATACCTCTTTGCTAAAATATAATATCACTTGCTTCTACCACTTATTTTGAGGCTTAAAAAAACACAACAAATTGTAGATTAATAGTTTATTTTACTTTTTGTAATTAAAGCGTTTTAATTGTAGTGCTTTAGCATTTTTAAAATAAAGTGGACATTTTATAGGGAGGCACTTTACATTTTTACCTTTAAGAATGTTATTAATTTCCCTAATATAATTAAAAGTTACTACATTAACAAAATATTTAAAAATAGTTTTCGATATTAAATGATTATGCATACAGGATGTAAGTTTTACTTTTACTAAAAGTTGTTTTAAAACATATTGTAGAACTCCCTTCTTATGCAGATCTGTGTTTAGAACATACTTGATTATGGAATATGCCTTACCCAACTTAAATACAAACTCTTTATTGACATAATACAACCTTGTTTTATTATCCGTATATTCCCGTTCCATCATGATTTCATTGTCAACATTGTCCTCTTCATGATCTCGAATTAAAAACATTTTCATACAAAAACAGTTTTTAACACTAATTCTCGTTTTCAGTTTTTTTAATAAATAGCCGCAAACATATTTTAAGATTTTTTCTACCAAAGGTGTCTGTCTGGCTGGCAATGAGCTAAGAATAGCAGTATATTCAACTGGATCTTCTTTGTTATCATCTTCGGGCAGTCCCTGAAAAATACACATAATTTTAATTTTTAAAATTATTAACTTAAAGCAAAAAACTTACTTGTGACACAAGTCGTTGCAATGTAAGAAATATCTCGGATTCATCATCTTCGCAATTTGCTGACATATAATGTTTAGATGTATGATTTTTTACTAAAAGTGATTTATAAATAGGGGTGAATGCTTCGGCTGTCGGGTTAATAAATCTAAATGCCCGTTGTCGTATTTGACCGAAGAAGTTTTCCAAAGGATCCTGATTGAAAGTCCTGGGCATTAAATAAGCTATTTCTGAACTGGCTAATTTATCAAAAATAACTTTAAAATTTTCGATGGTGAAAATTAAATTTTTAAAAGATGGAGGAATACAAAGGCTATTTTCTTTTACACATCGAAATGTTTTTAAATTGCTTACTGCAGCTGCCCAAAATTTAAAATGTGCAGAATTTTTAGTTAGGGCTGATCTTAAAATTTTCCTTTTTCCTGGATGAAACGTACTTCCATTTAGGCTATTAAAGAGCTGGTCCATAAACTTTACAAAAATAGCTGTACTTTCTGCCTCCCTTGGCATTTGTCGCATCTGCTCATTATAGTTTACTTTCATACCTGGAAATAAATAATACATTCAGTAACAATTAAGAAAAGCGTAAATACTTTAAGAAAACAGTACATCTTAAAACTAGCAAATCAATCATATTGACTAAAAAAGGATTTTTTCATTTATAAAAAATCTCACCACTACGAGCAAGTGTAATAGCTGGGTACTTAGGGCAAGTAAAACAAAGAAGATTCCCGATCTAAAACTGTTTATTGAATCAATTGAAAAATATTTCCATACAAAAGCAATTGAATAGCGTCACAGTTACCTAGACACGAGCCGCGATATAGCTTATTTTGCAAATAGCTGCTATACTAGGTCAACTAATTATTGCACCCAACTATTAATGTTTATAATAAATAAAATGTAACCTACTTTGCTTTTAAAGAATTTGCCTAATATTATAAATAATTCCTTTACATCATCCCCTTTTGGAGAAGGACCTTCACTATGGCCACTTGTGAAGGTCATTCTTTGGGAAAATATAAAACATTAAATATTTTTTAAATGTTGAATTACATTTATTACTTAACCTACCGATTCTTAAAGTTAAGCTTAACTTAATAAAAAAATTAAGGCTTGAAAAACCTATAAAAACCTTAATCCTAAACCTTAAAATACCTATAAGCGACTTTGCAAAGTCAGTATATATGATTAAATTTCTTACTTAAAAATACTCCCATAAGTACATAAACAATAAATTATAAGTTAATGAATATAATATAACTACAAAAATATCAAATTAATCTTATTTATACAAAATATTTTCTCACGCGGTTTTTGTGTAAAGTAATTGATTTTCCTTTATCGTCCTTTATAGTGCAGTTTGGGCCTTCTGTGCCGATAACTGAAAAAGGACCATTGTACCACGAGTCAAATTTATGCCGACTTTCATTTGTAACCGTAACTAGATCACCTGGACTCAAATTGGATACTTTTGCGTTTATGTCAAGTTGGCCTTTTCTGTCCAACTTTGCTCGTTTAAGAAACTCCCCTGCCATTTTATGTGCCAATTGTAGTCTATAACGAAATTCTTGATCGTAAGCATCTATATTGTACAATGGATCAACTTGAGAGTTATTCAATGAGTCTTGAAAATCAGCTTTTTTCCCAAATACCAGCTCGAACGGGGTAAAATCATGATAAGAACTTGGTGTCGTGTTGTAACAAAATGCGTAGTATTGAGTCCATGTAGACCAGTCTGTTTTTGAATCGTTAATGTACATCCTTAGATATTCATTTAAAACGCGATGATTTCGTTCACAGCCTCCAACTGTTTGGCTGTGATAAGCTGTTGAGATTTTATGATCTATTTTTAGGAATTTAGTTACATTTTCAAATACCTGGTTTTTATATTCGGTTCCCATATCTGTCCTAATTTCTCGCATAGGACCATAAATAAGAATTAAATTTTTAACAATAGCTTTTGCAACAGTTGAAGCTTGTTTGGCTGATATTGGAATAATTACTACGTATTTTGTTAGTTCGCATTGTATAGTTACCGCATATTCGAAACCGTCGTCAGATTTGGGAAATCTGCCGATTGTATCTATACAGACAATATCAAAAGGCTTTTCGGGGGTTGGGGTAATTACTAGTGGTTGATCGAGTTTAATTTTAATTTTGTTTACTTGGCATTTATGACACTTTTTTATAAAATTGGCGACGTCGCGTGACATATTTTTCCAAGTAAAACTAGCCTTCAACTTTTTTAAAAGTCGTTTTTGGCCACAATGTCCGCCCAATATAGGGTTAGCATGGTAATCCTTAATTAATTTTATTTTTTCATTTTGATTTGTAACTAATTTCTTTACTTGCGAAAGAGCAATACTAGTATTTTTTAAAATTTTAAGGCCTATCTCTTTAAACTTATTAATTGCGCATAAATTAAAAATTGAATCTCCTAAGCTTAGTTTTATTTTGTTTATATTTAAATCTCCAGCTATATTATCCAACTGAGACAACATATACTCTAATGCAATGTTGCCATTTGAGATTTAAAAAGTTTTTTGTGCATATAACTTGTTTTTGTACCTAATAAGCATCCTAAGATAATTAGGTCTAACTTGAAAATGCAGTCAAGGTAATTTAATAATGTCAACATTACGCACTGCTTCGTACACAGATGGTTTTACCATTGGTTGTTGCAACACTGGTTTATTAATTGATTCGGTAGTTCTAGACATAGATCAAGTAAAAGCCAATACCTGAGTAATGCCTCTATGAACGTCTTGAAGTTCATGAATACTAATTCTACTAAGAGCATCGGCGCA
This sequence comes from Anthonomus grandis grandis, assembly GCF_022605725.1. Taxonomy (NCBI): domain Eukaryota; kingdom Metazoa; phylum Arthropoda; class Insecta; order Coleoptera; family Curculionidae; genus Anthonomus; species Anthonomus grandis. The sequence continues at coordinate 1,032,460 of NC_065551.1, read as the reverse complement.
AACGTTTTGTGTACCTTTTACGTATTCAATATCGAAATTATATTCTTCTAAGTCTAGTCTGATTCTCGTAAGCTTAGATGAAGGATCTTTCATGGAAAATAAATATACCAGCGGTCTATGATCTGTACGCACTAAAAATTTTGTACCGTAAATATAGCAATGAAAATGTTTAATTGCCCAATGAACTGCTGTTAATTCTTGTAAAATGGCTGGTTTATTGGATTCTCCCTTGGTAAATGACCGGGAGGCATACGCCACTGGCAAATCGTTGCCATTAAAATTTTGTGAAAGAACTGTAGCGCATGCAATTTTTGAGGCATCTGTTGTTATTATAAATGGTTTCGTAAAGTCAGGGTATTGCAATATTTTAGGTGAAATTAAAGAATTTTTTAATTCATCAAAAGATTTTTGACAATCTGGCGTCCATGTAAAAGTAACATTTTTTCTAGTTAATTTATTAAGATGAGCTGATATTTCTGCAAACCTAGGTATAAATCGGCGATAGTAGTTTGTAAAGGCAATGAACGGCTTAACCTCGTCAGCAGTTTTGGGTACTGGATACTTATTTATGATGTCATATTTACTATCGTCGGGTAATATACCTTTGTTTGTTATTTTGTGACCTAGATATGTTACTTCATTTTTAAAGAATTTGCACTTTTCAGGATTTAATTTTAAGTTAAATTTTCTGCATGTTTCAAAAACTTTATACAGGTTTTCAAAATGATGATTTTCAGAACAACCGATCACGATAAGATCATCTATATACAAAAAAGCTCTTTCAGGGGTAATGCCGGCGAATGCCATTGACATCATCCGCTGAAAGCTGTTTGGACTATCAGTAAGCCCAAACAGCTATATTTATAAATTTATTGACAACCTCCTGCACTGTGGTAAATGTACCTGTCTCTATAGCTACCCTAGCCCTTTCGGAATTAGCATTTTGAGCTAAGGCTCTTACTGTTTGATCAGTAGAATACTTTGCTGCGACATCGGCGGGGACACCCTCGCTAATATATGCCGTTTTTAATTTTTCAGCTAGAGATTCAATATCCGAAGCATAATTTACGGTATCTCTAGCATGTTGCCTAAAATTTAATAGCTTTGTTGTTAACAGCTGTGAACTCTCTCCTTTAATTTTTAAACGCAAAGTGTTTATAATTTCTGCAAGGGATGCTTCGGTAGTTATTAAACCTCGAGCCTTACTTGTAAGTCGTGTTTTAACGTAGGCTACTGCGTTTGCTCCATGATCGCCCGAATTTTCCTTAAGTAATGTAAGAGCATCTAAAAATGACTGTAGCCTGTCATGTGAGCCATTAAACTCCTGAGGTACTATTTTCCCAGCTAAATTAAAAAACTCTAAATTTGACAAAGGCATATTTATTTCCTCCTCGTCGCTCGATGATATATAATATTCGTCCAAAATTAACGGATCAAATTTTTCTATACAACTTAATGGTACTTTATATGGAACTTTTAATATCTCAAATGCCCTAACTACTTTATCTCTAATAAAAAGGAATACGTCCTTAGTTTGATTCTTTTGCTGATTATCTAATTGCACCCAAATATCCTTAATAAAGGCTGTCGTTTCATTGAATAACTCTACTAAATTGTCCGTAATATCGACTCTTGTTTCCGGATTTTTTGGTACGGCCTTTTTTATAGCCCTTTTGGAATTATTTATAGCTCCTTGTTTAAATTCCAGTAAAGTTTTATTAGTCCTTTCCCAGTTTAAAGACATAGAACCCAATATTATTAGAATAGTTTGCTTAGATGCATAATATTGTCAATTAAAAAATATATAAAATTCACACGCATAAAATAGCATTCCCTTTTTTACTTAAAAAAAAAAACATAAAGCACCACTAGACACACCCGTCTAGAATTATAAAAACAGGAATAAAAATAAAATTGAAAATTAAGGCTTACTCAGTAGATTATCCTTGGTTGTCCGATAAAATTGCATTCGTATACCCGCACTACTATAGCTGCATTCGATTTACGCGCACTATTTTAGTCACTAAAAAACTCGTGTCGTTTGTCGTTGGGCTGGTTAAGGGTTAATAATAGGGTTTGAAGCGGCAGCATCTCTTCTTAACTGGGCCAAGTTAATCGTACAAACAGCAAGCTCACGAGTTATTTGCTTCCTAATATGCTTCTTGTACATTTGAAAGGACTTTATGATCACCATCACAATAAGCAAAATAACTATTATGTACAAAACTGCTTTGACGTCCTTTGTAATGTTGTATTCTTGCTCTTGCACTACAAAGTTTGAATTGACTACCCCATTTTCTGTCAAATCTTGGTGAGTGGATTTGCTTTGCCCCATTTTGTTGATTTGCTTATCGCCAGTACACTGTAATATATTTGGAAAAATGAGTAAAAAAAGAAACACTTTACTTTTAATCGAGCCCAGAATAATCTTTTTCCTCAACAAAACTTATTATTTCTCCATGATTCGACTGGCCAAGGGTCGCCATGTAATAGCTGGGTACTTAGGGCAAGTAAAACAAAGAAGATTCCCAATCTAAAACTGTTTATTGAATGAATTGGAAAATATTTCCATACAAAAAGCAATTGAACAGCGTCACAGTTACCTAATTAGACACGAGCCGCGATATAGCTCATTTTGCAAATAGCTGCTATACTAGGTCGACTAATTATTGCAACCAACTATTAATGTTTATAATGTAACCTACTTGGCTTTTAAAGAATTTGCATAATATTATTGATAATTCCTTTACAGATGCCCATTTTTGGCCTCAAAAACGGACGTCGAAAACGACTTTTTCAGGATCTTCAAACTGCTCTCATTCCCTTAGTTCTGCTCGGATCCTGTTATAACCCAGTGTTTTCGTAATCTAGGTGACCCAAATAAGATGCTGGTATACTTAGTTTGATTCGACGTCAAAAACGACTTTTTCGGGATTTTCAAAGTGCTCTCATTCCCTTAGTTTTGCTCGGATCTTATTATAACCCGGTATTTTCGTAATCTAGGTGACCCAAATTAGACGCTGGTATACTTAGTTTGATTTCGAAAAAAATCAATTTTTGTTAAAATAATTCGATACGGGGGGTATACCCGAAAAATGAAAAATTCCAAACTTTAAAGATCGATAGCTCGGCTTCTATGGGAGCTATCGGAAAAATTCCAACGTTTTTGTCTTAGTTTCGTCCTTCTGAATCCAGCGAGACTCTCCGCAAGGTCGTAGCTTCTACGATAACCGAGATATGGCATTTTTGATGCCCATTTTTGTCCTCAAAAACGGACGTCGAAAACGACTTTTTCACGATTTTCAAAGTGCTCTCATTCCCTTAGTTCTGCTCGGATCCTGTTATAACCCGGTGTTTTCGTAATCTAGGTGACCCAAATAAGATGCTGGTATACTTAGTTTGATTTCGAAAAAAATCAATTTTTGGTGAAAAAATTCGATACGGGGGGTATACCCGAAAAATGAAAAATTCCAAACTTTGAAGGTCGATATCTCAGCTTCTATGGGAGCTATCGGGAAAATTCCAACGATTTTGTCTTAGTTTCGTCCTTCGGAATCCAGCGAGACTATCCGCAAGGTCGTAGCTTTTACGATAGCCGAGATATGGCATTTTTGATGCCCATTTTTGGCCTCAAAAACGGACGTCGAAAACGACTTTTTCAGGATTTTCAAAGTGCTCTCATTCCCTTAGTTCTGCTCGGATCCTGTTATAACCCGGTGTTTTCGTAATCTAGGTGACCCAAATAAGATGCTGGTATACTTAGTTTGATTTCGAAAAAAATCAATTTTTGGTGAAAAATTTCGATACGGGGGAGTATACCCGAAAAATGAAAAATTCCAAATTTTGAACGTCAATATCTCAGCTTCTATAGGAGCTATCGGGAAAATTCCAATGGTTTTGTCTTAGTTTTGTCGTTCTGAATCCAACGAGACCATCCGCAAAGTCGTAACTTTTACGATAACCGAGATATGGCATTTTTGATGCCCCTTTTTGGCCTCAAAAACGGACGTCGAAAACGACTTTTTCACGATTTTCAAAGTGCTCTCATTCCCTTAGTTCTGCTCGGATCCTGTTATAACCCGGTGTTTTCGTAATCTAGGTGACCCAAATAAGACGCTGGTATACTTAGTTTGATTTCGAAAAAAAATCAATTTTTGGTGAAAAAATTCGATACGGGGGGGTATACCCGAAAAATGAAAAATTCCAAACTTTGAAGGTCGATTTCTCAGCTTCTATGGGAGCTATCGGGAAAATTCCAACGGTTTTGTCTTAGTTTCGTCGTTCTGAATCCAACGAGACCATCCGCAAAGTCGTAGCTTTTACGATAGCCGAGATATAGCATTTTTGATGCCCATTTTTGGCCTCAAAAACGGACGTCGAAAACGACTTTATCACGATTTTCAAAGTGCTCTCATTCCCTTAGTTCTGCTCGGATCCTGTTATAACCGGGTGTTTTTGTAATCTAGGTGACCCAAATAAGACGCTGGTATACTTAGTTTGATTTCGAAAAAAAATCAATTTTTGTTGAAAAAATTCGATACGGGGGGGGTATACCCGAAAATACATTTTTGGCCTCAAAAACGGACGTCGAAAACGACTTTTTTAGGATTTTCAAAGTGCTCTCATTCCCTTAGTTCTGCTCGGATCCTGTTATAACCCGGTGTTTTCGTAATCTAGGTGACCCAAATAAGACGCTGGTATACTTAGTTTGATTTCGAAAAAAATTCGATACGGTAGGGGTATACCCGAAAAATGAAAAATTCCAAACTTTGAAGGTCGATATCTCGGCTTCTATGGGAACTATCGGGAAAATTCCAACGGTTTTGTCCTAGTTTCGTCGTTCTGAATCCAACGAGACCATCCGCAAAGTCGTAGCTTTTACGATAGCCGAGATATGGCATTTTTGATTCCCATTTTTGGCCTCAAAAACGGACGTCGAAAACGACTTTTTCAGGATTTTCAAAGTGCTCTCATTCCCTTAGTTCTGCTCGGATCCTGTTATAACAGGACAGTTATAACAGACGAGAAAAAATTCGATACGGGGGGTATACCCGAAAAATGGAAAAACTCAAACTTTGGAGGTCGATAGCTCGGCTTCTATGGGAGCTATCGGGAAAATTCCAACGATTTGGTCTTAGTTTTGTCCTTCAGAATCCAGCGAGACTATCCGCAAGGTCGTAGCTTCTACGATAACCGAGATATGGCATTTTTGATGCCCATTTTTGGCCTCAAAAACGGACGTCGAAAACGACTCTTTTAGGATTTTCAAAGTGCTCTCATTCCCTTAGTTCTGCTCGGATCCTGTTATAACCCGGTGTTTTCGTAATCTAGGTGACCCAAATAAGACGCTGGTATACTTAGTTTGATTTCGAAAAAAATCAATTTTTGTTGAAAAAATTCGATCCGGGGGGTATACCCGAAAAATGGAAAAACCCAAACTTTGGAGGTCGATAGCTCGGCTTCTATGGGAGCTATCGAGAAAATTAAAACGATTTGGTCTTAGTTTCGTCCTTCTGAATCCAGCGAGACTATCCGCAAGGTCGTAGCTTCTACGATAACCGAGATATGGCATTTTTGATGCCCATTTTTGGCCTCAAAAACGGACGTCGAAAACGACTTTTTCAGGATTTTCAAAGTGCTCTCCTTCCCTTAGTTCTGCTCGGATCCTGTTATAACCCGGTGTTTTCGTAATCTAGGTGACCCAAATTAGACGCTGGTATACTTAGTTTGATTTCGAAAAAAATCAATTTTTGGTGAAAAAACTCGATACGGGAGGGTATACTCGAAAAATGAAAAATTCCAAACTTTGAAGGTCGATATCTCGGCTTCCATGGGAGCTATCGGGAAAATTCCAACGGTTTTGTCTTAGTTTCGTCGTTCTGAATCCAACGAGGCCATCCGCAAAGTCGTAGCTTTTACGATAGCCGAGATATGGCATTTTTGATGCCCATTTTTGGCCTCAAAAACGGACGGCGAAAACGACTTTTTCAGGATTTTCAAAGTGCTCTCATTCCCTTAGTTCTGCTCGGATCCTGTTATAACCCGGTGTTTTCGTAATCTAGGTGACCTAAATAAGACGCTGGTATACTTAGTTTGACTTCGAAAAAAATCAATATTTGTTGAAAAAATTCGATACGGTATACCCGAAAAATGGAAAAACCCAAACTTTGGAGGTCGATAGCTCGGCTTCTATGGGAGCTATCGGGAAAATTCCAACGATTTGGTCTTAGTTTCGTCCTTCTGAATCCAGCGAGACTATCCGCAAGGTCGTAGCTTCTACGATAACCGAGATATGGCATTTTTGATGCCCATTTTTGGCCTCAAAAACGGACGTCGAAAACGACTTTTTCAGGATTTTCAAAGTGCTCTCCTTCCCTTAGTTCTGCTCGGATCCTGTTATAACCCGGTGTTTTCGTAATCTAGGTGACCCAAATAAGACGCTGGTATACTTAGTTTGATTTCGAAAAAAATCAATTTTTGTTGAAAAAATTCGAATACGGGGGGGTATACCCGAAAAATGAAAAATTCCAAATTTTGAAGGTCGATATCTCAGCTTCTATGGGAGCTATCGGGAAAATTCCAACGGTTTTGTCTTAGTTTCGTCGTTCTGAATCCAACGAGGCCATCCGCAAAGTCGTAGCTTTTACGATAGCCGAGATATGGCATTTTTGATGCCCATTTTTGGCCTCAAAAACGGACGTCGAAAACGACTTTTTTAGGATTTTCAAAGTGCTCTCATTCCCTTAGTTCTGCTCGGATCCTGTTATAACCCGGTGTTTTCGTAATCTAGGTGACCCAAATAAGACGCTGGTATACTTAGTTTGATTTCGAAAAAAATCAATTTTTGTTGAAAAAATTCGATACGGGGGGGTATACCCGAAAAATGGAAAAACCCAAACTTTGGAGGTCGATAGCTCGGCTTCTATGGGAGCTATCGGGAAAATTCCAACGATTTGGTCTTAGTTTCGTCCTTCTGAATCCAGCGAGACTATCCGCAAGGTCGTAGCTTCTACGATAACCGAGATATGGCATTTTTGATGCCCATTTTTGGCCTCAAAAACGGACGTCGAAAACGACTTTTTCAGGATTTTCAAGGTGCTCTCCTTCCCTTAGTTCTGCTCGGATCCTGTTATAACCCGGTGTTTTCGTAATCTAGGTGACCCAAATAAGACGCTGGTATACTTAGTTTGATTTCGAAAAAAATCAATTTTTGTTGAAAAAATTCGATCCGGGGGGTATACCCGAAAAATGAAAAATTCCAAATTTTGAAGGTCGATATCTCAGCTTCTATGGGAGCTATCGGGAAAATTCCAACGGTTTTGTCTTAGTTTCGTCGTTCTGAATCCAACGAGACCAACCGCAAAGTCGTAGCTTTTACGATAGCCGAGATATGGCATTTTTGATGCCCATTTTTGGCCTCAAAAACGGACGTCGAAAACAACTTTTTCAGGATTTTCAAAGTGCTCTCATTCCCTTAGTTCTGCTTGGATCCTGTTATAACCCGGTGTTTTCGTAATCTAGGTGACCCAAATAAGACGCTGGTATACTTAGTTTGATTTCGAAAAAAATCAATTTTTGTTGAAAAAATTCGATACGGGGGGGTATACCCGAAAAATGGAAAAACCCAAACTTTGGAGGTCGATAGCTCGGCTTCTATGGGAGCTATCGGGAAAATTCCAACGATTTGGTCTTAGTTTTGTCCTTCAGAATCTAGCGAGACCATCCGCAAGGTCGTAGTTTCTACGATAACCGAGATATGGCATTTTTGATGCCCATTTTTGACCTCAAAAACGGACGTCGAAAACGACTTTTTTAGGATTTTCAAAGTGCTCTCATTCCCTTAGTTCTGCTCGGATCCTGTTATAACCCGGTGTTTTCGTAATCTAGGTGACCCAAATAAGACGCTGGTATACTTAGTTTGATTTCGAAAAAAATCAATTTTTGTTGAAAAAATTCGATACGGGGGGGTATACCCGAAAAATGGAAAAACCCAAACTTTGGAGGTCGATAGCTCGGCTTCTATGGGAGCTATCGGGAAAATTCCAACGGTTTTGTCTTAGTTTCGTCGTTCTGAATCCAACGAGGCCATCCGCAAAGTCGTAGCTTTTACGATAGCCGAGATATGGCATTTTTGATGCCCATTTTTGACCTCAAAAACGGACGTCGAAAACGACTTTTTTAGGATTTTTAAAGTGCTCTCATTCCCTTAGTTCTGCTCGGATCCTGTTATAACCCGGTGTTTTCGTAATCTAGGTGACCCAAATAAGACGCTGGTATACTTAGTTTGATTTCGAAAAAAATCAATTTTTGTTGAAAAAATTCGAATACCCGAAAAATGAAAAATTCCAAATTTTGAAGGTCGATATCTCAGCTTCTATGGGAGCTATCGGGAAAATTCCAACGGTTTTGTCTTAGTTTCGTCGTTCTGAATCCAACGAGGCCATCCGCAAAGTCGTAGCTTTTACGATAGCCGAGATATGGCATTTTTGATGCCCATTTTTGGCCTCAAAAACGGACGTCGAAAACGACTTTTTTAGGATTTTCAAAGTGCTCTCATTCCCTTAGTTCTGCTCGGATCCTGTTATAACCCGGTGTTTTCGTAATCTAGGTGACCCAAATAAGACGCTGGTATTCTTAGTTTGATTTCGAAAAAAATCAATTTTTGTTGAAAAAATTCGATACGGGGGGGTATACCCGAAAAATGGAAAAACCCAAACTTTGGAGGTCGATAGCTCGGCTTCTATGGGAGCTATCGGGAAAATTCCAACGATTTGGTCTTAGTTTCGTCCTTCTAAATCCAGCGAGACTATCCGCAAGGTCGTAGTTTCTACGATAACCGAGATATGGCATTTTTGATGCCCATTTTTGACCTCAAAAACGGACGTCGAAAACGACTTTTTTAGGATTTTCAAAGTGCTCTCATTCCCTTAGTTCTGCTCGGATCCTGTTATAACCCGGTGTTTTCGTAATCTAGGTGACCCAAATAAGACGCTGGTATACTTAGTTTGATTTCGAAAAAAATCAATTTTTGTTGAAAAAATTCGATACGGGGGGGTATACCCGAAAAATGGAAAAACCCAAACTTTGGAGGTCGATAGCTCGGCTTCTATGGGAGCTATCGGGAAAATTAAAACGATTTGGTCTTAGTTTCGTCCTTCTGAATCCAGCGAGACTATCCGCAAGGTCGTAGTTTCTACGATAACCGAGATATGGCATTTTTGATGCCCATTTTTGACCTCGAAAACGACTTTTTTAGGATTTTCAAACTGCTCTCATTCCCTTAGTTCTGCTCGGATCCTGTTATAACCCGGTGTTTTCGTAATCTAGGTGACCCAAATTAGACGCTGGTATACTTAGTTTGATTTCGAAAAAAATCAATTTTTGGTGAAAAAACTCGATACGGGAGGGTATACTCGAAAAATGAAAAATTCCAAACTTTGAAGGTCGATATCTCGGCTTCCATGGGAGCTATCGGGAAAATTCCAACGGTTTTGTCTTAGTTTCGTCGTTCTGAATCCAACGAGGCCATCCGCAAAGTCGTAGCTTTTACGATAGCCGAGATATGGCATTTTTGATGCCCATTTTTGACCTCAAAAACGGACGTCGAAAACGACTTTTTTAGGATTTTTAAAGTGCTCTCATTCCCTTAGTTCTGCTCGGATCCTGTTATAACCCGGTGTTTTCGTAATCTAGGTGACCCAAATAAGACGCTGGTATACTTAGTTTGATTTCGAAAAAAATCAATTTTTGTTGAAAAAATTCGAATACCCGAAAAATGAAAAATTCCAAATTTTGAAGGTCGATATCTCAGCTTCTATGGGAGCTATCGGAAAATTCCAACGGTTTTGTCTTAGTTTTGTCGTTCTGAATCCAACGAGGCCATCCGCAAAGTCGTAGCTTTTACGATAGCCGAGATATGGCATTTTTTGATGCCCATTTTTGGCCTCAAAAACGGACGTCGAAAACGACTTTTTCAGGATTTTCAAAGTGCTCTCATTCCCTTAGTTCTGCTCGGATCCTGTTATAACCCGGTGTTTTCGTAATCTAGGTGACCTAAATAAGACGCTGGTATACACTCTCACGAGATGTGTATC